>NC_133861.1:26127518-26171144 GCF_044706935.1 Curcuma longa | reverse complement strand
AGGAAGTATAAGAAAGATAACAAGAAAGGTACATAAGAATTTAATTTTGACTTGGACCCAAACTTCAACTCCATGACTTACTTCAATAAAAAAGATAGGATCTGTCACCCCAATAGTCCCACACAGTCAGTCTCATAATCATCTGTGAAAAAGTACATAAATTGAGAAATTACAGTTAGCTACGTGAAAGGCATTACCTCAGCTTCGTCGAGATTCAACTCTTGTCCACTTCAGTAAGTCTGCTCCATCATAATCAATTCAACTCCATGACCTAACTCATTAGACGAGTCACTCCTTCAAAATCATTATATTTTTTTAGAGAAACACTTACAAAAATGGGATATAATAGTAATATCTTTCACAAAAATCTGTGCAATCGAAAATATAAGTCACAAAAACTCGATAGACAATGAACGTCAATAAAATAAAAAATTAAATGATTTGCAAAATGTAAATAATAAAAAGGAATAAATTAACTTTGAACAATAGAAAATTTGGAGCACACTTTCTGCCTCTGCCTTAAGGATGTATAGAATCAATATAGGATGTAAGCTATGAGAGTTTTTGATTTGGTGCTTTGGTCCAGTAACTTGAAGTCCCTTTTATAGTTGCGGATCGATATCCATCACTCGATTGGATGTTGATGATTGATCGACTAATTCAATGGTTTTGGTTGTTATTCACCATGATGATTATCTGATTTTTATCGTCCTTTAGTCGAATGTTCCTTGACTATCAGTCGACAACTTGCTGCATATTAGTCTACTCACCCATGACATTTTGCTCATTTTGTCTAGATCTAGACCTGTTCATTTGTTGGTTGTGTTGTCAATTGACTGCTTGCTTTCCCTTAGTCAACTGAATCGGATAAATTTGAACCCAACTCATATGGATTGAGATTTCATCGCGCCCCCGGGGCATAGGTGAGTTGGTTACGACGTAGCAGACTTGCAGAAGAGGGCAAGGGTTCGAATCCTGGCAAAGCCAGGCAATACCCTCCTGCGTCGTAATCAACTGCACTTTCTCGATTTACCTCCTCATAGATGGTCGTGGGGCCGACCGTGTGGGGCCGCTAAGGTAGCGGATCCACCTTTTGCAGAAGAGATTTCATCACCCCTAGGATATAGCTGAGTTAATTACAATGGAATAGACTTGCAGAAGAGAACAAGAGTTCGAATCTCGACGAAGCCGCGATAATACCATCTTTTGTCATGGTCAACTGCAGCTTCTCGATTTACCTTCTCACAGATGGTCGCAGGGCCGACCGTATGGGACCGCTAAGGTAGCGAATTCCACATTTTGCAAAGAGACTTCATTAACCTTATTAATGGAATATTAGTCAATTGCTCCTAAGTTTATCTCTACTTAGATGTCCTCTAACTCTTCTAAAAAAAAGTGGGGATTCGAACCCTTGTCTTTTTCTACAACTCTGCTACATCGTAACCAACTCAGCTATGTCCTAAGGGCAAATGTCCTTAACTCAATTTACTGTTGCTTTGTCCTTGATTGATTGCCCTTGATTTCATCCTATTTTAATATTATAATAATTTAATTTAAACTATTAGTCGATTGGTAGAGAAACATTATATCTATTGGATTTTAAATAGAAAACTTTTTATCAAAATCTCAATCAACCATGAAATCAATCGACTAGTAAAGTAACAATAATTAACTAGGCAATTGACTTTAAACCTAAAACATATGTTTCTTCGCCAACTCATTGCCTAATTTGAGAAAGTTATCTTACTCTTGTACGCATGCTTTAATTTTTTCTCTTGTACATCTTTTTCTCTTTTCCATCATCTAACTTAACTTTGTGGGTACTGTTGGAAAATTGGTTTTCAACCAAAAGGGATGTGAATGAGAAATCCATCACTTGATATGCGACGAGATTTAATCAGGATCATCCAAATGAGAGGACATAAGTGCCTCTTTGGATGGATGAATCTAATCTCATCCATTCAAATTAGAAGGATGCATCCAATTGAAAAGGCATTTATTGGTGTAGAGAGTAATAGATGATCGAATCAGACTTTTGATAATAGCAAAGGGTTCAAGTTAAGTTTGTGAAGTTGATTAATGAGTTGAATTAAATATACAAGTAGCATAGGAAAATTCTAATTGCGACTGGGCAAAGGGAAGGAAGTCATAGTCTGGAGGACTGAGCAAAAAAATCTTGGTCAGGAGGACTGAGCAAGGAAATCCTAGTTAGGAGGACTAAGCAGGAAGACTTGATAGATCAAAGCATCAAGCAAAAAAGTTTAGACAGGTCTGGAGGATTGGACATCTAGCGGTGGAAGTCCTGGGAGCCGAGGGTCAGATGTTAAGCAAAAGTCCAACAGGTTTGGAGGACTAAGTTAGCAAACGGTAAATTCTCCTAAGAGGAATGGAGGAGACGTTCTCGGGAAGGGAACAGTAGGCGTCGATCTAACCTAGTGTTTCATAGGAAAACTATAAGTCAAGACCAGACAGTTGTTAAAACTATCATTTTCCTACTTTTTTTATTTTGAAATAGCATTCTGTTGCAGGAAAAGAGGAACCAGAACTTTGGGTTTCAGGCGCTCCTATCTATATCCGAGAGACTGGACAGTCCAAGCACCCTAAAGTGATTCAAACACCTAGACGTTAGTCAATCGGGACAGCAAGGTGGATGAGGTGGCAAGTTCCTAGTGATCGGGATACCTCAGCCTCCAAATGCCCAGACGTCAGCCGATCGGGATAGCAAGGCGAATGAGGGGTAAGTTCCCAATGGTTGGGACAGTAAGGGCCCGGAAAGGCTCTAGGCGCCTAAATATGGATAAGGCATTGCGGAGTCAAAGTTGATCTGATAACCTCTACATCAACATCTAAGTGCCCGAAAGGGATACAGGCACCTGAAAGATACCGAGTCAGCATCGAAAACAGATCGACAGGATGATGTGGAAGCGCCCGGAAAGAGTTCTAGAGGCCCGGATCGACCTATATAAACAGCTACGAGGGGAAACCCTAGAAGGCACATATACACTACAAACGACAACTGTTCTGTGCACGACCAACACATCTGAGACGTCGTCGTAACGCCAAGAAGTTGCACCGACTCTGACACTAATCTTCTACTCTTTTAGTCGATAATTTTATTTTCGCTTTATTATACTTAAATCTTTAGGACAGTAAAGTTTATCATTCCTAATATCTTGTAAAAGTGAAAACTCTCTCTCGTAAGAGAGGAGTTTCATAGTGAATTGCCTATCAGAAACGATCAAGTAACGTGGGTCTTAAAGTAGTAGCTTGTGGCTATGAACCAAGTAAACAAAAGTGTCAACATCTTTCTTTCCGCTGCATTTCTCACTCTGGTTTTATGTGGTTTTTACAAACAAGTGAAAAAGCGACAAACATGTTATCACCCCCTCTTTAGCACTCACCTCAATCCTACAATCGGTATCAGAGCAAGGAGTACTAGAAATTAGTGCAACCAGTAATCAAGTAAATTTATTTTTTGTCGCTCTAATTTTTTATTTATTTCCTTCCGCACTACTAATCCAACATTGAGTCTTGGGATTTTTTTTGTTTAATTTCTTTGTGTGCAAGTTAATGACCCATCAAGAAGGCTACAATACCACTAGACCCCTCTCTTCTCCGGTGAGGACTTCATCTACTGGAAGGGAATGATGGAATATCACCTAAAGAAGCAAGTGGAGATGTGGATAGTGATCCAGATCAGGTTCACACTCCCAACCGACTTAGACAGTATCTCGCAGCCATGCAATAAGGGGGACACCACCACGAAGCACAAAATTGAGGCTAATGTGAAGGCAACCTAGACGTTACAATGTGGTTTCACCAAAGAAGAGCTCAATCGAGTTGATCCCTTCATAAGTGCTAAGGACTTATGGGATAATCTCATTGAGCTATATGAAGGAACAACGGACACAAAAGTAAGCATGATACTGTTAAATAAATTATATAATATTAAAATATATGATGGTAAATCTGGGAGTGGACTGCACGTAAAGATTCAAGACATACTCAATGGAGGCATTATCAGGTATGCTTTGAAAGCATTTCCGCGGAACACATTATGGGCATCAATGGTTAGCAAAGGAGCACAAACCAAAACGTCGACCCGAGCTCAAATTTAAAGACGTATCAGATTTATAGCCGTCAATTTAGGTTGGACCCGTCGGGTTGGCCCGCTCCGCCAAGCAATTTAGGCGGGTTGGGTTGAAATGTTATCAACCCATTTTAAGATGGGTTCAGATGGGTTGACCCGCTTAGGCTCGCGATCCGCGTGGGTTGGCCCGCAGGTTGAAAAAGTTTATTTATTTATTTTAAATTTTAAAATTAAAGTAGAAAATCCAATGAATTAGTAGATTTGATTCGTCTAAATTACAATTCAAGTTTAAAAATTACAACTCAAGGTTTAAAATTTCAACTTGATCTATTTAAACTATAATCCAAACTTAAAATTTTTAATATTTTTTTATCTTTTGACAGGCCCGTGGGTTGGCTCGCTCCGCCTTGGGTTGGGTTGGGTTGGGTTGGAGATTTTTCAATCCGCCAAATTGGTGGGTCGCCCCGTCCTGCCCCGTCATATGATGGGTTTTTAGTGCGTTGGCCTGCCTCGCCATGGGTTGACCCGTTTGACAGCTCTAATCAAATTCCGAAAGGACGAAGTTGCCACCAAACTAGTTAACCTAGTGCAGAAAATATTCAAAAAAAAAAGAGCAGGGTTCAAGAAGTCCGACATGAGGAAGGTAATATACAAAGATGGATCAAACAAGACTCCAATCAACAAGGTCGAAGTCATGTGCTACAGCTGCAACA
Source organism: Curcuma longa (assembly GCF_044706935.1). Taxonomy (NCBI): domain Eukaryota; kingdom Viridiplantae; phylum Streptophyta; class Magnoliopsida; order Zingiberales; family Zingiberaceae; genus Curcuma; species Curcuma longa. The sequence goes on along the minus strand of NC_133861.1, from coordinate 26,166,341 downwards.
AGAAAAGGCACTTCAAGGCGGAGTGTCCTAAGCAAAAGAAGGAGAAAAGAACCAAGAAGAAGGTGTAGGATCAGGTTAGAGCGCTAGAGGGTGGTGAATAGTGCTCATTCGATAAATCGTATGTAAAACAAAGTGTGTAAATAAAAACTACAGTAAAAAATAAGAAATGAGTATACTTTTATTTACTTGGTTCAGAACGACAGACTGCAACTTCAAGGCGAAATGAGTATACTTTTATTTACTTGGTTCAGAACGACAGACTGCAACTTCAAGGCCCACAATGCTTGATCATTTTCGACGGGTAATCTACTATAAAAACTCCCTTCTTACGAGAAGGAGTGTGTCGCTTTACAAAATATAGGGATGGCAATTAGACCCGGACCCGATGGGGAATCCGTTCCCCGAACCCATTTTGACCGGGGAATCCCCGAATCCGAGAAAGCGGGGATGGGGATGGGGAATCCCCGAATCTCGGAAAACGGGGATGGATCGGGGATGGTATTCCAAATATTCCCCGTCCCCATCCCCGAACCCGACACATCTTATAGTTAACTCTTTTTATTTTTTTTCTTTTGTAGGATAAGTGGTGTCAAAATTTTGAAAAATTGAAGAATGGAAGAACTTCAAACTTATTGTATCGATTATGCATTAGTTGGATGTTGTTTTAGAGATAATGTTTTGTTTTAGAGTTTAATATTTGGTTTTATAATGTTATTTTGTAAGGATTTTATAATATATATATATATATATATATATATATATATATATATATATTAATATATAATATTAATAAAAAAAATAAGACGGGGATGGGGATGGGTATGGGTATGGGGATACCCATGAAAATATCCGTGGGGAAAACCAACCCCGAAACCCGCGGGGATCCCCGAAACCCGCTGGATACCCGAAACCCGACAGGAATGGGGATGGTATTTAAATTATGATACCCGACGGGGATAGGGACGGGGATGGTATATGGGTTTGGGTTTCGGGAACGGGGATGGAGAAGGCTTCCCCGCGAACCCCCGAACCCGTTGCCATCCCTATACAAAATCAAAAGGTTATCGACTTAGAAGATGAGAACTGAAGTGTAGATGTCGGTGCAGCTCCTCGATGTTACGACTAAATACTGGATTGACTATTTGCATGTAGAAAGTTATCATAGTAACATATTAAGTTGAAGTTAGGGTTTCCCCTCGCAACTGCTTATAAAGGTTGATCCAGGCGTTTGGAAGTCCTTCCGAGCACCTCCATGTCATCCCGTCAATCCGCTTCCAACGCTGACTCGGCATCTTTCAAGCGTCTGTATCCCTTTCGAGCGTCTGGATGTTGATGTGGAGATTGTCGGATCAACTTTAACTCTACAATGTCTTATCCTTATTCGGGCACCTGGAGCCTCTCCGGGCGTCTGGAGGCTGAGGTACCCCGACCACTAAGACTCTGCCACTTCATCCGCCTGGCTGACCCGTTTGACTGACGTTCGGGCACCTGGATCCCTTCCAGGTGCCTAGATCCCTTTTGGATGCCTAAACCGTCTTGTCACTTGGATCCAAAAAAGGGCACCCAGAACACAAAGTTCTAGCCCCTCCTTTTTTACATCACAAGTTAGTCCAGAAACAAAGTATAAATAAGAAAGTAATAATTTTGGCAAACTGTTTGGTCTTGACTTTAGGTTGCCAATAAAATCTTAGATCAGACTGACGCCTACTGTTCCTCTTCTTGGGAACGTGTCCTCACCTACTCCACTCAGGAGAAGTTACCTTTTGCCAACCTAGTCTTTCAGACCCGTTGGAATTTAGCTCAGCCTTGATCCTCAACCCCCAGGACTTCCACTGTTAGATGTCTGATCCTCCAAATCCACTTAGACTTTCCTACCTAGTGCTCTGATCTGCCAAGACTTCCAGCCCAGTCCTCCTGACCATGACTTCCTTGCCCAGTCCTCCAAACCAGGTCTTCCTTACTCAATCCCCCTTGTTGGTGCAAGAAACACTAGTCTGTCTCCAGAGTTTCGATGTTTGACAATATACCTAGGTATCATCTATTTGACTAAGGGTTTATCCAAACAGGACCTAATGTTTGGATGTGAGTAAAGTCTAGTTAGGTCAGTTTAATCAGAAGACTAGCGAGAAGTCCTAGGTTAGATCGAGCAAGGAGAAGTCCTAGTTAAGGCTAGGCAAGGAAAGTCCTAGTTGTGGCTAGGCAAAGGAAGTCCTAATCTAGAGGATTGGGCAAAGATGACCTGGTTGGAGGATGGATAGGAAGTCCTAGTGAATGAATCTAGGCAAAAAAGTCCTGACTGGAGGTTGGGCAAGGAAAAGATCAAATAAGTCAAGGGTGATCGGATATTTGGTAGGTGGGAAGTCTACCTATGAAAGTTACTAGTCTTAATTAGAGGTTAGACAAGGAAAAGACCAAATAAGTCAAGGGTGACAGGATATTTGGTAGGTGGGAAGTCTACCTATGAAAATGACTAGTCCTAAATGGAGGTTAGGCAAGGGAAAGTCTAAACAGGATATTTGGCTATGAGAAGTCTACTTATGGAAGTGACTAATCCTAACTAGAAGTTAGGCATGAGTAAGCCAGTAAGTTAGACCTACAGGGTAAGGCTTAGGTAAGCCTACTAGATTAAACGGACTTCAGGTAGGCTTAGGTTGCTTTATTTATCTGTATGCTTATCTTACAGGAACCATGAGCTAGAAGCAAGATTGAAGAAGTATACGATGAGCAAACAGAAGCAGCCGAATCAAGCCCGGAGTCAACTCAGGTCAAACCTGAGCTGACTGGATCCGGGCGCCCTACTCCAAGCGCTCGGATGGTCCAACACCCCTGGATGGTCCAAACACCCGGATTAAGAAAAATCAGCCCCAATAAAGATCAAAGACATCATATTAGACCGGATCGGATCCAGTGCCCGGATAAGAATCTAAGTGCCCGGAAGAGTCTATAAGAGCCTGAACGTTCACCACAAGGAAGACATCTAATTTTCCATACTCTTCATCCTGCGGTGCTATTGAACGCGAACTGATCATGCTCGTGCGACCAGAGAAGCTCCAAGAAGGATGTGCTATGCTCAGGACTTCCAGATCGATCATCTCAAGAGTTTGTTATTACATTTTAGTCTTACAATTTGACTTACATTTTATATATTTCGGACTGTAAGATAGATCTCTCTACCTCCAAAAAAGTTTCAGAAAGGAGATCATTAGTAGGCGGGCACCTTCCTATGCATAGGCTTGAACGTACTAATCCTAGGGGGTTAAGAACCAAATAAATGTGTGTCCCTATTTTACTAATTTCGCTGTAAGTGTATTTGATAGAAAGAATGAACGACGAGCGCTATTCACCCCCTAATGCGCCTACCGATCTTACAATTGGAATCAGAGTAGGCCTACTATTGATTAGACTAACCACCACAGGAGCAAGATGAAAAAGATGGAAGGGGAGCAAGGTAATAATTGTAAAGTTTATTTTAAGTTTTATATTATTTGTTTTAAGTGCAGGGAGAGATGGCACTACAAAAATCAGTGCCCTACTCATAAGAATCACGGAGCCCAGAGGAACAAAGAACACATTATGTGGTTTAAGTGTCAAAACTGCAGACACTACAAGAATCGGTGTCCGAAGAAAAAGATGGAGAAAAAATCAAAAATAGGAAATACGATTCCGATAACTATGTTTAATTACAAAAATGCTCCACTACGATGAGACCTCCACTACGATCTAATAACAACATTATTTAACTAACTCAAATAGCAATTGATTGAAATAGAATATACCTTGCAACTTTCTTTTGATCGACGAATAGCAAAGGTATTTCATTGATATGAAACCCCTAGCCAATAAACTATTTAATTGGAGGTCCAACAAGTTGTAAGAATAGAAAAAAGGTAACTTGCTATTGTTGGGCGTGTGTTACTGCCTCTATTGTTAGTAAAAATAAGGAGAAGCAAGAAGAGGGATTGTTGTTACCTAGCACAAGGTGGCTATTGCCAAGAAGCAAGGACAACAAGGGAAACAAGGGAAACCAAGGCTGCTCTAGTGGATGTTAGCGAAGAAGAAAAGAAACAAAGAGGTTGTTGTTGCTCGTTGATGGAGAAGAGGAAGAAGGAGAAGAGGGAAAAAGGGTTGTTGTTGTTCTGGTGGCTTTGGTGCAGAGACAAAGGGAATAAATTGAGAGAAGAGGAGAGGCAATGGGCTACGCGTGGAGGGATTTCATGCGCACGTAGCAAGGAAGAAGACGATAGTGAACGGCGGGTTCGCATGAGTGGCAAAAAACTTCAGGAGGAGAGAAAAGAAGAAAGAGAAGGGGGAATCAATATGTAACATAGGACTTCCACGGCCAAGCATCTAGTCTTCATCGATCTGTTTGAACTTTTATTGCCTAACATTTAGTCATCATCAACCTACTAGTGTTGGACATCTAATTCTCCCTAATCTACTCAAACATCCACTATCAATACTTGTTGAACTTCCCTATCTGCTAACTCTTTATTGGACTTTTCATTGCCAACACATATTATACTTTAACCAATTCCAACTTCTAAATTGCCAACTCGTTATTAAACTTTCCCAATTGCCTAGTGTCTAATCTCCCTAACCCACATAGACTTCACATGTGTTAGTCCGGATGTAATTAAAATATCTCCACAATGGCATGATATTGTCCACTTTGGGCCTAAGCCCTTATGGCTTTGTTCTTGGGCTCTCCCCAAAAGGTCTCATTCCAATGGAGCCCTCATGGCTTTGTTCTTGGGCTCTCCCCAAAAGGCCTGATTCCAATGGAGATAATTTACATCCTTTTAACTCCATGATCTTTTCCATGTGCTTTAGATGTAGGACTATGTTTGCACCCTTGCAGCCCAACAATCCCCCCCCTCAAACAAAGGACCAACAATCCCACCAGGACTTTTTTACCTAGCCGCAACTAGGACTTTTTGCCCCTCGGTCCACACGACCTACTAGGACTTCTCACCTGGTGTCTGGTCCTCTTGATTCAGACACGGGAGCATCCACTTCCTTTGTTTAAGGTTCAAACCACATGGTTAGATCTGGATCATGGCTCATCCGGCGGTTAGTCCGGTGAAGAGCGGTCTCGCTCTGATACCACTTGTTAGTCCGGATAGAATTAAAATATCTCCACAATGGCATGATATTGTCCACTTTGGGCCTAAGCCCTCATGGCTTTGTTCTTGGGCTCTCCTGAAAAGGCATCATTCCAATGGAGATACTTTCCATCCTTTTAACCTCATGATCTTTTCCATGTGCTTTAGATGTGGGACTATGTTTGCACCCTTGCAACCCAACAACATGTGCTAAATGTCTATTCGATTTCAATCCATTTGGACCAATCCAATATCAAATATTCAATCAATCTTAACTTACTTGATTTATCATTTCCAACTTATGTCTAATATATTGCTCAAATATCAAAAGATAAATTTTGATCAGTTTGACCATACGTTGATTGCATCAACAAAAATCACTTTAGCATTATCATAGCAACTATAACCAAAATTGCCACAACTTATACCAACTACAACTATAGCTTGCTACAATCATAATAGCTACAATAATAATTACTACAACTGTAATAAATAATTTTTGATAAAGTTAAAGTTTTTTTACTCTTCTGCAAAAGGTGAAATCCGTCACCTTAGCGGCCCCACACGATCGGCCCCACGACCATCTGTGAGGAGGTAAATCGAGAAATTACAGTTGACCATCTGTGAGGAGGTAAATTGAGAAACTGCAGTTGGTCACGACGTAGGAGGGTATTGTCTGGCTTCGTCAGGATTCGGGCGTAGGCAAGGCTGGGCTGCACTGGGCTGCAGCCCAGTGCAGCTCCACAATGAGGCCAGTACTAAGTATAAGAGAGCTAGAGCTAATACTCAATAACATGGAAAGAAATAAAAAAGAGCCGAGCTCCGTCCGATGATGGAAAGAGTCAAATACAAGGTGGCCAAGCCAATACCTAGTAACATGGGCTCGAAACTCTTTTTTTTTCTTTCCACAATGAGAGCCAATCCAATACCCGGTAATTGAAGTCCAAATATATACAATCTAGCCCAATATAACAGCCCAATCCAACCTAATAATTAAAGTCAATACAACCCAAATTTAATAAAAACCCTACTTACATGGTTTGATGGAAAGAAAAAAAAGAGTTTTCTTTTATTTGCCGTTTGACGCATCAAGGAGCCGCTCAGTCTCATAACGACAACAGAGGCCGCTCAGTTGGGATCTATTTTTCAAGCTGTTCAACATCATAGGTCCAAGATTATCTCATTCCTTTCTGTTCCTTTTTCAGTTTAGCAATCGAGTTTTATTTTATAATCATTTTCTCAGTTATAGCCGCCGCATCATGCTATTAGTTCCCTTGTTAGCCCTATTATTTGAAATTATTTAATTTTTTTAATTATCATGCTTTATTTGTGACTGTGTTTGAAATTGATTTATTACTGTTATAATTGATTGGTAGTCATTTTTTTGTTCTTAAGTTATAAATAATTAATTTTTAATTATTTTTTGCCCTTAGGTTATAATGGAACACCAACCTTCAAATAAAAAGCCAAAAACATTATTGTCATTTTTTATGAAGAGAGATGAACAATCTGAATTTGATAATCAATTGCAATGTGATATACCTCTGAAACCAACAGTTGGATCCTCTACTTCCGATTTACAACCTCCTTCTGTATCTGGGCCAATAGAACAAAAAGAGGAAGAATTTGATATTTCTTTTATTGAACGAGATCCAGGATTACGAAAATTGATTTGTGAATACCCTGTTAATGAGCGGGATGAGATTAGAAGAGCATATATCAAAGCAGGGCCTTATCAACCCAAACTTGTTGAGTATCCAAGAACAAAAATTGGAAAGCAAAATCGTCGATTTCAATATGCTTGGTTCAAACAATTTCCTTGGCTAGAATATTCACCTTCAAAGGATAAAGCATATTGTTTTCCATGCTTTCTTTTTGAGAACACAAGTAATTCATTGGCTCGTTCTGCACTTGTTTCTGAAGGGTTTAACAGTTGGAAGAGAGTTAATGATGGAGAAAAATGTGCATTTCTTATTCATGTTGGTTCATTGTCTTCATCACATAATAGATGTGTGAAATGTGTTCAGGATTTAATGAAACCAAAGCAAAATATTGACAAAGTGATGAATGCTCAATCTGCAGAAGAAATTGTAAAGAATAGATTACGTCTAAAGGCAACAATTGAAGGGTTATTATGGCTTGCAACTCAAGGATGTCCTTTTAGAGGCCATGATGAATCAGAGAGTTCCTTAAACCGTGGAAATTTTATTGAATTATTGAAATTTCAAGCACATTTGAATGATGAAATTGCAAAAGTTGTGTTACATAATGCCCCGCAAAATGCTAAATACACTTCTCCACAGATTCAAAAGGAAATATTGCATATTCTTGCTAATAAAGTGAGAATAATGATTCGAGATGAATTGGGAGATGCCAAGTTTTGTATTCTTGTTGATGAAGCTCAAGATGAATCTAAAAAGGAGCAAATGACCCTTATTTTAAGATTTGTTAATAATTCTGGTTTTTTGGTGGAACGTTTCTTTGAGATTTTGAGTGTTGAGGATACAACATCGGCAAACCTTAAGAAATCAATTTCTGACATCTTTGTTCAACACAATATTCAAATCCATAATATGAGGGGACAAGGGTATGATGGTGCTAGTAATATGCGTGGTGAATGGAATGGGCTTCAAGCATTATTTCTTAGAGATTGCCCATATGCCTATTATGTACATTGTTTTGCTCATCGTTTACAGTTAACATTGGTTGCAGCTGCTAAGGATGTGCCTTCTATTTGGCAATTCTTTTCTTATTTGACTTCCATTGTAAACTTCGTCACTTCATCTCCTAAACGTCTTAATGATTTACAATCTGCTCAACAAGAAGAGATTGCATATATGTTGGCTATTGGTGAGCGTAAGTCTGGTACAGGGGCTAATCAAGTTGGTACATTGCATAGATCTGGTGCTACTCGTTGGAGTTCTCATTATGATTCTGTTAGAAACTTGATAGACATGTATGCAGCAACTTGTAAGATCCTTGGAAATCTCAGTGAAAATGGGCCAAATGGTGCAATACGTGGAGAAGCTAGTGGTTTATGCAATATAATTATGAGCTTTGAATTTGTGTTTGTGTTGTTTTTGATGGAAAAGATCTTAGAAACCACTGATATTCTTTGTCAAGCTCTACAAAATAAATCACAAGACATTGTGAATGCTTTAAAATTTGTCTCAACCACAAAAGCCATCCTTCTAAAATTTAGAGAAGATGGATGGGATGAATTTTTTGAGAAAGTAAAGGCTTTTTGTGAACGACATAATATTGAGATGCCTAATATGAGCGGTGGTTATAAAGTTAGTCGTTATTGTCAACAACGGAATCATGTCACAGTTGAGCATCATTATCACTATGATATTTTTAATGCTGCAATAGATTTTCAAATGATGGAATTAAATTACAGATTCAGTGAGGCAACAATGGAACTTCTTGCTCTTTGTTCAGCTTTAGATCCTACTGATTCATTTAAAAAATTTAATGTGGATGACATTTGCAAGCTTGCATCAAAATTTTATCCTATGGATTTCACTCAACAAGAAATTCATGCTTTGAAAGCTGAATTGGAACACTATCAATTTGACATAGTTTGTGATCCTGAGTTTCAACAAATTTCTACTCTTTCTGCATTATATAGAGAAATGATTGTGACAAAAAAGGCTGAGAGTTATGTTATGATTCAGAGATTAATTCGTCTTGTATTGACTCTTCCTGTATCAACTGCAACGGCAGAGAGAGCTTTTTCAGCCATGAAATTTCTCAAAACGACACGTCGCAACAAGATGGATGATGATTTACTTTCCGATTGTATGATTCTTTACATAGAACGACAATTGTCTGAGAAAATAGACTTGGAATCAATAATAGACGAGTTTTATACTCTAAAATCTCGTCGAGCACAACTTAAGTAGATATTGAAGTATGTTATATGAAATTTGAACTCTGTAAAAGGATATTTGTATTTAAATATTATATGTTTGTTAAATGTTTATTATATATGTATGCATTTTTTTATAATTTAGCCCAGGACAGTTAAAGATCCTGGCTACGCCATTGGTTTAAATGTGATTGAATTCTCAATTCAAACTTATTTAATTGTTTAAAATTTTTATATTTTAAACTTATTTAATTAATTATTAATTTTAATGATATAAATTTATTTATTTATTTTAAAAAAATTTATTTAATATTTTAATAAAAAATTTATTGATAAATATAATTTATAAATATTATTTATAAATATTAATAAACTAAATATATATATATATATATATATATATATAAATTATTTAAATTTATTTATTTAATTTAATAAATTATTTAAATTTATTTATTTACATTAATCTAATATATATTAAATAAATATAAATAAATTTTATCAAATTGAATACTAAATTTATTCATGAATAAATGAATAACGTTGATTTATTAAATGTAATACACTTGCCAACATGCATGCGTAGGAAAGAACAACCTTGTCTGCTTGAAATCATGATAGATTCTATATTAATATTCTAAAACTCACACACCATATACTTAGATGAAAAAAAAATGAATTTGTTTCTTCAACCATTCCCAATCGCATCGCAACTTAAAACAACCACCTTGGCGGATATGGTAAAATGCTGGTTCTGCCTTTCACCTGTGAGGTGAACAATGTCGACGAATCCATATCAAATTTGCAGCCAAATAGAATAATTTCAAACAACTACCAAAGCTCATCGGTCTCGATTAGTTAGACAATAATAACCCACGCGTATGAAATATTAATATTTCGACTTGCTCTGAAAAAAAAAAACAGTCACTGGATTCTACTGCAACAAAATGGCAACCCCATCACGGAGCCAACAGGCGTTTTATCCCAGTTTTCTGCTCAGTGGTCAACCTTGTTGGAAACCTTATGTCGAACTTGATACGGAGATTTCCTTTCCTGGAGGGATCTTTTGGCATTGGCATTCCCTCTTTCGGGACTACCTCTTCGTAGCCAGGATGAACGACTGAATTAATCGGTATGGTAAGGCTGCGGCCGTCGAGTGTGATCAAGCGAGCAGTATAACCGGTGAGGGCCTCAACCAAAGAGATTTTCTGACTAGTTACCAGATCATTTCCTTCCCTCGTGAATACATCATGTGGCTTTTCATCTATGATGAACACAATGTCTGCAGCAATAATGTTGGGAGCTTCATTGCCCTTTTCTGGGAATGTAATTTTGGTACCCTTTTTCCAACCTGGCTTTATATCAATTGTTAAAATTTCTTCAACGCTCGAGCTCTTCCTGTGACACATCGACCCAAGTAATGGCGAGTAAGAATCATTTGAAACAATTGAAAGAAGGAAAGATAGTACTGAAAGAAAAAAAATGGTTGGCACAGAGAAATAGGTTTTCCACTAGTTTCAAAATACCAAGAGTATTTCAAAATATTCTGCTAAAAAAAAGCCATATGCACAGTATATTATTCACCACGAAGTAATACGTTTAACTAGTCGCAAAAGTACCAACAGAGCACCTCAAAATATTCTGCCTAAAATAAGCCAAATGAGTACTAACTGATTCATCAGACACGTCCATCAAATGTGATCAACTCCAATAGAAAGTGCTCCGAGTTTAGGAACAGTGCAACATTCACATGAAACTATGCTCTAGATAACAGTATAGATTTCAAATAATTCAGTCTTCAAAATACCCAAGAGAAAAAGAAAGAATTGTTTGCCAAGTTCATGCACAATCAAAAGGTGTCCAACAAAGCAATTTTGAAGATACTCTTAATTGGCATAGTAATTAGTTATTTGAATCTCTGATCGGACTCCTCTCTCCCCCATCCATATCCATATCGGAATCCAAGTGAATGCTCGACCACCAATGCAGTGGCAACTCGATATTCATTCCTATTGATAACGTGTAAAAGTTTACAAAAATTGTTAATAATATCCACACTCATCTTGGATTCTCATAACCGAGTCTCAGTAATATATATATGAACAATATTGAATAATACAATATCACAAATAACGCCTTGCAATAACATCCAACATCATGAATTAATTAATTGATGTTATAGTAAAACTGTGATTTACATAAAAAAAGAAAAAAATATCATTAAATCAATATTTATTTATTTAATAATTATATCTTAAATAGTAATGAAAATTATTATTTATACAAAACTTCAATCCAAATCTAAACCTTTGATATTTTAGAACAACAAAACATCCGAACTATTTAAAGTAAACTACATAACTTTTATACCTCCATTAAGCTCTATGTAAGATTACTTCACTATATAACATTTCGATCAATTTATTCATCTTCCTTTTATATATTAACTAGAGTTTTCTTCGAACTCCCTCTAACCTTTTCTTATTCCACTCTAATTCTTCTCTTTATAAAATATATTTTTTTACCTTTAAACATGTCTTTACCATCTCAACTTATTTTCCCAACTATTAACTACCTAATAGTATTTTTTTCATTTCTCTTTTTTAGCAACCTCAGATCCATTTTAACATTCTATAGAAAATCTTCACAACCAACTTAACATTTTCATCATTGCTACATTAATTTTTTTTATAAATTGTTTTCTAACAGCAAGCATTCATCAGGATACAAGCGTCATAAACTTCCTATTGACCTATGCGAGCACACAACAATCGCACAAGACTTCAAAAATGTCATTTCCATTTTTATTGCCTACTCACTTTTTATGGTATTAATGTGTCTTCATCAATATCTTCCTTACTGAATAATAGACCAGAAGATACCTAAAGCTCTTAACTCATCATACACACCTTGATGTATAGTAATTCACTTATTATTCTGGAAGTTATATTTCTCATATTCACTTTGTACTGCAAAAAATTTGCAAATTCTTTTGTCATGACATTGGCCACTTGTGACAATCATGATTATATTTTGAACAGAAAATTACCAATTGCAATAAAAGTGTGAATGGGTCCTTCTAAAAACTAATAAAAAACACCCTCATTGAAGGGAATGGAAATAACTGGATGCAGAAACAAATTTGTTAAATTAGTATATTATCAACTAAAATAGTTTCTCTTTTAAAGAATAATGTTAGAATTAAACAACAACCAAGTCTCATCTCACTAGGTAGGATTGGCTATATGAATACTTCTACACTATTGGACTATCCCCTACTATATCATCGTCTATATTTAAATAAATTTTATCTTATTTTATTGTTGGTAACTAAGTTTTTTTTTATCTTCCTCTTCCTCATTTGATGGGTGTATTTATCATAGTTTCACATCGCCTAACTAAAAGTATTTATTGATAGTCCAAGTACATGTTCGTACCATCTTAAACGTATTTCTTGAAATTTTTTCTCAATAGATGCAACTCCGACTTTCTCTTTAATGTTTTCATTTCTTATTTTATCCATCCTCGTATGACTACACATTCATCTTAACATCCTCATCTCTACAATTTTCATCTTCTGCTCATGTGTTTAAGTCATAGTAACATTTAGCGTCATATAACATAGTAGATCTAACCGCCATTTTGTAGAACTTCCTTTTAAATTTTATAGATAATTTACGATCACATAAAATACTCGATACTCTCCTCTATTTCAACCATTCTACTTGTATTCTATGTAAGACATCTCTCTCAATCCCTCCATCAACAACAACAACAACAACAACCACCAAGCCTTATCCCACTAAGTGGGGTCGGCTATCTCAATCCCTCCATCGTCTTATAAAAATCTTAAATATTTAAAGCTCACAATTTCAAGCAACTCATCATTCCCTATCTTAATAATTATCTCGTTACGTCTAATATTGCTAAATTTAAATTTTATATATTCTGTCTTTACTAACCCCAAAACCTTTCACTTCTAGTGTTTTCCGTCAAGATTTTAATTTAATATTTACTCCTTCACGTGTCTCATCTATCAAAACAATATCATCTGCAAACATGCACCACAATATTGTATTTTGAATATGTTCAGTAAGTTCATCCATGATTAGTGTAAAAAGATAGGGACTTAGAGCTGATCTTTGATGTAATCCTATCTTTATTGGAAATACTTCAGTTAATCCACCTAAAGTCTTCAATCGGGTCGTTATATCTTCATACATATCCTTAATTAGTTTAATATATGTTACATTAACACCTCTCTTTTATAGAATTCTCCATATAATTTCTCGTGAAACTCTATCATAAGCTTTTTCTAAATCAATGAATATCATATGTAGATCTTGTTTTTGCTCTCGATACTATTCAATTAGTTGTCTGAGAAAATGTATAGTTTCTATTGTTGACCTTTCAAGCATGAACCCAAATTGATTTTCAGTCACCATATTCTCCTTCCTTAATCTTTTTTCTATTACTCTTTCCTAAAATTTCATGATATGACTCATTAGCTTAATACCCTTATAGTTTACACAATCTTATACGTCCCCCTTATTCTTATATAAGGGAACTAGAGTACTTACCCTATGTTGATCAGATATTTTTTATTTTTAATATCATATTAAATAATTTTGTAAGTCAATGAATACCTTGTTTCCCTAGATACTTCCATATCTCTATCGGAATATCATCTAGTCCAACGGCTTTCCCATTTTGTATCCCATTTAAATTGATTCTACTTCTGAAGATTGAATTCTACAATAAAAATTTAAGTTTATATACTCATTTGACCTACTTAAATTATCTAAGCTAAGTTGATCACCTAAATCTTTATTAAAAATTAATGAAAATACCTCCTCCACCGCCCTTTTATTTCTCTATCATTTACTATTATCTTATTACATTCATCTTTAATACATCTTATTTTGATAAGATCTTTTGTCTTTTTCTCTCTCACTTTAACTATTTTATAAATGTCTCTTTCCCCTTCTTTTGTATCTAATTTTCGATATAACCGTTCAAAAGTTTCATTCTTAACTTTATTCACTGCTTTCTTAGCCTCTTTCTTGGCTATAGTGTATTTTTAAAAAAAAATTTCCGTTCTTACAAATATATAATTCTTTATAGATTGTTCAGTTTTTTCTTCACTTTCTCTTGTACTTTCTCATTCCACCACCAAAATTCCTTACTTAGTGGTGTATACCCCTTTGACTCACCGAATATACTCTTTGCTACTATTTTTAACTTTGATAACATCTTATCTCATGTTATATTAGAGTCACCATATATTTCACTTAATATTTATGCTCCTACCTTCTTAAATATGTTTTGTTTCTCATCTTTTAGCTTCCACCACTTAATCTAGGAGTCATGTATATTTTTCTTTTATTAATACTATGCTTGAGATGTATATCCAATACTACTAACATATGTTTGGTAGTTAAGTTTTCTCCAAGAATGACCTTGTAATCTTTACAAATCTTTCTATCTCTCTTCCTAATCATAAGAAAGTAAATTTGCAATTTATTATTCTCACTTTTAAATGTGATCAAGTGTTCTTCTCTTTTTTAAAAAAATATATAAGATTATATGTTATCGTAAAATTTAATATAATTTTCTTTTCTTTATTTCTTATTTCAAACCCATAACCCCCATGCACCTTCTCATATTCCTTATTTTTCACTCCAACATGTCCATTTAGATCGCCTCCTAATAAAATCATTTTATTTGACAGAATATTTTATAATACTTCATCAAGAATGTCCCAAAACTTTAATTTGGTATCTTCATCTAATCTTGTTTGGGGTGCATATACACTAATTACGTTCATAATTTCTTCCTCTACTACTATCTTGAGAACTATAATTCTATCCCCTTTTCTAGCTACTCCTACAACTTCATCCTTTAACGAACTATCTACAATAATACCCACTTTATTTCTTGTTTCACTCTTTCTTGTATACCATAACTTAAAACTAAAGTTCTCTATCATCTTTGCCTTCTCGCCTAACCATTTTGTCTCTTGTAAATACAAAATACTAATTCTTCTCTTAATCATCGTATCAACTACCTCTATTATTTTACCAGTGAGAGTTCCTATGTTCCATGTTTCAAATCTTAAATTATTAATTTTCTTATAATATTTGTTTGTATCCAACCTATAATGTGAGAACTTTTACCTATTTAACACTACATTCAAGTTCTTATAGAGATATAACAATCCTTGCCGATACATTATAGTCAAATTATGCAACACAGACTCTTGCATATTTATCATTACACACGAGTTCTAGAGATGTGATCCTTGCGAAGACGTTACAGTCGGACCTTGCAACGTGTTGCTTCTGGAGAACAACCTAACATTAACACAATAATTTAATAGATTCATTCATTGAGTATTTATCTTAATTTAGCCGGTGGTTGGCAACCTAATGCAAACCCTTCTTTTTTATCCGGGCTTGGGACCATTCATGATGAGGTTAATTCATCATGGGCGGAGTTAATGTTAGAATTAAACATGAACGTTAATTTGTAAGTATTATTAAAATAATTATAAAATATTAAATAAGACTAAATAAAAAAATGTTTTTAATATAATATGATTTTATCTAATAATAAATAATAGTACAAGCATTATGGATAAATATAACATTAATAACTAACATTAATTATGACATTAAAGTAACAAATGCAAGAAAAAATATCATTCTCAAAATAAAATTAGTTTAGATGTCAATACATAATTGCATATTTTATCTTAAATATAATATCTTTTTTTTATTGTTTTTCAGTAGTATATTTTTTACAAACTAAGTGCCTTCTTAAGTAGGCTTTCTCATATACAGATAAAATTAAGGTATTTGGTCAACTATTGGAATGCTTTTGGATAAGCTAAAGAACTTTTAGTTGTCACATTAATGCCAATTCAACTTAAATATGTAGGCATGACCACAATTGTTTTATAATATCATCTTCTAAGTTACCTATAATCAGGCAACTATTCTGCCCTTGATGTCTTAACCTCATGAATCCACCTCAATCAAGAATGAAGCCTTCAGTACCAAGAAAGGTAATATATGCAAAAGCAATTATAAAGATATCTGCTAGACAGTGCTCTTAAGATCGAAAGGGAATAGCTAATTAGTCCCATTAATTGAAGAACTGGAGATCAATCGTCCAGTTGGATCAATGAGAATCTCAATTTGACCTGAATTTTAAACTGGTCAAGTCAGGTAGTTCATCAGTTTAAGGGGTGGATCAGTTTTAGAACATCGTTGCTAGATAACTAGAAAGGACAAGGACTATAAATGAACAAAATATTAATTTATGAAACATGTTCGATACTCTACTTGACAAGATCTTATTTGTGTTCATTTGATATTGAAAAACAAATTATACAAACACCCTTGACACTAGTAAATTGGCACATTGATAAAGATCATGAAACAATTCATGAATAATCTTAATTATTTCAGCAATTTATCAAAGGGACACATAAAGTTTCCAAATTCCCAAAAGGCACGCTAAGATTTCATTCTTCCCAAAAGGCGCACCTCATTCTCATATTACCATTTCGCCAACCACTGACTATTTCTCTTTCCTCTCTTCTTTTTTTTCTCTCCTTTGCATACAACATCTTTTCTCTCTTCTTTTCCTTTTAAATTAAATTAACTTTTAATTTTAGACTTTAATAAATAATCCTCTAAATTTATTTGATTTTAATTTTAAAACTTTAATAAAAAATTTAAAAATATAAAAGAAGGTTAATAAAATATTAAAAATATTTTTCTATTTTTTAATATCTAATTATAAAATAATAAAATAAAATTAATAACGAGAACTTATTTTATTAATAAAAATAATAAAAAATCGCTTTGGTATTTATTTTTAAAGACCAACACCACAGTTTAAATATCAACATCACTGCAGTGTTTGTGTTTAAAAAACAACACCATTGTGATGTTGATTTTTAAAAACTAATACCATAGCTTAAACACCAGCACCATAATTGTGTTGGTGTTTAAAAATCAGCACCACAATGGTGCTAGACAATTTAAACACCAGAATTATTGTGGTGTTGATTTTTTAAAAATAGTAAAGTATGACATATTTGGACTTTGAAGCATTTCAAAAACCTATAGCACTTGGAATTGGTTTGATCGGAGCTCTCTAGATTCATCAATGGATTTTGACTGAAACTCACTGATGAACCTAAGAGATTTAGATTTTTGAAAAGTTAACATGTAATGAAAGAGTGTAGCGCAGTGAAGTTATGTATGGTATCTATGTTTGATTCTGACATCCCTATGATAAATTATGTGTATATGTCAATTGTCTTAAATTCATAAATTTTGAAAATCTTCTGATTGCTACTATTACTGACATCAAGCTGATATCTCTAGGCACGTATAAGCTCCGGAGCATTTTAGAAACTTATAGCACTTGAAATGGATCCAATCGAAGCTCTCTAGGTCTATCAATAAATATTGACCGAAATTCATTTATAGACATAGAAGATTTAAATTTTTGAAAAGTTAAAATGTAATGTAAGAGAGTAGTGTAGTTAAGGTGTTTATAATATCCATTACTAGTTCTAATATCCCTACGATAGATTATGGGCAAAAATTAATAAAAAAAAGATAATTTCTTTTGAACCTCTGACAATGCCCCAAATGATATTTTTGGATCTGAAACTGGTATGTTACGAGTTTCATCTAGTACACAATCGTAGATATCTGAACGAACTTCGATTTGACAGATAGAATGTCTCATTCTGATACCCGAGTCAAAAGTTATGACCTCCGGATGTAGACATTTGACACATACATATAACTTATCATAGGGATGTCAGAACTAGACATGGACAACATATATACCTTTTACACACTAACCTCTCTCATCTCATTGTAAGTTTTCAGAAATCTAAATCTCCTAGGTCCATTAATAGGTTTTGATCAAAATCCATTGATGGATTTAAAGAGCTCTGATCGAACTCATTCCAACTCATATAGGATTCTACAATGCAAGAGAGTCCAAATGTGCCCTCCATTATCATTGTAAAGGATTCTCGACATTGCTAAAAAAGTTTAGAAAGTTTCAGACTTTGTGCCAATTAGCGCGGGCCTATAACTTCGTGTAGGAGACTCATGACTAATATTTCTCACCATATCTACCTTCTACACCTCCACACTTCCATCTCATTGTAAAATTTCAAAAATCCAAATTATCTAGATCCATCAATAAGTTTTGGTTAAAACTTATTAATGGACTAGAGAACTCCAATCGGATACATTCCAACTCCTGTGGGTGTATTAGGTGAACCTAAGTCTAAATAAATCCTCGTTTACTATTTTAAGACTCTCCTAGCAATACCCAAAATGATTTGAAACTTTCATAACACTGTGGTGCTAGTTTTTACTATGATGTTGGTTTCCGAAAACCAACACCACAATGGTGTCGTTTCGAAGACCAACACCATAGTGGTGTCAATCTTCGAAAACCAGCACCACAGTGTGTGAGAAGAACCAACACTATGATGTTGGTTTCAAAATACTAGCCCCACTATGATGTTAGTCTTCAAAGACCAACACCACGGTCTGTGCTAGTTGGCACACGACTATAGCTTCGCTTACATGTCTTAAGATCCAGAATTGGATACCATATATACCTCCTACACACTCACATCTTCCATCTTATGGCAATTTCAAAAATCCAAATACTCTAGGTCTATCAATGGGTTTTGGTCTTAAAAACTCTAATGAGACTCATTCTAACTCTTGTAGGTTTCTACATTACCTAGGAGTCCAAAGGTGTCGTTATCATCGTAAAGGATTTTCAACATTGCTCAAAAGGTTTAAAAAGTTTCAGACTTTGTCAATTAGCAGTGCCTTATAACTTCGTGTAAGAGACTCATGATCAATATTTCTCACCATATCTACCTTATACACACTCCACACTTTCATCTCATTATAAAATTTCTAGGTTCATCAATGAATTTCAACCAAAATCCATTAATGAATCTAAAGAGCTCCAATCGGACTCATTCCAACTCCTATAGATTTATTAGGTGAATCTGAGTCCAAATAAGATCTAGTTTATTGTTTTAAGACCCTCCTAATACTGCTCAAAATGATTTGAAACTTTCAAAATACTATAATGCTCATTTCCGAAGACTAACATCACAGGGGTGCTGATCTTCAAAAACAACACCATAGTATGTAAGAAGAACCAACACTGTGGTGTTAGTTTCAAAAGATCCACTGTAGTGCTAAATTTCAAAAACTAACATCACAGTAATGTTGGTATTTAAGTTGCAGTGTTAGTTTTTAAAAATTAATATCAAAGTGATTTTTTATTTTATTTTTTTATTATTTTTATTAATAAAATCATCTCTTGTTATTAATTTTATTTTTATTCTTTTATAATTAGATAATAAAAAATAGAAAATTTATTTTTAATATTTTATTAACCTTCTTTTATATTTTTTTAATTTTTATTAAAGTTTTTAAATTAAAATTAAATAAATGTAAAGGATTATTTATTAAAGTTTAAATTAAAATTCAATTTAATTTAAGAGGAAAGAGAAGAGACGAAAGATGTTGTGTGCAAACATGCATAGAAGAGAGGAAAGATATTGCATGCAAAGGAGAGATAGAAAAAGAATAAAGAAGAGTGGAGAGAAAAAGTCAACTGTGGGCAAAGGGGGGTAAAATGGGGATTAGATGCACCTTTTGGAAAGAATGAAACCTATGTATGCTTTTTGGGCATTTGAAAACTTTAGCTGCACACTTTGGGAAATTATCGTAATTATTTACTTGTTTAAAGTTTGATTATAATTTGATGTTTTATTTTTATACCCAAATACATAAAAAAATGCAACAATAATAATCAAACTTTTATATTACTAAGTGAGATCGGCTATATGGATTTTCTTACATCGTTGAGTTCAATCCCCTATGATATCTTCATTTATATTTAAATGAATTTCATCTTTTTTTATCGTTGCTAACCAAGTCTTCTTTGGTTTCTATCCTCCTTGATTAATATGAGTATGTCATAGTCTCACATCGACTAACTGAGATATTTATTGATCACCTATGTATATGTTCATCTTAAACACGTCTATCGGAGTTTTCCCTTAACAAACGCAACTATGGCTCTAGCATGTCTGCACATCCACTTTAATCCTCATCTCTGACTTATCATATGCTCATGTGCACGATTCATAGGCCAACATTCAACTGTCTAATCATCATTTTCTGATCTTTCCTTTTAAGCTTTAGAAGACCTTGTGATCACAAAGAATACTTGAAGCTCTCCTTCAATTCAACATTTACATGAATCCTATGTAAAACATCTCTATCAAACCCCTATATCCTTTATCATCTGTTATCTTAACAACTATTTTGCTACGTCTATTACTATTAAAATTAAAATTCATATATTTTATCTTTACTAACCTAAAATCTTTTACTTCAAATGTTTCCACCAAGATTAAAGCTTAGCATTTCCTCCTTCACATGTCTCATCAACAAAAATAATGTCATCTGCAAATAACATGTACCATAGTAACGTGTTTAATGAATTCATCCATAACTAGTATAAAAAAATGAACTTAGAGTTAATCTTTGATGTGACACTATCTTTATAGGAAACACTTCGATTAATCCGCCTAAAGTATTTTCTCTTGTCATTACATCGTCATATATATCCTTAATTGTGTCAATATATGTTATGCTAATACCTTTCTTTCTAAAATTCTCTACATAGTTTCCCTCAAGACTGTCATAAAATTTTTCTAGATCAATCAATATCATGTGTAAGTTTTACTTCTTTTCTCGATACTTTTGAATCAATCGTGTGAAAAGATGTATAACTTCTATTATCGATCAATCAAGCATGGATCCAAATTGATTTTGTCTTTTTTCTATCACTTTTTTCAAAAGTTCATGATATAATTCATTAGCTTAATGTCCCTATAATTCGCATAATTTTATATGTCTCCTTTATTTTTATATAAGGAAACTATAGTGCTTACCCTCCATTGATCAAACATTCAATACTCTTCTTCCCTAAGTACTTCCAGACCTCTATTATAATTACAAATTTATTAGTATAATAAATATTTTATAAATTCAATAATCTTATATAATTTATGATATTTAAATTTTAAAGATAAAAAATAGTAAAATTTCATTTATTGGATCATTGTTTAATTACATTTTAAGTACAATAATGTCTTTATTAGAGGCAGATAACAAGCTCAAGCTTGACTCAACCTTATTAAGATAAATGAACAAGCTTGAACAGTCAGTCAAGGTCAACCTCAACCCTAGAACTCAACCATAGACTCAACCTAGAAAAGACATTTAATCCGATGACCTTATCAAAATGCATTTAGTCTTGCCAAGTGATCTTTCCATTTAAGTAGCATATTTAAGTCTTCATAAGGTTGTAAGTACAACAAGAAGTAACAGTTTCATGATTTAGAGGGTAACTTACTTGGCATTTTTTACTATTATTGCAATATTCTCAAAAACACCTATTCTTAGTTTTAGTACTTGTCAATCTTATTTTGTAGATTTAGATGTATAATAATTGTATTATCAGAGCAATGCAAAATCATTTCAATGTTACAATTAATTTTTTAGCCGAGCGGGTAAGACAAGTGAATTTAGAAAGGAAGTAGGGTTTAAATGAGAGGAATTTAGAGTAATTTTTGGCATTTAAAGCTACTTATGTGTGCTCAAGGGCATATGTGCATATGTAATTTAGAAAACTTAGAGGGAAAACATAATGTACAAAGAAAAATTAATTACCAAATAGAAAGAAAGAAAGGGAGTAGGTTTTGGTGGGTTGTTTATGCAATATCAAGTAGGGACTACTTCATTGGTTTGGTTGAAACCTTTTATGGCTATGCCCCTTTGTTTTTCCCATTTTCCCAAAGCATTATCTCCTCTCCTCTTTCCTTATGGCCAATGGCATCAAGTTGGAAGTATTTTCCTTTGCAACTAACGGCATCAAAGTGAACAATAACCATCAGAGACAGGGGAAGCAACTAAGGGATAGGGCAACAAACCTAGAGCAGTTTTTAGAGTCTAGAGAAGCCCTAGAGGCGCATGTTTGGCCTTAAAGGGAAGAATGACCTAATTGGAGGTTTGGATCCTAAATAGGTTGTTTATGATTTTAGCAATACTAAGGGGATCTGGTGCACATCTTTTATAAGAAATATACCCTCTTAAGGTTTGTAGTTAATAACTCCACTATGTATCATTAGGCATAGAACCTTTTCCCTCATTGCTAGATGAAGGTGATATTATTCACCTTGAGGAGAATGAGGACAATTAGTAACCGAACAATAAAGGAAGATAAATACCGTGTATGCTTGCCAATGAAATTTCAAACTTCTCTTGCTAATATTTAGCAAGGTCATAAAACAATTAGAAACGGAATAAAAATATAAACAAATGCAAGAACACACTACAATTGCTAACACATTCGTTTACGTGGTTTGGCAACCCCAAGTCTACTACTCCATAGCCTATGATCCTCTCCAAAGGATCACTCCTAGATGCCCTTTATATTTTATGCCCTATATATTTTCTCCTTCTCAGTAGCATAAGAAGTGGAACCCCCTCTTATAAATCTTTCAAAACATACAAAAAACAAGATACAAGACAGGCATACAAAATAATGAAAATACAAACGTTGCAATCTATCATAGAAGAGGTTTGAATAGACGTGAGTTATTATTTTGTTTGCAACCCATTCATCCCGTTATATAGTATCTTCTTCTAATTCAAATGTTTTGAAGCGATCAGTCAACTAATTTCTTGTGGTTGTTATTCGATCATGTCATTACGCCTTCTATTAATGACTTAACGACTAACCTGAGTCGATTGCATCAATCGATTAATATCCACATCAGTTGACTAAACTAAACCATAAAAGCTAAATATTCTTTAGGGTTTTGTGTTTCTATCAATTGACTCAATAACTAGTCGACAGGATTCTTAAATACGATCATCCTAATAATCGAGTCTTACATAAATTGAGAACTACCCTCTCCTGGGTATATGTCCTCTCTTGGGTACATGTTCTTTCAACTATCAGCTCACCATACAACTATCTCTGCTACAAAGTCATCTCTAATCAAACTTCTCGTCCCTCAAATGTGTCCAACCCCTCAGCTCGTTACTCATGTCATCCTTCATGCTCTCCTTACGTAATATGCTTGACGGGCACAATTCTATATCGATGTTCCTTATCTTGTAGTCCCTCAAATGTCTAGTACCACCCTTCTTCGATCTCTACGAACTTCAAGCCATCGGATAACCAAGACCTTAGCCATGCCATGTTGCCTCCATGTGCATATCCATTAAGTCCTATATAATTCAAACACACATATCAAACAAAATCACAAATCCTAACTTAAACCCTTTATATAAATATCAAAACCCAAGATCAAACCCGACTACTTAGAGCGCGATTATACCAACAGGTGAATGTAGGAGGCACCTTCAAAAGGCTACAAATAGAGATGTTTCTACAATTGGTCAATATGTTAAAAAGGAGAGTATAGTTGGATTTGTTAATTTGCGGCGACTTTAAGTGTTCAAAATATTTTTGTTGAACATGCATGGCGGCGTTGTCCTTATAGTACATTTTTAGGTGTCGACCCTAAACAAATGAAGGTGTCAACCTTACTTCTTATCACAACATTAACCCTTATATGCATGGTGCACAATGATGTCAACCCTATTTCACATGTACAATTAGAAAGTTTAATCCGACACATACATAGATGTGCATTTGCATTATATATTTCATTTGTCAATTGTTGTTTGATATGGCATGTAAGTGAGAATGGTTATTCTTAACTAACATAGCATGCAAGTGAGAATGGTTTGGAAAATGTTCAAGTGAAACTCTAAACTAGTTTGTATAAGAGTAATGAACATCAATTGGAAAAATGATGAATTCCCCTCATAGTATTACATATGTTCCAAACTCTATTTATCTGTTTGTCTACCAAATTCATGTCACAAACTATTGACCCTAAGTGTTCTATTTAATAATGAAAGAGTTGTATGATAATGCGAACTAATAACAATAATTCTTATAGATCCACCCTGGTCATATAGATCAACCCATTAAAAATGGTTAGTTGACCCTATTTTCCAAAATCCTACTAGTGTTGACCAAAACTTTTTATGAGTTAACCTTATTTCCCATAAGTAGCATGGATGGACCCAAAAACTTTCTAAGGTTGACACAGCTCTTATACCCAGCTCTATCATTTTAGGTCAACCCACTATTTTTCTTGGGTTGACCTAATCTGAAACAATAAATTTGCTATTATTCAGGGTGACAACTATAGTCTTAACACACATGCATCGTGACAAGTTCTACTATAACCCTTAATTACTAGCACTTCCTTGCATCATTCTATAATTAATATAGTTATGTACAATTAAAGATATGTAATAATACAAATTAAGATCTCACTCACGAAACAGAGATGAATATAAGAATATTTACAAGGCATCTTAGAAAACCAAAACCCAATTGTACTCAACAGATTGAAAAATGCCAGTGATCCCATGAGTACAACAAAGTATCAAAATGGCACATGAAACTAAGGTCAACTAGTTTCTATACAATAAAAGGATATCTTTTAATCCCTTTTGGCAGTATCAAGAGTCTAAGAAAAAGAAAGAAATGATGCATCTAGTTGCTGATACAAGTTTTATTGAAATATACCTGCGATGGCCAAATAATTGTTACACTTTCTTCAATAGTGAACTGAAAACTATCAACCAACATCATAATTTCATGGTCATTTGTCCAAAGCTACAAAAATAGTACTTAACAAGACTCAACACAGAAGCAATTAAATAGAAACATGTGTGCTAATTTAAGATTGTATACAATAACTTTTTATGAGGCCTACTTGCATGAAAAATATCACAAATAGAAAATCCTCCTAAAAATTAACTACTGCAATTTTTAAAAATGAACGTACTTTTTCTAAACTAATTTTGCTTGCCATTTCTTTAAGTATAATTAATTGCAGCTAACAAATCACCCACATGTGGCATGACTATTGTCTATGCATCTGCATCTTGATATGATCAACAAGCGTGGAATTCATCAAATTTAGCAACATAGGGTGTAATTAAAATAGATATATTGCACATTTTATGTTCTTTTAATCTAAAACAACTGCAAAACATTACATCAGAAACCTTAACCAGGATCTTTCATGGATAACATGGTTTTATTTCTAAATTAATTCAATGAAGATAACTGATAACCTAGTTAGCTCAGACCAACTAAAGATTTGCTTCAGATGAACTAGTTATAATAATAATAATAATAATAATCAAATTAGAAAAGTGAGAACAATTCCAGGCTAGCATTTGCTAAACTAATTCAACCACTTAAAGGGAACAATGGCAAACGAATAAATGGAATAGAAGAAACTCACCCGTTGGCATCAACAATCTCCCTAGAAATCTTCATCTTTTTGGTTGTGCCCTTATACAAGTCCTCCAGGCTGCATGGCAGCCGGTTCTCGATGGGCGCTTGCTTCCTTGGTTGCTGAGTGTACATCGTCGCGCCTTCCCCGCCGCTAAATGACGACCCAAATAAGTCGTCCCTGAACATCCCTCCCATTCCGCCTGGGAACCTCGATCCGCTCCTGGTCCCGCCACCCATGCCTCCGAACGGGCTGGAGAAACCGAAGAACTCGGCAAATATGTCATCGGCACTCCTAGGGTTGAACCGGAACGAGCTCGGCCCTCCTTCGGTACCGCTAAACCCACCGGCACCGGGCGGAGGGACCTGCCCCTTGAGGCCCTCCTCGCCGTACTGGTCGTAGACGGCGCGCTTCTGCGGATCGCTCAGGACCTACCGAAACAAAGAGATCCAATGGTTCAGAATGATCGGAGCTTCGGAGGCGACAGATCAAGGAGGAGGGGGAAGGAAGAGATGGTACCTCGTACGCTTCGGAGATCTGCTTGAACCTTGCCTCGGCTTCCTTCTTATTGTTGGGGTTCTTGTCTGGGTGCCACTTCATGGCGAGCTTGCGGTAGGACTTCTTGAGATCGTCTTCCTTGGCGCTCCTATCGACGCCCAGGACCTTGTAATAGTCCACGCCCATCTCCGTCTTCTTCTTCGCTTCTGCTCCTGGCTTTCGCTGCTTGCTCCGATGGAGGTAAGCGGGGTGGGTTTCGAAGGAGTTCCTCCTCTTTGATAGTAATTCTTCTTCTTCTCCTTCTTCTTCCAGTTGTTTGTTTCTCGCGGTCGCCGTCGTTCGTCGTCGTCGCCGCCGCTTGTGGGATTGGTTCGGGGATGTGGCTGTAGTTGGACGGTGGGGTTGGAACGAGTTTCGAAGTTTCTAGAACCGTGGGCTGACCAAATAAGCCGGAGCCCAATTAAATATGCAGCAAGGGAATCGAGTTTAATATTTTAAACTGAAATTTTAATTATATTTACTAATATTATAAAACAACAATTAAATTTTATTTAATTGAGACAGGATGGATATATAAATTTTCTTACTAGTTTATTAAATTTAATTCTTTATTATATTCTTATTTATTAAATAAATTTTATTTTTTATTATTATTAACCAAACTTTTTAAACCTCTTTTATTTTTTTATTAGATTAACATACATTTTTATTAGATTTTTAACCTAAATACATATCTATATCAGGTTAAATATATTTCTCAAAAATTTATTTAATAAATATAATTTTAATTTTATCTCAAATATTTTTATTTTTATTTTATCGCTTCTCATATTTTTCATATATTTACTTTAACATCTTCATTTTCTCTAAGGGGTTGGTTTGTAGACGGGTTGAAGAGGTTGGAATCGGAATGAAATTAGTTTCATTCCCATACCTAATGCTTGGTAAATGGGAATCGGAATTAAGGTATGATTTTGATTCTCTTATTTTGATAACCTACTCACCCCTCGGTTATCATTAAACTCATTCCCCCCTCTTCGTTTTTTTTTTTGTCTCAGACCACAAAGCCCTCGCCACATCGCGTCGTCTCACCTCCCCCTCGCGTGTCTCCCCTCCTCCTCTAGGCGGCGCCGCGCTTCTCCCCGCCGCCTCCTTCAGGCGGCGCCGCGCTTCTCCCCGCCGCCTCCTTCTCCAGGCGCCGCCTCCTTCTCCAGGCGCCGCCTCCTTCTCCAGGCGAAGCTCGCTTCTCCCTCCTCCTCACCTCGCATCGCTCCTCCTCCTCACACGCTAGGGCTCATCAACCACGCCCACCACAAGCCAAAGCATCCAACAAAATCTGACAGAAGCTCCCATCTTAAGCTCAAAGGTGTGTTCTTCCACGAACTCTGTTCTTCTCTATTCAGTTGGTGTTTCTTTATTGTTGTAGTTTCTTCGTCTTTTTTAACTCATGCCTTCCGTTTGCCTGTTCGACTACTATGCTATGAAAAAAAGATATTAAATCTTTGTTTTGCATTTCGGCGGTGTTGATTGTGGTTTCGGTTTGAGAAATCGGGAGAAAGAAAGCTTTTTGTGGTGGATTAGGGTAGATATGTGAGCAGAAATCTGCCGATTAGATTGGGGGAAAGTGTTGTGGGATTTGAGGGAGTAAACCATGGGTTGCTCGCCCGATATCGAAGATTTCTTTGTTCTTGATTCTTAAATTAAGACTAATTGGTCATTCATGACCTTATGCAAGTAGTAGTCATTCTGAAAGCTTGTTTCTGGTCATTGTTCTCAATTCTCGTAGATAATTTCGCCTCTTACTGGAATGACATTGCATTTTTAATAATATTATGGGTTGGAAACATTTCGTCTCTTAATGAATTTCTATTTAACTTTGTAGAAAGATGGCACGACCACAATTTAACTATAGAAGATTAATGTGCACTTTATGGAATATGTATGGAATGCTCATGGTTTGTTTGGTGGTCCTACTTTATCAAATTGCAATACTTACATATCGCCGAAGTAGGATTCGTCAAATAAAAAGTAGGGAGGACAAACAGATTGCACGTGTGGAATGGATGTTCAGCCTTACAAAAGAGAGCGATGAAATAAGTATTAGTGAATTTTGAATGGATTGAAAAACATTTAGGATATTGTGTGATATGGTACAAGATGTTGGAGGTTTAAAAGCTACAAAAAATGCCACCATTGATGAAATTGTGGCCGTATTTGTTTACGTGTTGGCGCATCATAAAAAAAATCGTACGATGAGTCTGCTTTTTAAAAGAAGTCGGGAGACAATAAGTCGTCATTTCAATTTATATCTTCAAGCAATTTTACAACTGCACAATATATTGCTCAAGAAACCTGAACCGGTGCACGATGACTGCGAAGATGGTAGATGGAAACCATTTAAGGTAAGAAAATTTTAATCACCTATAATACTTTAATTTAATTGTATTTTTTATTTCAATCTATAATTCCAAAAATTATCGGTGCACGATGACTGCGAACCAGTGCACGATGACTGCGAACCGGTGCACGATGACTACGAACCAGTGCACGATGACTGCGAAGATGGGAGATAATACTTTTTTGTTTGACGATGGTTTATTTGGGAGATAATTACTGTATTTTATTTTGATTGCTTTAGATCTATGGGTCAAGATGTAACCATCAGTAAATGTGTGTTCATTTTCTTGTGCCAATGCAAATACTGTTCATTATGTTTTATTTTGATTGCTTCAAATCTATGGATACTTCATGTGTATTTTAACTAAAAAAATTCTTGGTTATTCCTACTGTTACAGATTAAAAGGGAGATAAAGATTCTTCAAAACCTTTGTAACAGCAAAATAAAAGTTATGATGTTTTCCTGTAAGATTCACAAAATAAAAAGTAAAAGTTGATTTCTCAAAATAAAGAGTAAAAGCTGGAAAAGAAAATTGGTTCTTGATTTCTCACAATTCTTACTCTCGCTATAATATATTTCTCTTTAATATGTACGGTACTTAATCAGAAATTAACACAAGTAATACATCAAAGGAGATGGAAGGCCTCCGAAAAATATTTTTTTGGACGAGAAAATTAAAAATTTACACCTTCAGATCAATTGCCATCCATGGACATGACATCCGGTGCTCAACTCCAACGTGCTCATCTTTCTTGCAAAGGATGTTTCCAATTCATAATATCCATAAAAAATTATTCAATAAATTTTTTCATGTATTTAATTAGTAAGGGTAAAATTATAAATTTTTTCTGATTCTCATTACTTTCTTATTCATATCAAGTAGCATCAATGGTAATTATACTCATTTCAATATCTATATCAAGCACCATCAATTTAGTAATCATTCCCATTACCATTAACCCCTCAATGAAAATCCATTACCATTCCCATTATTGAATATATACCAAGCGTCTCCTAAATTTTATTTTTCTACTCAATGCGATTGAGATAATTATATTCTCACAATAATTATATAAAATAATCATATTTGTTGTAAAATAATAAAAAAATTTGGTGAGTACAGTAGTATTGAAAGAATTTATGATTTTTTTTATAATTGAGATATCATATTCTTGTAATTTGATTAATTTTATAAGTGATTAATTCGATCCTATAAAAAAATTTTATTGATCATTAAAATAAATGAGAAGACGTAAATGAATTACAATGAATGTCTAAATTTTTTGAACTGTGTTTAACGCAAGAACTATTTTTTAAGTTTATTCCTTTGGGGAAAAATGAGCCATTTGTTCGAACGGAGCTGGGAAGGCAAAGTGGACGTTGCTGAAGGCCATTAAGAAGCCCAGGTGGGGCGTTGAAGGTCGTGTCAGTCCAGGAGATCTTCTAATATCCTCCTAGAAACTTGGCACTACGTGAAGTACCCAAAGGATGTACTTAATAATAGTTTAAGCAGGAAGTATACCATAAGAAGTAAAGGGTGGCTAGTAAGACGTAATTGGCTTAGGACATAAACCAAGAAAATAGAGTAACCCAAACCAAAGGTAAGCCTTGATCTGTCTTTAATCTACGATTTCCTAAAAACCTTGCTTTAAGTTTATGAACAAGGATCTTGCGGAATTTGAAAAACAGTTTAATTCTTGGCGCAACGCATGGAATGATAGAAAAGATTTAGACTACCTTAATCTTGAGTCTACTTCTAAGAAAGATATTTCACACAACCTCCTGGTCACATCCTATCGGGTGGACTTAGGAAATAAGGCATTATTTGCTTTAGCAAAACAAAACTGCTTGCATACTTTGAATCTTAGGGACAAACTTCAAGAGCAAGAAGAGCAGATCCAGAAATCTCTAGCTAACCTATTTCCACAGTTAGAAGAGGTCAGAAGCATGGAAGAAGCAAAGGTACAGCAAGGAGCATATGCTGAAGCATCTAGACTAAGAAAGCAAGTATCTGATGAAGATGATGACTCAGCTCCAACATCACCACAATTTGGAGGAGCGTACCATCAATATAGTACCTTTGATAGAGCAACGTACAGAGATGCAGTTTTCACACTACCAGAGATGAGAAGAAAGAAGCAGTATGATGTCCTGATGATAACAGCAGAAGAACCGGAAGAATACTTGATTGGGATTTCAGAATGGAGACCCCAGCTTAGGGTTTCAAGGAAAGAATATTTTTGTGAGCACAACTGGAGGTATGACCTTAAAAATACTGCAATATGTAAAGACTGCAAATCAAATGTTAATCCAGGGAACAGGATGGATTGCGAAAAGTGCAATTTCACTCTTTGCGGGCTTTGCTCCGAACATTGTTTTCAGAAAAAAATTCCTGTGGAAAAGAGTCCAAGCAAGCCTGTTCATCGAGATGAATGGAGAAGTATAGCCTACAGACAGTCAGAGCTATTACAAAGACTTTGCAAGAGGGAAGCTGACCTGGAAGAAGAAAATAAAAAATTGAAGGAAAGAATCCGAGAGTTAGAAGAAAACCAGGTGATAGTAGTACAGGAAACACCTTCAGAGGATGAGAAGGAAATAGAGCGACTAAGGATGGAGAATGAACTCCTAGGTATGCTCAGCAAGGAACAAGAGGTAAAAATTCAGACCCTGCTTCAAGAAGTAGAACTTTCTAAGAATTTGGCTGCAATAGATCAAGCTGAAATAACTTCACTAAAGGCTCAAATTTCTTTACCAGTAATGAATTATGAGGAGCTAACTGTTTCAACATTACAGCCTAGAAACAATTTGTTAAACATGCTTGCGGAGAAGAGGGTCACTATGCATCGGAATGTAAAAATCCGAAGAAACTGATGCATAGGGTTTCTGTGCTTGAATCCCTGAACCTTGAGAAAGGTTATGATATTATTTCTGTTGGTATCAATGAATCTGACCTTTCGGATATATATTCTATTTCAGAAGGAGAGGATGTTTGCCCTATAGCCACAGAGGAACTGGAGATTATGATGCTGCAGAATAAACACTCTAATTTATATGTGAAAAGAATTCATAATCTTGCAAGACTTCCAAGCAGAAGGACTGAAGGATCAGCAGGGTATAATATATATGCCATTGAAGATCAGGAAATACTCTCTGGCACTCAGGCTGTTGTTAGCGCTGGCATCTGCATACAATTACCAGAAGGAACGTATGGCAGATTAGCCCTAAGATCAAGCATTGCTATGCAGGGCATTCTCATAAATGGTAGAATTATTGATGGAGATTTCCAAGGGGAAATAACAATAATGATTTCCAATATTTCTGACAAATCCTTTTTCATTAATTGTCATGACAGGGTGGCTCAATTGAGCATTGAAAGGATTGCTACACCAGAAGTATATGAAGTTGGGGAATTTGATTCAACCACCGTCATGAAGGAATCTGTTGGAGAAAATCAAGAAATGGAAGTAGAGGAACCTTCAGAGTTGCCTCTTCATGAATTCATTGATAAGTATCTGACAGCAACAGATTGTTTCTCACCGATCAAGGTGCAAACTATCATGGAAGGATTTAGACACCAGCTAGGTGAGCTGAGACTACGAGAAAAGCAGAAGATACAAATAGAGGATGAACGGCCTAAACTGTTAAGATCCTCAAAAGACTTCAGAAGACAAATCAAAGGTAAAGAACCTCTCTGTGAAAAATCTCTGGCTAACCTATTTCCACAGTTAGAAGAGGTCAGAAGCATGGAAGAAGCAAAGGTACAGCAAGGAGCATATGCTGAAGCATCTAGACTAAGAAAGCAAGTATCTGATGAAGATGATGACTCAGCTCCAACATCACCACAATTTGGAGGAGCGTACCATCAATATAGTACCTTTGATAGAGCAACGTACAGAGATGCAGTTTTCACACTACCAGAGATGAGAAGAAAGAAGCAGTATGATGTCCTGATGATAACAGCAGAAGAACCGGAAGAATACTTGATTGGGATTTCAGAATAGAGACCCCAGCTTAGGGTTTCAAGGAAAGAATATTTTTGTGAGCACAACTGGAGGTATGACCTTAAAAATACTGCAATATGTAAAGACTGCAAATCAAATGTTAATCCAGGGAACAGGATGGATTGCGAAAAGTGCAATTTCACTCTCTGCGGGCTTTGCTCCGAACATTGTTTTCAGAAAAAAAATTCCTGTGGAAAAGAGTCCAAGCAAGCCTGTTCATCGAGATGAATGGAGAAGTATAGCCTATAGACAGTCAGAGCTATTACAAAGACTTTGCAAGAGGGAAGCTGACCTGGAAGAAGAAAATAAAAAATTGAAGGAAAGAATCCGAGAGTTAGAAGAAAACCAGGTGATAGTAGTACAGGAAACACCTTCAGAGGATGAGAAGGAAATAGAGCGACTAAGAATGGAGAATGAACTCCTAGGTATGCTCAGCAAGGAACAAGAGGTAAAAATTCAGACCCTACTTCAAGAAGTAGAACTTTCTAAGAATTTGGCTGCAATAGATCAAGCTGAAATAGCTTCACTAAAGGCTCCAATTATTCTGGTATCAGAGCTTGGTTTTTATGGATATGAAGGGGTAAAACCCTAGATCTTGGCCCCTGAGGTAAGGGCTCTATTCTATATTTCTAAAGGTTTCTGTTTTCCAAAGCTGAAATAAGTCGAATAGCCTTTCATATACTTTAAACTGGTAGAGATAACGCAAGAACTATTTTTTTAAGTTTATTCCTTTGGGGAAAAATGAGCCATTTGTTCGAACGGAGCTGGGAAGGCAGAGTGGACGTTGCTGAAGGCCATTAAGAAGCCCAGGTGGGGCGTTGAAGGCCGTGTCAGTCCAGGAGATCTTCTAATATCCTCCTAGAAACTTTTATATTTTTGCGACAATAAAAAAAAAGAGGGGGAAATCACATGTATCGCATAGGGATGAAACACAGATAGAAATAAAGCTGTCAATTTAAGTTAAGCCTGTCGAATTAATCTACCTTGTTAAATAATTTAAACAGATTAAATTAAAATTTTATCAACTCATTTTAAGATGAATTTAGATGTCTCATATAGGCCCGCAACCTATGTGAATCGTGGTGGATTTGGATTGATCCACATATTAAAAAAATTATTTTAAAAAATTAAAATAAAAATAAAAAATTTAATAAATTAATGAATTTAATCTACCTTTCTTACTCATTACAAATTAGTCCTACTAAGACCACTCTACCATTCTTAAACGCCGCAAGAGAAAGCAACGCTCAAAAGATGCCTTGGAAGCCAGGGTTTCAGCGGGATCATAACCTACAGGCTGTAGATGCACCGACAGGTGACACAAGGTGCCTTGGAAGCTAGACCCGACCACGGGCCGAGTGTTACGCCCCGGGAGACAGCTTTCCGAGAAATTTCGGCAGCATCTCCCCTGTAACAATTGACTTTCCCTGAATACATACACATATATAAGGCCCACACGGCCAATCCATAACAGACTATGGATTTATACAGGTAAATAGAAATATATGTGACCCACACGGCCACTCAACACATCCTAAAATATAGTATCACAACCACGCATGTATATCAATCCATCCAGAAATCCGATAGATAACTCGAATGTAGAAAACAATATCGAATCATCGGAAAATTCATACTCATAGGAAAACACCACCAGAAGTCTAACAGATTCGAATACACGTAACTGTAAAGTAAATAAACCAAAACATATGGTTCGGGACTAGCAGTGCAGCTCTCCAGACGGCATCAACCTGAAACAGCATACAGGTAAAACGGGGTGAGTTCCAAAAGAAACTCAGCGGGTATCTAGCAGATATGTGTATAAAATGCTATCAACAGTAATAACATGCTGTACAGTCTACTGGAAGGTAAATAAGGTAGAAAACTGAATAACAGTAGATCTGTACATACCAGAGTCCATTAAACAATAGTAAGGTGAAAGGGAATCCCCAAACCAACACATAGGTATCCTGTGCATGCATGTCATCCAAGTGCATCAAACAAGTGCAGCAATCACAAACAAATGCAATAGTGCAGTATGCACATGGTGCAATGCATGTCCTGGTCACCCCTGACGCCAGTCGGATCAGTCACCCCTTTGGTGGTGAGGTCGCGTGGGAGCCAAAACTCGTCTGAGTACTCATCCACTATGGTGAAGTCATCGAGTGGGTAGGGCTGTGACCTCTGTGCACTCTGCCGTCACTGCTCCTGCGTGACCGAGTGGGCAGGATGTCCTCAAGGTGTACACCTATCCTGGTACCCAAATCATAAGTGGGCGAGCAAGCTCTCATCTCCTGGTTACAATGACAGAGGAGGGATCCCTAGAATGCTACCACGCTATGAAACCACTATCTTGGGTGGCCTAGCGGAGCTCCGATCAGGGCAAGTATGCACCAACCTAAAGGTTCTACTAACCCATGAGCGGAGTGTGTGTATAAATCATATACGAGTGACGGGCTCAAACTGTGCTACCTATAATAGGAGCGACTCGACTAAAATAGGAGCAGGAGCCGATGATCACAAGACATTCAATTATACACACCCTTTGGTTGGTAGCCCGCATGTAACTGACGCCGGACTCAACAACAATGGAATCCCGCACGTCAGCATGCAATATATGCAAGCATGATGTATGACACTAGTCCATGCAGCATATATCCAACTACATATCCATAAGTATAGTCCATGCACCACCTATCCAACTATCAGTCCATGTCATATGCTCCAATAACCATAATGAGGTAAAGTCTCATGTTTATCACAAACACCGATACAGAATAAACTAACACAAGCTAAGACATGTGAACAGGTATCAGGTGGTATCAAACTCAATAAGTATCAGATAATCAAACATGGCATAGGTATCAGATGGATCTCAAAAGGAGTAAATAACTGATAACCACAATATGAGTAAGTATCCAATACTATCAAATAGCACTAATGACTGGTATAGAAAACAGATCATGGTATCAAGAAAGATAGATACAAACAGGATCATGGATTACTGATAGCATGCAATACACATATCAATAAAGACATATCTATAGAAGATAAGTCAAGGTACCCGCCTGCCAAGATAGGTTGCCTGTAATCGTAGGAAAATCCAACTAACCGCAACCAATCAAGATCCTGTAAAAAGAATAACAATCCTAAACACCATGATATATGTAAAGTTCCCATCTAAGAAACTCTAACTAGGTTTTAAGGATTATTTAACCTCATTCTAACCAACCTAACCAGATTCATTATCTATAAGTCAACAACACTTAATTAATTCCTATTGAACAAAATAACCAAATGCAAGGTAATAATCTCACCTTGCTGCCGCAGATCAAGAAGCCTTCACTCGATCCGATCACACTCCCAAGCTAAGGAGAGGATAAATCTCCAGCAACCTAAAGATTCCAAAACCCTATTACCAGATTCAACTCCAAGCAACGAATGCAATCAAAGCATAACATAATCTTACCTACCTTCTTCCTTTCTCCTGCTTGCAGCCGAACCCACAGCTCAACAATCAATCAAGCTACAGAAAATCCAGAAATCCAAATCAAGAACCAAGAAGAAGCCTTACCTCCATCCAACCTCACCGATTCCTTCTTCTTGGTCAAAGCTGCTGCCGACCGAATCCAACAAATCCCCCTAGCCGGCCAACTCCAAGATCAAGCTCTTCCGATTCAAGATCTGGAGATAGGAAACCCTAAGAATCATAGACCTAAGCTTAAACCTAAGCACAAATCGAAATCCAGCTCCGATTCTTACCGATTTCGGTTTCCCCTCCGAGATCTGTCGCCGCCCGATCCTGCTCCCTCTGGCGAAATCCCACCTCAGCAACACCAGCTCCGGTCGTCGGCTCCTTCTCTACCTCGACCCCGGCTCCGGACGGCGCTCTCGCTCAGCTTCGGCGGAGGCGACGCGAACGGCGCTGCGTCGACGCGGTGAAGACGATCGGGAGAAAGGCGGAACACGCGAGGGGAGGAAATCGCGATAGAGGCTTACTGTAGCCTTCTTAATGGTTAGGTTTTTGATTAACGGGTTAAACCCAATAACCCATTAAATCCCATCAAGTGAACCGGTCCAATCAGCCCAAACTAGCCGAACCCAACTCCAAACCTCAATCTAACCTGAACCGGTACTGTAGCAAACTCGGTTTGAATTTGGTTCGATTGGTTCAGGGGTCAAACGACCTCCGATTTGGTCCAAACAAATTTCGTTTGGTTTGTCTTCACGAGACGAATCTTTTCGTATCCATGATAAAATTTTTTGGTATCTTACACCGAGTCCAGCTCGGACCCGGCCTGGGTCAACGGGCCGGGTGGCCCGTTGACCTGGTTAGCAGGGCCGAACCGGAACCAGCCCGACAGGATGCCGAGAAACCGGGCCGGTTCTGGTTCAAGAGGTGTGAAATCAGCGGGTTGAACCGCTGGTTCAAAAGTTTAATTTTTTTTTATTTTTCACTAGTGGCAGTCGACTGAAGTGGTAAGATCAGTCAACTGGTACTAAGTTATTACACCTAATACACCTCATCAGTCGACTAGATTTAACTCCAATCGAGTCATTTCTGGAGATTAGTCAACTGACCTTGAAGGCCAGTCAACTGATGGCAATCAGAAGGTATAACAACTCGACTAGAGCTTCACGTCAGTTGACTGAAGGTGCTGGACTCGACTGGATGTGTTCATCAGTCGACTGTCATCAACTCCGAGCAAACAGAAGGTAAGATGACTCGACTGATCGACCACATCAGTCGACTAAGGGCAAAATCAATCGACTGATGAGAAAAGTCAGTCGACTGGATTTTAAATTCTGACAAAAATCAGGTGTATGATTTCAGCAATTCAGTAGCCGTTTTCTTGGTTTGACTAAATAAGTCGACTGGGATGGTAAATTCCCCGAAGTGCATTTTTTTAATAAATTTTAAATTTTAAATTTTTTAATATAATAATCTCGAACCGTCGTGAACCATGAATCGAACCGTGAACCAGCGGTTCCAAACCGTGAACCGTAATCGTCTTGGGCGGTTAAGGTTAAGGGTCGACCTGCCATGAACCGTCGAATCGGTGGTTCTGAACCGTCGAACCGGTGGTTCTGAACCGTCGAACCGGTGGTTCTGAACCGTCGAATCGGTGGTTCTGAACCATGGTCGGATCTTAATGGAAGCTGGTGCGGCAACCCAGAGGAGGAGGAAGCATAGGTCCGTCAATGATAGAGAGGAAGCGGGGTGTTTGTGACCAAGCTGCCTATAACATGAAATAAAAAAATTTGGATTAGGCTACAGTCTCCTATCTAGATCTGTCTCTATGTATGCAAGTTGACCATCAATAACCGTCGAGTGCTCATAAATTTCTGAGTAGAACTGTCAAATAGATCAATCCATGATAGAGTGAATCAATCCATCAAAAACATATCATATGACGGAGCGAGGTCAATCAACCTACCAACTTGATAGGTTGAAAAATTTCTAACCCAATCCAAGATAAGTTACAGGTTAAGTAGGCCAACTCACGAGCCTATCAAAAAATAAAAATATAAAAATATTATTAAAATTTTTAAATTTGATTATAATTTAAATGGGTGAAATTAAATTTTTAAGTTTAGATTGTGATTTAGACGGATCAAGCATATTAATCCATTGAGTTTTCTATTTTAATTTTAAAATTTAAAGTGTGGGCCAACCTAAGCCTACCACATATCAGTCCATGTGAGTAACAGACCTAATTGATCCACCTAAATTCATTTTAAAATAGATTAATAAAATTTTAATTTGATCCATTTAAAATATTTAATTGCATGAGCTCATCTGATAGATCCAATCTCAATGGACAACTATAGTGAAGAGGCTACGGGCAAGCTAGCAAGTTGGAAGCGAGCTCAATACTAATGATGGCGACTGAGATATAAAAATTTTATTTAGCCTGCTGATTTTCAATGAATAAAAAATTACTTTAAAAAATTGTCTCTCCCTAATTTTACATGAGAAAAATATATAAACGCACGAGCCATGAGCGTGGCGAAGTTTAACCAAACCGAAGATAAGAAATTAATTTTATTAAAAATAATTTAAATCATTAATTTTTATTAAAAAAATATTTAAATTTTATTAAAATGATTAGGGTTTTATTAGAAAGCCTATTATTATATTTTAAAAAATAGGTAGTGATATAAATTATAAAACAAATTAGGATTTCATATAATGAACAAGTTTATGTGTTAATATAACGAAGTTTTCAATTTTTTTCTCGAAAAGAAATAATAACTTTCCTTGAGGATCATATCTTTAATTTTCATCATGTTGCGTTAGTTGTGTATGATCATATTCAGATTAAGAATGATCAATTATAATTTTTCAATTTACTTCATTATAAATGATTATGGACCGACTGTATGAATCACCTTTTAGTAAAGTATTCACACTAAGAAGGTGAATAACATATTTATTAATTTAACAAGTTGATAGTAATAATAACTAAATAAAG
>NC_133861.1:26060971-26127418 GCF_044706935.1 Curcuma longa | reverse complement strand
GGAGCTACCAGGATCAACAAAAATTATAATAGAAAATTCAATAAATTAGAAGTGATTTAATTTAACATCGGTTTTGCCCTTCCGCCACCACCGCTCTACCCTTCTTAAATGCCGTAAGAGAAAGAAACACTCAAAGGTGCCTTAGAAGCAGGGGTTTCAGCGGGATCAGAACCTACAAGCTGTAGATGCACCGACGGTGGCACAAGGTGCCTTGGAAGCTGGTGCGATAACCAGAAGGAGGAGGAAGCAAAGGCTTGTCGGTGACGAAGAGGAAGCAGGTGTTTGTGATCGAGCTGCCTGCAGCATGAAATAAAAAATTTAGGTTGGACTACAGTCCCTACCTACATCTGTCTTTGTGTATGCAAGTTGACTACCAATAACTGTCTGAGTAGAGCTGTCAAATGGATCAACTCATGACAAGGCGGATCAATCTGTCAAAAACTTGTCATATAATGAGGTGAGGTGGATCGACCTATCAACTTGGTGGATTGGAAAATCTCCAATCCAACCTAAAGTAAGTTGCGGGTTAGGCAGGTCTAACCCGCAAGCCTATTAAAAAATAAAAAATAATAAAAATTTTAAGTTTGAATTATAATTTAAACGAGTAGAGTTAAAATTTTAAGTTTATATTATGATTTAGACAGATCAAGCATACTAATATGTTGAGTTTTCTATTTTAATTTTAAAGAAAAAATAATAAAATTTTCAACTCGCAGGCCAACCCAAGCTTATCATGTATCGACTCATGCGAGTCGCAGGCCTAGTCGGCCCACCTGAACCCATTTAAAAATAGATTTATAAAATTTTAATTTAATTTATTTAAATTATTTGATGAAATGAGTCAATTCAACGGATCCAATCTAAATTGAAGACAAAACTGAGAAGGCTAGGGACAAGCTAGCAAGTTGGAAGCAAGCTCAATACTAACGATGGCGAGGGAGATATAAAAATTTTATTTAGCCTGATTTTCAATGAATAAAAAAATACTTTAAAAAATTATCTCTCCCTGATTTTACATGAGCAAAATATATGAACGCACAAGCAAAGAAAGTAGCGAAGTTTAACCAAACGGAAGATAATAATTTAATTTTATTAAAAATTATTTAAATCATTAATTTTTATAATTTATTAGAATTTAAAAAATATATTTAATTTTTTAAAAAATATTAAATTTTATTAAAATGATTAGGGTTTTATTAGAAAGCCTATTATTATATTTTAAAAAATAGGTAGTGATATAAATTATTAAATAAATTAGGATTTCATATAATGAACAAGTTTATGTGTTAATATAATGAAGTTTTCAATTTTTTTTCTCTGTGAGAAATAATAACTTTCCTTGAGGATCTTATCTTTAATTTTCATTGTGCTACATTAGTTGTGTAGGACCATATTCACACTAAGGTGTCTTCAGGATATAGCTGAGTTGATTACAACGGAGAAGAGTTGCAGAAGTGGACAAGTGTTCGAATTTCGACGAAGTCGAGACAATATCCTCATCCGTTGTGGTCAACTGTAACTTCTCAATTTACTTTCTCACAGATGGTCGTGAAACCCACCATATAGGCTGTTGGGATGATGGACTCTACCTTTTGCAAAAGTATTCACACTAAGGAGGAGGTGAATAACATATTTATTAATTTAATAATAACTAAATAAAGCAACAGAATTTGGAACAACGGAATAAAAGACTAAATAAATTTATGATTAAATAAAAATTAAATTAAATTCGTAGTGGAAAGATTAACTAAACCCAACTAAGTCAATATAACAAATATTAAATCAATTTATAATAGAATTTCTAAGTAAACTTGCAACGGTACAAACTAATTAAACTTAAACTTGAAATGGTCACTTAATAAAATATAATAATCTCGTTTCTAAAAAACTTCTAAATGTGAAAAAAAAACCCTCTAATAAGAATCAAATAATGTTAAGCACAATATAAAAGATGTAAAATGTAAGGCAACAATATAAAAATTGAATTTATAAGCACGATGTTGGCAATTTGAACTTAGAGAGTACTTGGATGTAGCGGTCCCACTTGACGATCGATTTATTGGATTTCCTTTTTCCGTTGCTTTAGAGCTTTACTTTTATTATTTCGGTTGCTTCTCTTTTTTATTGACTAGTTGTCTTTTGGTAGTATAGTAATAATATTTATCTTTTTTAGTTTTAGCATATCCACAGATACATGTATACATATATGTATTCATTTAGCTATTTAGCGAGGGCTTATATATTGTATAGATTTGAGTTTAAATTGGTTTGGTATGGTTGTTTCTTATATTATCACTAAGGGGTACTGTCCGGTTTGACGGACAATTTACCCTCAATGCATGACAAAAATAGTGGTAATTGTGATAGATTGTAGGTCATAGAGTAAAAATCTAATGGTTTTCAAACTATGTATAATCGAGGTGTCGTATGTCTATATTATCATTATGCACCCTCTCCAGCATTAACAATATTACCGTTAATTTGGATTGGGGCCGTCAGGTTGGCTTGTCCCATCATGCAATTTAGATGGGTTAGGTTGAAATTTTGTCAACTCATTTTAGGATGAGTTCAGATGGGTTGGCCCGCGAACCACGTGGGTTGACCCGCGACGGACTTAGGTTGGCCTGCAGATTGAGAAAAATTATTTATTTATTATATATTTTAAAATTAAAATAGAAAACTTAATGAATTAGTGAGTTTGATCCGTCTAAATTACCATTCAAGTTTAAAAATTACAATTCAAGTTTCAACTTTATCAATTTAAACTATAATCCAAACTTAAAATTTTTAATATTTTTTTATTTTTTGACAGGTCCGTGGGTTGGCCTGCCTAACTTGCAATCCGTCTTGGGTTGGATTGGATTAGAGATTTTATAACCCGTCAAGTTGGTGGGTCGATCCGCCCCGCTTCGTCATATAATGAATTTTTAGTAGGTTGACCTGTCTCACTATGAGTTGATCCGTTTGACTGCTTAGTTAACAATGGTCCTACAAGTACTACTAAACATTAATAAGCAAAAATCAAAAGGGTGTTGTTAATTATCAAAATCATTAAAAGAGCCCCCCTTTCTAAAAAAAGTAAAAAAATAATGTAATTATATGTTTTAAAACAAAAATACCTTTATTTGAAATTTATTATAGTAATCATAGAGTAATTGCTACACAATATAATAGTAACACTGTAATTATTACAACATATTAAAGTAAATTATGTTTTTAATTTATTTTGATAAAAATACTATATATAAAGTACGATTATATTAAAAATATTTTTTTCTCTCAATTTAATTAAAATTATTTAAACTTAATAAAAAATTCTTTTATAAGGTCAAGATCATCCTAAATTATTATCAGATCTATTGAGTACCTGCCACAATATTGTAGTAACTATTTAATAATTACTAAATAATTATCATAATAATTTATAGTGATTTTGACTTTATTGAAATGATTTTTATAAGTTTAAATTAATAAAGTAATTTTTATATAAAAGTATTTTATTTGTAATATATTTGTTTAAGTTGAATTGATTTATTTTAATATATTATAATAGTTATTCAATAATTATTATAGCAATGTTGAAATAAAAATATTTTCTGACTCTTTTGCTTCTTTTTAATTTTTATGATATATTTTTATAGTAATTTACTAACCAACTTTCTTTAATATTTAAATTATGTATTCAATCATTTAAATATTATTAAAATTATTTTAAATTTATCAAAATTATTTTAAAATATTGTATTAGATGTTATATATTCTAATAATTATAGAGTATCTTTTACATAT
Organism: Curcuma longa; assembly: GCF_044706935.1. Taxonomy (NCBI): domain Eukaryota; kingdom Viridiplantae; phylum Streptophyta; class Magnoliopsida; order Zingiberales; family Zingiberaceae; genus Curcuma; species Curcuma longa. Next base: position 26,123,629 of record NC_133861.1, on the reverse strand, counting down.
TATAATAATTAATTATACATGCTACTATAATAAGGAACAATATTATAGTCTTCTGCATGTTAGAATAAATATTCCATAGCTATTCCAATAATAGTAAAATAAAAGATATTTTTAGAATAAAATATCTAATGGGAGTATTTTTTTAATTTTTTTAAAAAATATCCTTTGATGATCTATATAATTTGAAACGTTTTTTTTAAATTTTTTTATTTATTTTTAATTAAACAAGAGTATTTATTTAGTTAAATTAGAGAGTCGTGGTGGTGATTAGTACAGCCACAAATAATATTTAATAAAATTTGTTTCTAGACATCTGGATTGGTCGTCGTATACGCTTTCCGATTTACTCCGATTATCGATGAAAAATTTTCATGGGACTGAATCGGCCTCAAGGAGAACTAATTGAGATTTATCCTTTTTTTTTTTTTTAAGTAAAATTTGTTCGCCGACTGTTGGTGAAAGAGACGAGACCTGGAGATTTTCCCTAAAACAAATGCCTGGCCGTGGCCCGCTCCGGCGCCGCCTCATCAATGATTCAACTCTGCGACTTCGTCGACGGAAGACCGTCGGCCGCTTGGTGACGTCGAGGTCAGTCACTTGGTTTCGCTCAAAATGGCATTAATTATTCACCCCCTGATTTTAATCCGCACGCCACCTACTTCTACTCTCTTTGTCGCCGACGACCACTCTGTCTTTTTGGAATCTTGTTTCCTGGATCGGGATTTAAGTCTTTGCGCCATGGACCCGGAGGAGCTGCCACTGGAACTCAACGATTTCAATCTCCTCTTTCACCCATTCCTTCCAGCACTTTCCTTCGCCCATGGCTGCACAAGTTAGTGCGTCTTCTCCGTCAATTTCATATATATTTTTGCTACTTTTTTGCATTTATTTTTTTTGTCTGCATATTTGTAAGTAAATCCATGTTTGATTTGGGTGCTTATCTGGTTCATTCTAGGGGGAATACATTTCCTTTTGGTAACCATAAGATATATCCTTTTTCAATCTTTGGAATATCTTTAGGCTCCGGACTACCTAGGTAGGTGCTCTATCTTTGCCTTCGTGATGGGGTTAAACCCTACTGAAGGAATCTAGGGCCTGGCTCAATGAACAGAACTAACAAGGACGGTGGCATATATGTATGTGTTTTGTGTATATGTATGTTTATTATTTTTTGTGTGTAGATACATTGCATGCACATACATTGTCTCAGAGTTTGTAGTATAATCCCAGATTAGTGGGGCTGTTATCTATCTTTTTTTTTTTTTTTCCTATCTAGATGTTATTTTTTATTATCATAGCTATTGTATTCTCCAATAATTATGGGATCTACCTCTAGTTTACGGATTATTTCTATTTCTTAATTAAGGACCAAAAAACTTGTATTTATGCCCTTAGAATAATGGAATTGATACCCAAGTTATTTCAACTATGTCTTCATTTCATTTAATGAGAAAAACATCTGACCTTTTGGTTGTACCTACTGTTGAAACACTAGCCCAAATGATAACATATTCTGGAACTACTTCAAGCACACCATCTGCAAATCTCCTACATAACCCTCCACTGTTTTTATCCTTTGTTAATCATTCTTTGTAGATTTCCAACATAGACTGAACCTAAAAAATTATGAGGAATGGTTAGCATGGTCCTTCTCGTAATTAGAGGCAAAGGGAAGTATGACTATCTTTCTAGAAGTAGCTAACCTCCATTTGTTATTCACTGAAATCCTGAGCATAAGAAGCAAAGGACTTCATTGTCATGGCATGGTTGAATAATTCAAGGAAGTCAAAGCTGTGTTGAGCCTTCCTCTTTTTTAAAGCTTCTTAAAAGATTTGGAAGGTTATCCAAGAAAAGTATTCCAATCATAAAACACATCTTCATGTTTCAAGATTCACTTTGCAATCCACACAACACAACAAGGCAATTTGTACCGAGTATTATAATCACCTGATAGAGTTGCTACAAGAAATGGATCTCTTTCATGGTCCAAAGTAGGCTATTGGTGGTCTAAATTAGAAACTAAAAACTTTGCAATAGATGAAGCCTAGTTGATTTCTAGCTTCTGGAGTAGTTGGAAGAGGCAAGGAGAAGTTTATAGTAGTTTTTATGTCATGTTAAGGTCCCCTCTATTCATATTTATATACGTAATCTAATGGCGTAAGAGGATCCATATAGTCGACTCTACTTAGTAAGATAAAAGTTTGGTTGTTGTTGTATATGTAACCCAACCTTAGAATTGCAAATAAGGCGACTCAAATGACTATTTTTGCTCGACTTCAATCAATTTCAATCATCTCTAATTAACTAAATGTATGTATAGAAACCTTATCAACCAACGACTAGTTGCTAGTTGACTTAAACACCACTTTATTCAACAACATCAATGTTTAGTCAACTCAAACCAAGTTTAATTAACTCAAATGGCTAAGACAATAAAAACTATCCACCAATGGCTAGTCTACCAATCAATTTAAACCATTTTCAATTGACTTTAATGACTAGTTTACCTCCAATAGATAGGTTTTCAATTGGCTAAATATTTCTCCAATTGACTCAAGCCCAATAGAGAGCAAATTATTTTGAAACAATTGAATATCTGGTAGTCTCAACAGATTTAGTTGTTTGGTTACAATCAACTCTTGAGTAGACTCAACTTTAGTTAATTGAAAATAACCTCCAGTCGACTGAATCTGTTCAAAGATCCCAACTTAATTCAAGATCAAGTAGAAATGCTGACTATGACCTACTGTTCTTTGGTTGTACAAGCCACTAAGTAGATTACCCAAAAACACATAAAAAATACATTCCCTTGTAATTTCTCACATTTTACATATCTTCAAAGATTCAATGCAATCGATGCTTCTTGTCCATATATGACCTTTGGTCCCTTAGATTCTCTAAGTCTTGCATGGTTGTTTTATGTCATCCTTCACCTTACTTTCGAGCTCACTTTGTTCTGGGCCTCCAAACCATCAAATCAACAACAAACTTGACCACCTGATCACCACTCGATTCCATCGAGTTATGATCTTTCCTGCTCCATTAGCAACATACCAAGCTCTTGGTTAAGCTCAACCTCTTTATCCAATAATCTTCCAACTTGACTATCTCAATTTACGAGCTTTTCAAATTCTATGTGCAACCTGCCAAGCTCTTGGTCAACCATTGCCTCTTGGTGCCTATGTAATGTGTAATTTAAATCCTTTGTCAATTGCATTAAAACAATCTAGTTGAAGTCGACTGCGTAGAACATCATTGCACCAACATCTTTGACTTCCATTAAGGAATTAATGCCGATCTTGATAAAGTCCTTAATTATTTTTTAGGCACCAATTCTCTACTATCTCCTTGAAGTCTGTACTGGATTTTGAAGAGAAGCCAAAAAAGGATCATGTTCAGCCCCTCAATAGACCCCCAATTTATGTTGTTTCCTTTAAACATGAGGTGAATCCCTTTAAAGGTGTGATTACTGCAATGATGTTCGGATCGTCCCGGTGCAATGCGCGTGTTTACATGTTTCGGAAACGTACACAGCGGAAATAAACAAATAATTAAAACTAATTATTACACAACACACGCATGCATAGCAGGAAATAACATCGTACAAGACATGACAGGAAATTAAAATTTTCAGAATAGTAAATTATTCTAAACGTGTACCTCATGGATGATGACATTGAGCGGTGTTGGCATCAATCGAGCGGTCCTCGTCGAAGTCCCGTCTCTACTGGTGATCCATGCCAAGCTCTCGTCTGGATGACTTCAGAAGCCACGAGTCGCGTCATCGTCTTTGGTACTAGTCGATGATCTATAACGATCGATTCAAGAGAAGCCTTATTCCAGAAACCACACAACAACGTTTGTCGCGATCGTTCCAGGGCTTTTTAACTATCATCGAGAATCGATATAGTAGTTTCGGTGATCAATTATTGACCGTCGATTTATGATAAATTGGTCGGAACCTTTTCGACGTTGATGGAAAAATCTCCGATAGCTTCACAAGCTTTCGACGGCAGACCCTAATTTCCGACAGCAACTTGTGGTGGTCGGAAACGATTTCCGATCACCGAAGATGCTTCGATAAAGGCTTCAAAAGGACTTCTCTCCGGCAGCAGCTCCGGCGGTGGCTCCTCTTCGTCAACAAGCTACTCTTCCTCTCCCACATGGCCGAAACAGAAAACCTTCAGCTCCTCTCCCACACGGGCGAAAACAAGAGACGCTCTCCTCCTCTCCCACAGGGGCGCAAGTGGCAGAGGACGGTGGGATTAAAGAGGAGGCGACCACCGAAGAGGGCTTCTCCTCCCCGCAGCCGGTGACAATATCGCGAACGAGGAAGCGTCGGACGACGTTGCGGCTCGGGAAAGTGGTAAACGGCGCTGCGCTTGGGGAAGAAGCTGCCGCTCGATCGGGATCGACGGCCGACGCTGGGAGTGAGGAGATGCGACCGGCTTCCTCTCCCTTGGCCGTTGAAACAACCGGTAGGTTCGTCGTCCGCCAAGCAGCTACGCCCTCGCGTAGATTGGAAAATCCTTGTTCGGCGCCGTCGAGATGGTGAAGAAGATAAACAGGGGTTTCTCGCTCTCCTCCCTCTAGCTCACCACAGCCAACTGCCCCTTGTTTCTCCGGCGGAAGGCCAGCAGAGCGGACGGAGAACGACGGACAGGAGCTATGTCGAGAGGCGGCACGACGCGAGGAGGAAGACCGTGAATAGGGCAAAATCGCGAGATGCGATTTATATAGAAGCTATAGTAACCTAGGTCGGGTCGGCGCGCATTGGCTGAACCGTGGCTGAACCGAAGGAAAGAATAACCCAGTTGAACCGGGTTCAGCCTATGTTCACTGTAGCGAACCAGGTTCATTCTTGGTTTGCTTAGTTCGGTAATCAAACGACCTCCGATTTGACACTTCTATCTCCAACCTAATGACTCTCATGATCATCCCTCCTGATTTTAGTCCAGTAGAAGAAACTTCATTTGGCGTGCATGATTAGAACAAATAACTTAAATAAACAATATACGTTACATGAGAAATCACAACCAATGGCACTGCCAACTTGATAACCATCTTATACTTGAGGCCAAAATTAACTAGGGGAGTGAGGGACATCTTCAAGATTCTTAAACCAAATTATGTCATCTCAACACCTAGTATATTTGTTTGTCCTTAACACTTATCAAGAACTCTCTAAATTGAACATAGATAATCTCGATACGTAATATGGAAATAAAAAAGAATTTGACCCATATACCTTGCTAAAATTTTGAACTATATAAAAACAAGCTCTTTAGGTAAATTGAAATTGCTTATATTCTTATGCTATTTATATAAGATCTAGATCTACTAATGAAAAAATATACTTCACATACTTTCAATGTTGTCTTCATGCTTGATATAAATACAAGATGAAAGCTTCACTTGCTTATTTGTCTCCAGTTTAATTTATTCAATTACAATTATCATAACCTATAATTTATATTAGAACTAAGCAATTAGAATCAAATTAAAATTGCTATTAAATATTAAAACCACATGATTGATCTAATAGAGGAACCAAAATTATTCAATAATCTTTTCCTTTTTAATATTTGACAATCTACTTAATTTGGAGTTGAAAATAATATTTTATGAATTAAAACAAATAGCTAAAATACATGAGATCAAATCTTCTAATTTTTAATCTAAAAAGCTAGATCCCCACTCCAATTAGATAACCTCCCCTTAATTAATTAACTTCCCCCAATTTAGGCATCCCCTAGAAATGCAACACTTTCGATTTGTGGATGTGCTATCTATAAGGCCTATCTTCTACCTTCTTAGATGAAAAATGGGTAGAGTTTCAATTTGAATGCTAACATGATCATATAAATATCTCTCATAACATGTATCAAGTATAAATGTCAAACGTGTGCAACCAGTGATATCAAACATGTATCAAATATAAATGATGAAAATAGATAAGCATAATATCAAACAAATAGGCATATGATATTAAAATAATCAAATGAGCATGGGTCATGATATAAAAATAATGAAAATCACCAAGTGAGCATAGATCATGTTATTAAAATAATGAAAATTTGGTAAAATTAAAACCTTATCTCTCTCACTTGGTTGAGCAATAAAAATGACAAGAGTATCACAAAGCATAATATCAAAACATGATATATAACATGGTTAAAGCATGATGTTCAATCATAACATATAAGAAAATTTTATAGAACTATATACAAAATAATTAAGGATAACTTTAGAAAAGAAAGGTGTTAAGAGTGACATATATTGAAATAATTAAAGATATGTATGAGGATGTAATGACAAGAGTGAATACTTTAAGCGGATTAATTAAATCATTTTCTATAATAATAGGGTTACATCAAGGATTAATTTTAAGTTTTTATTTTCTTACACTAATCTTGGATAAATTCATTGGACACATCCAAGACATATTACTATGTTGCATGCTATTTATAGGTGATATTATTTTGATAGATGAAACATGTGAAGGAGTAAATGCTAAGTTCGAATCTTGACGAGAAATACTGAAAGTGAGATTTTAATCTTAGTAGAGGAAAGACAGAAGATGGAGTTTAAGTTAGCAATATTAGACATAATAAGAGAATTATTAAGATAGGAGATGACGAGTTAATTGTAAAGAGATTTAAGTATTTAGGATCATTTTTGCAAAATGATGGAGTGACTTACATGAAATATAAGTAGGATGGTTGAAATGGAGGAGAGCGTCAAGTATTTTTTGTGATTGTCAAGTACCTTAAAACTTCAAGGGAAGGAAAGTTCAACAAAATAATGGTTAGACATGCTATGTTATATAAAGCTGAATATTGGCACGAGCAGAAGAGGAGAGTCGTAGAGATGAAGATGTTAAGGTGAATGTGTGAATATACGAGGATGGAGAGGTGAAGAGGATAAGAAATGAGAACATTATAGAGAAAGTCAGAGTTGTGCCAATTGATGAAAACTCTGAGAGACGCATTTAAGATGGTATGAACATGTACTTATACGACCAATACATGCTCTAATTAGGCGATCTGAAGTTATGACAAATACACATTAAATAGGATGGAGGAAGATCGAAGAAGACTTGGTTAACAATGATAAAAGAGAATAATATTATTTAAATATAGATGATATTATAGGGAATAGAGCCCAATGACATAGGAGGATAACTTTTGGTTGTTGTATACACAAAATAATTTTTTTTATATAACTATATATAAAATAAACAAGATATTTCACACACATCGCATGAGTAGAATTAAGTACCAAAAATATTTTAAATTGATAAACAATCACATCAAATGCATTAAGTTCATGAATGGAAAAAATACAAAATCAAATCAAGTACACTATATGCATAAATATCTAAGTTTACAATTATGAAAGCTAAATGTTTCATGAGTTATGTCATAAGCTCAACATGTGCCAAATATTCAAATGTTACTAAAACAAAATGAGTCTCCATATAAGAAAGGACCTTCCTTGCTCCTTATATAGAAATATTTAAGGATTTCTCAATGTTCTACTCTCAATTTTGCTTGGTTGACATATTTGTATTAAATTGCCTATCTATGTGCTTGTCAAATTCTTGAAATTAAGTGGTCAATATGTGAAATTAAGTGGTCAACTACAGACTATCATGATGCACTTTACATATATTGTTTGATGGATAGTATAGTTCAAGATATAGTTGTAGAACATATAGTACATGTGCTTACAGATAATAGTGTCAATTTTAAGAGGGTTGGAGAATTATTAGAGCAAAAGTATCAAACATTATTTTGGACACCATGTGCAACACATTGTATCGATTTGATGATGACAAATATTGGTAAATTCGATATAGTGAAGCAGATAGTGAAAAAGAGTCAATCATTAATAAAATTCCTCTATAATCATCATTAGGTTTATGGATTAATGAGAAAATTTATTGATGGGGAGATTTTGCAACCAGGAGCAACTAGGTTTGCCACTCTCTCCTATTAAAATCGTTGTTTTAAAAAAAAATGGATTGAAGTCCATGTTCACTTCTGAGGATTGAGAAACCTCTCGATATTCTAACATGACTGAAGGTAAAGAGGTGCAAAAAATTATTATATCTGTTAGATTTTGGGACTATATTGCAGATATTCTTTTAGAAGTAGAGCACTTGTACGTTATTCTACATAAAGTCAATATGGACAAGATGCCACAAATGAGTAATGTTTACTGTCTACTTCATAAAACAAAAGAGGAAATTAAGAGACGTCTACAATCACCAACCAAATATCAACATTATATTGATATAATCACTGCAAGATGAGACAATCAAATGGAAAAATATATTCATTTGGCAGGTGTGTATTTTTTATGATAAAGAATTTTTAATATTTGCTATTAATAATTATATATGTTTAATTATTTTAAGTTATTATCTCAATCTGACATATCAATATTGTTATAATCTTGGCATAAATGAAGATCTATTAGTGGTCCTCAGAAATATAATATCAAGACTACAAATAAATAGGGAATTAGCTGCTGAGGCTATTAATGAAAGTCAATTATTTCTAGAGGCATATGATTCTTTTAGCAATCAGTGTCCTGCAGATATAAAATGGATGCAGATAAATATAGTAAAAATTATTACTAATTATTGTCAACAAATATAAATATTATTTTAATTTTATTCTTATTTATTTTACAGTTGAGTGGTGATTATAATATGGAGGATCAACTCTAAATTTGAAAAAGATTGCAGTACGGATTCTCTCACAGACAACAACTTCAAGTGGTTATGAAAGAAATTGAATAATTTTCTCCCTCATTCATATAAAAGTATGAAATTGTCTTTCTTATCGTTGATTGAACAAGATAATTTACGTTCATTATAATATGCGCCTTCAACTAAGAGCAATAATAGAAGAGAAGGAAGAACAAACATCTGATGATGTAGACCCATTTGATATTGGATTCATACAAATTGAGAATGATCCAATGATGGATTGGTGGAGCACTGTTGAGACTGAAAATCCATTAGTTGATGAAGTAGGAAACCCGCCACGACCATCTCAATTTCTTATTTAGCAGATTGAAAAAAATACAAGTTAAAGGAGATATCGGTGTGGAAGAAGATGATGATGAAGAAGCTTTTGATCAAGAATTTTGATTTTTCGGATTTCGACCTAGACATTCTCAAACATCCTAACCCCAAACTCAATCAAAATCCGTAGATAAAGGCAAAGGTAAAACTTTTGCAACTTTTACTAAAGAGAAAAGAAAAGTCAAAACTTCTGCTTTTAAGGAAAGAGGTCAATTGAGAATTAGTGAAAATTCACTCGATGCAATTGATGAGCAAGAACATGAAGATAGTGATAAAACATCACCTTCCGACACTGCAGTTCGATGAGCAGTTTGAAATGATGATAGTGATGTTGATAGCAGTGCAAGTACTCATTGGAAGTGATGACAGTGGTGATACATCTAGTGGTTGTAAAATTTATGTTCCCCCTACTCCAACATCGGAGCCTTGGACATGTAAAATATAAATATTATTTTAATTTTATTCTTATTTATTTTACCGTTGGAGTGGTGGTTACAATATGGAGGATCAACTCTAAATTTGAAAAAGATTGCAGTACGGATTCTCTCACAGACAACAACTTTAAGTGGTTATGAAAGAAATTGAATAATTTTCTCCCTTATTCATACAAAAGTATGAAATTGTCTTTCTTATTGTTGATTGAACAAGATAAATTTACGTTCATTATAATATGCGTCTTCAACTAAGAGCAATAACAGAAGAGAAGGAAGGACAAACATCTGATGATGTAGACCCATTTGATATTAGATTCATACAAATTGAGAATGATCCAATGATGGATTGGTGGAGCACTGTAGAGACCGAAAATCCATTAGTTGATGAAGTAGGAGACCCGCCACGACCATCTCAATTTCTTATTTAGCAGATTGAAAAAAATACAAGTTAAAGGAGATATCGGTGTGGAAGAAGATGATGATGAAGAAGCTTTTGATCAAGAATTTTGATTTTTCGGATCTCGGCTCAGACATTCTCAAATATCCTAACCCCAAACTCAATCAAAATCCGTAGATAAAGGCAAAGGTAAAGCTCTTGCAACTTTTATTAAAGAGAAAAGAAAAGTCAAAACTTCTGCTTTTAAGGAAAGAGGTCAATTGAGAATTAGTGAAAATCCACTCGATGCAATTGCTGAGCAAGAACATGATGATAGTGATAAAACATCACCTTCCGACACTGCAGTTTGATGAGCAGTTCGAAATGATGATAGTGATGTTGATAGCAGTGCAAGTACTCATGGAAGTGATGACAGTGATGATACATCTGGTGGTTGTAAAATTTATGTTCCCCCTACTCCAACATCGGAGCCTTGGATATGTGAGAAAGATTACACGCATGCAACCCAAGATGATGATCATAGAGCTAGAACTATTAAGACTTAGTATCAATGTCGATCTAAGGTTGACAAATAAAAGGAATCTCATAATTATAAAGATATGAGAGAGAGTTTAGCTGAGATTGGAAGTACTTTTTTAGGTTACAATCTCCAACTGTATCATTGTCATCTAGCTGCTCTTGATCAATCTGCGCTTGATCAACCTGCTAAACGTATTATAACACAGTTGGATTTCTCTTTGATTCCACTAAAAAGAGGATCCATTGCTGGCATCAACGCTCAAAGGTGAGAAGAGACACCATGAGAAGAGAAGATTAGGGGAAATCATGGATGGATATTTCTTTGCTGATATAGTTCTACTACCAAGGGCTTGAAGTTGTCCCTTGCCATGCTATGGAAATCCATGGTTGCTCAGTGTTCTGATGAGGTCTGTCTTCTAGTGCTTGAGAAGGAACCAAGATTTCTCCAAAAATCACTCACCGTTTGAGAAGACAGACAGAAGTGAGTGACAAAATGGAGCAGAATTAAGTCCACCAGCAGCATTGCTCTGGGGATTGAGATGACATCGACAATCTTGGGAGGGGGAAATTAGGAGGCAGTTGTTCTTGGCTGTACTGGAGAGCATCTATGTGGTCATGGATATGATTCTATTGCTTCCTCTTCTGGCTTTCTTGCGCTGATGCTAAAGAAAACACATGCGCACTAAATAATGCTATTCTGCAAATATGGCAGGAGTGACCACAGTTGGTGGCGACCATGAACCCTAAGTGGCTTGTTTGTAAAATTATAGAAGGGAAAGCAGTGTGAAATTGGAATCGACTATGAAAAGCAACTAGTCAACGGAAAAAACATTTAATTAAAAAAATTGGCATCCTTTTTCCAGCCTGACAAAGCACAGAGAGGGTTGCAAACTCTTCCATTTTATTGTAGTTTAATATAGATGATTCTAGAAAGTAGATTGATATGGATTGTGGTAAAAATTCATAGATTCGTAATAAAAATTGAAGCTATTTTGTTAAACAATTTGCAGCTTTCATATCAAATTATCCACCAGCTGAAATCAAGCAAAAATGCTGAAGAATGACTAGTATTCAGACTCTTCTTCAAGTACTACAATTTCATTGTGAATACTAGATATAAATAACTGCAATGCTGTTAATGCATGTGTTCCTTTAACTTTGCCAATCCGGATATGCATTAATTTCTTTGGGGGCGTATGATTGAGGGTTATCGTTGATAACCTTGGTTATCTGTCCAAGGTTATTAACCTTGTTTGGTTTAGGTTATGACCGATTCCCAAGTAATGCAACATTATCACCACATCAACAAATTAGTTATAATTCGGGAATATGTTACCTTGGCAGTCTAAGTTTTTTTTGCGATTTCGGAGGTTAACGAAATTTTTTTCCATAATTACCCTCTGATTTTAAAACTGAGTTAATTGAAATTTATCGTGAAACCTAATTGAAATTGATTTAATTAATTCAATAAATTTTAATTTAAATACTTATAAACTTAAAAAAGATAATTTATTTTAGATTTTTAAAAAATAAACTTAATGAATTATATTTATTAATTTAACAAATTATTTTAGTAAAATAAAAATCATGAATTATATTTATAATTTAACGAATTATTTTATTAAAATAATTATTTTAGTGAAATATTTTATTAATATATATAAATTTATTTTAAATTTTAAAAAATAAAATTAATGAATTATATTTATATGAATTATTTTATTAAAATAATTATTTTAATGAATTATTTTATTAAAATAATTATTTTAATGAATTATTTTATTAAAAATATATAAATTTATTTTAAATTTTAAAAAATTATATTTATTTTTTATATATTATCAATTTATTATCATCATTAATATTATTAATATTAATATTATTAATTTAATTTAATTTATTTTAAAAATAAATTGAATCAAGGGTAATATAGTAAATGTTAAACTGATTATATTTTATTCTCTCCAAATAAATAAGTTGAATCAAGCAACATTTATGCTATGTTTTATACTTCATAACCTTGTTTATGTGATTACCTAGTAATCACATAACTAAGGTTATGTATGATAACTTGAATCAAATGCACCCTTAAAGTTGTCCAATTGTGGGAGGTAAATACATCTTAGACCTTTAAGCTTGCAGTACCTACCTTGATAAACAGTTTTCCCCCAAAAAATTGTGATCACTTTATTTTTTGATGGCAAACCATCACACATACAAATCATGATCATGCATGAACTAGAGCATATTCATGTAGATAAAGGAATAGTTTATCTTCATGAGTATATTATATCATCCTTATATGTGCAGTCATCTAGGTTTTCTTAGTAAACTTTTCTATTTTCCATGAAATGTTTCAAAAAGGTGTGGATTATCAAATAAGAAAGTGTAAATTTTGATAATACAGAGTATAGAAGAAATAATAATAGATAAGGAAGAAATAAAGGATTAGATTAATTGGATTGGTGTTTTTGCTACATCTCAATTACATGATGCATCTTCTTATATAGGAGGATGCTTTCATGAAAGTCAAATTGAAGCACCCATAGATTTGGGTCTATATTGGTTTGGCAGGTACATGAAATCATGTCTTTGACCTTTTCAAGTTGGAGCATACACATCTGTGATGCCTAACTTTCCTAGTAGAAGCAAAATTGATCTCCTCCAAGTGCCTTCATGAATATATTGACCAATTGATACTTGGTTGAGCCATGACCTGTTGAAATGGGCTGAAATGGTTAGATTGGACATGCTTTATCACTTAGTAACAATAAAATTTAATATGTTTTATTCATTCATAAAACACTGGATTAGTCACAATGTGGAGAGCAACCTAATTATCACAACAAAAATGCATTGATTGTGGGTTATCAAGTCTGAATGATGCTAGCAAACCTTTTATCCATAACAACTCATTTGTTGCTAATACAATTGACCTGAAATCTACTTCTGTTGAGAATCTTGAGGTGGCTGGTTGTTTTTTGGTCTTCCAAGAGATAAGACATCCCTAAGCGTGAAAAAAAAATTGATTTGGAGCATCAAGTCAATAGGTAACTTGCCCGGTCTAAGTTACAATACGCAATAAGGTTGAGAGAAGTTGGCCTCTGAAGTAAGATTTTTTGAACTAGATTTCTCTTTAAATATCAAAAACTCTTATTGTCGCATATCGATGTTCTTGACCAGGAGCTTGTATCAACTGAGACAATACATGGATTGATTGAGTAGCATAACTCTGGTTGAGTAATACTCAAGGAGATAAGTCTGCCCATAAGACAATGCTATTTTATTGGTCCCTTCAACAAAGTTTTGTTCGCCTTTTTGCCAGCTCGGGTTATTGCTCCATCAAGAAGTTGGTTGTTTTCAAGCTCAACATTCTTAGAGAATGTACCAAATATACTTCCTTTGATGCGAGTAATGACTAGTTTTCATTTTGCTATCTTAATTTTAAAGTACTTCAATGGAATAAGATCTTTCATTTTAAAATATTTATCCATAAAATTCCTGACGTCAAATAAATTGATATTCTTGCAAGCACGGTTTAAAATATCAATCCATTTCGGAGTTTCGATTTAATGATATGGTTTCAATACCGTATCATGCTGTACCGATATAGTTTCAATATCTTTTAAATATAAAATATATTAATTAAAATTAAAAAATTATTCTAAATATTAAAAAAAATAAAAAATGAAAAATATAATAATTTTTTAATAAGAAAAAAATGCGGGATCGAGGTGGGCGTTGCAACCCCGCGGAGGTTATTTTGACCACGTGACCCTGCGATCCCGTGGAGGTAGCGGTGGTCCCTGTGTTGTGGGAACGGAGTCACGACTTCATGGGGTTGCGGTGACTTCGCGACCCCACGAAGGTTGTTGTGGGATCATTGTGCCTCTACGTACGAAGGTCAACACGGGATCACGACACCTTTGCGATCGAAGATTGATGCGACCTCGTGGAGATTGCTGCGATCCCATAGCGGCTTGCTGTGTAAGTGCCAGATTATAGGCGGAACAATACATTTCGTCTATTTCACCCGGTACAGTATGAAATTTTAAACCATACTTATAAGAATGGAGTCATCAACATAAAGTAAAACAATTTAGTTTATGTCACTTTGAGTAAGTGAACAACAAATAGCTCGAATCTATTTGCTTGAAGCTATACTCCATTGTAGCAATGAATTTTTCAAACCAATTTCGAGAAGACTATTTCAACCTATACAAGGACTTTTGTAGCCAACGTACTTTTCTTTAACCAATATATTGGAATTTTAGCAACAACTTCATATAAGCCTCTTTGTTCAATCCTCTATGTAATAATGCATTATTGACGTCTAATTAGTGTAGATTCCAACCATGTTAGCAAGTAGAGCAAAATATTTTTGCAAATTTGTACGCTCCTCTTGATTTTGTATACCCATTGATTATAATTTTCTTTCTAATTGATAGGTCTTTAATTGTCCATGTTCTACCTAGGGCTTCTATCTCTATCAAAATTGCTTCTCTCCATTGTGAATGTTGGACCACAATGGAAAAGGATGTTGGCTTTTATCCAAGTTGATAACAACTACATAAGCTTTGTGAGAAGGCATTACTTTATTCAAATAGATATATTTCTAATAGGATAAAGTAAACATGGATATTTGGATGCTGAGAAAGGGTGGTCATGTGGTGTACATAGTGTTTAAGATGTTAAGGTGGTCTCCATGCTCTGTTAGGCCTAGTGGATTCCTCTACTTGTTCATCACCATCTCTTCCATCGCCACTTTATGTTCCTTCATTTCCAAATTGCATCGACTCCTCTTCTCTCTTCTCTTTCTTCATGTCTATATTCCTCTATGCTTGTCATTTAATTCTTTATTCCTCTTCACTTGTTGAACCACATTTTACTTATTACTACATATTGTGTCTCAACTCTGAAGTATTATTTTAAGCAAAATAAAATTCAAGCTCTCTAAAAACATCTTTAGATACAAAGATCTCATAGTTTTTAAGCCTAAGCACTTGCATCCCTTTTGGTCCTGAGGATACCCTAAAAACAAATTTACTTCACCTCTTATCAAACTTATTCCCACTTTTTGGATGCCTTTGGATATAACACCAATACTCAAATACTTTAAGATGATTGTAAGTTAGCATTTTTAAAAAGGATCTTGTAGGGGACTTTTTCCACTTAAAGTATTTGTTAGAGTTTGAGTAATTGTATTGCTACTTGAATACACTCCACAATATTTTATTGGAAGATTTGCCTGAAACATTACAACTTGGGCAACATTTAAAATGGTGCTTCCTCTCCACCCTTCCATTTGGTGTGTTTCTACACATGATGTTTGATGGCTGATCCATTATTTGAGTAGACATGTTGCATGTCTGAAGTGAATTCTCTCTCATTATAGCTTTTAATTATTTTTACTAATCAGTTCATTGAGTTTTATTTTATTACAAATGTATTTACAGTAGTGAGTAGTTTGACTCCCCCCTAAGAAAATCCACTCATCAACTATGATAATCTACTAAAGTAGGAAAATAATGGGGCCCCAATCGTGCTTGGTAGTCTATATGTTCCCTACGTGTCACAACTAATTCTAGACATTCATCAGCTTTACTGCTATAACTTTAAAATGGCCTTGTGTTGTTCTATATCTATATCACAAATATATATTTTTTACATTAATATTTGGAATAAAAGAGTGGCAAAATGCATGACCTAGACATCGGTGCTATATTGTTCTTCTACATTAGTGGGTTTAGAGAGCATGTTGTCTTATACAACTAGACTTGTAGACCCTTGCTTGAAGCTCACCTAATCTGATTGCCATCCTCGTGGCTTGGTTCTATATTAAACAAAAGATGGAAGTAAATCTTACAACACAATTTTAAATCATATTTTAATTATACAACAAATATTAAGTTACATCGAAAACCAAGAACAGCACATCATGGAGCAAGAGACCCAGTCTGACTACTATTCTGACATGACTTGCCATCATGTCTTTTTTCGCCTTTGGGTATGGTCGTTGAACAATCAATTCTTTAATTTCTTTGTCAAGCAATATGTTTAACTTCTCTATTATGTGGATTGAGTTGTTTGTGTCAAATAATTACCTTCAAGGTGATGTTTCCCAATACTAGAACTTTTCATGAGGCTATGAATTGTCGAAGTTTATAATTTGTGAAGTTAGATTAACGAACTCCATCTCCTTGTTGTTCGGTGCTTTCATATGTAACTTTGGCAATAGTTTAAGCTTTGACTCTCCCTTGGTTGTCTCTTGGTCATCCATGGTGGCTCAAACATGTAGTCCTTTTGTAGACTATTTTGCTATAATTATTATAAATCAGTTTTCATCCCTTTTGAGCACTCAAACAATACTTCTCATGACACTTTCTTTGTCTATGTATCAAATAACTTCCCATCTTAAGTCAAGTTGTTCTGCTTTCATATGTAACTTTAAGTGAAAAAGTAAACCACTTTAATTCTGACCATCTTGATATTAATAATTATTGCCTTGGTTGTCTCTTGGTCATATGAGCGGGTTCAAACATGTGCCTCCAGTCCTTTTGTAGCTGACATTTGGATCCACATCTTCCCCAAATGGTCATACATCTTGCTCTTTTCTCACTCCTATCAATGCTGACAAGAAAATTGACAAACTCATCTCTTTTATCCTTTTTTCTTGTGGACAACCATTATCTTTCTTCTTGAATCACAATAGTATAAGTTTGACTTAGATTATGATAGTGGATCTAAGTTAATAATTTGAGAACACACTATCTTAAATGTCTCCATGTTCAAGCCCATCAAAAGTTGATGTAGCTTCCTGTCTCACACTCCTTAGTGCACTAAGTAGCAAGCATGATTTAAAATTTCGAGCCATATCAGAGTTTCGGTTTATGACCGGAGTGATACAGTTTCAGTATGTTTTAAAATATAAAATATATTAATTAAAAATATTATTATAATATTTGATTATTATAGATACTTACTATTATGTTAAACTAATATTTTAAAAATTAGAATTGAGTAAAAATTAATTTAGAATTAATTAAAATCTATATGTAAGGATAAGGATTAAATAGGTTTAAATTGAATTCACATTTAATTTATTTTAATTAGTGCTAGGAATTTTTTTCCTATGTATTTAAGGAGAAAAGGAATAAGAAAAAAAACTAATTTTTTTTAATATAAATAAAAAATAAAATATGGGGAAGAAGGAGAAAGAATTAAGAGGGGGAAAAATTAATCATTAAAAAATAAAAAAATTAATAGTTAAAAAATATAAAATTGAAAAAAATTATAGAAACAAATTTTTAAATTGAAAAAACTCCTCAAGCGAGCCGTGGGACTTGCGCGATACCACTGCGGTAGTCGCGAGGTGTGCCAATGTCGGCTTTGTGCCAATCGGTAGACGGAACGAAATATTTCGCTCGTGCTACCTAGTACAACATGAGATTTTAAACCACGTCTCACAACTCTTGTAACTCGGAATAATAATTTACCGCCATTGCTCCCTTTTGTGTTAGATTGGTGATAATAGTTTTATTCTGGTGGAATTTGAGAGCATTCTCTTGGGAGAAATGCTCCTTCATATTGTCCTATGGTATTGCCTCCTCGGTATAGGTGATACTCCCACAAAGGCTTTTTTCCGCAAAGTCGAACATCATGCAATCATCATGGCGTTGCATTCAAGCCATGTCATGTACTCCGGTGTATCTTCCTTTAGCTTTCCAATAAAACCATCAACCAATCCCGAGCTTAGTTTATTCCTTTGGCTCGAATAACATTTTACATTCCTCATACCAAGTCAAATGGAGGCACTTATGTAGGGTGTTGCACATAGCTCACAATGTAATTACAAAACTATGTTGTGCAATTGTAAGCTTTCACTATGTTGTGCACATTGATTTGATGGCTGCACTTTGCCTCACTTATCCAATAAAAATCTCACTTTGAATGAAAGAAAAAGGGAGAAAAAGAATCTGATGTATTCAGATGAATGTTTTTCAGGTTGAAAATGCACTTGGTGGTTGGCCTTTTGGACTCGAGAGCTTGACCTTCAGACTGAGGAATATGGAGTGCTTACAAGCTCCCACAATCCCAACAAATTCACTTCACAGACATTCAGATAGTTTTCCCTCCTATCCTTCTTCCGAACTTGATACTATCGTATGTTCTATTATATTTATTTGATAATTTTGACATGATACTGCAATAAGCTCAATTATTATTGATCATTTCGTGTATTTTGAATTCAGTCAACAAAATCCTTCTTCCAAGATCCTAGCATAACTCTGGGCACTTTAATTGGGATGGCTCCAGTAGACAGAAATGTGCGATTTACAAAATCATTTTTGCACGAGGAATTGGAGTATGCAGCAATCAAGAGTCTACCGCACGACTCTGTGGAGGAACATGACGAAGAGATGGTATCTTGTTGCATCTGTGCTCCTTTTGTAGAGAATGTTCTTCCTGGCAAGAGCAGCTCAAGATGATGAAGTTTTCAGCACCATGAGATTGATTGCCTGGTCTTTTTGTAGCTGTGAAGGTATAGCTGGATGTTCATCCTTTCGCCTACCGGTGCCAAGAATAATATCGAATGGTCATTCCCACACTAGAACTCGTTGTATGCTCTAACATACTACAAGTGCAATTTCATTGAGAGAACTTGGGCACTATTTCATTGAGATCTTTGTTGTTTTCCCTCATATATACTACAAGTCAAGGGGACGGACTTAGGCACTATTTCATTGATGAAATGTTGTTATGGACTTTATATGTGGGGCAAACTAAAGATGCACACATTAGTTGATTTGATCTCCAATATACTTATCCCCTGAATAATTATTAGAAAATCTTGATTTCATTAGATTGAATAACAAGAAAAAAAAGAATGCATTTAATTTTTGAGTGATGCTTGAAAGAATATTTATGAGTCAACTAATTCTTAGATGTAGGGTTCAGTTTTTTATTTTGCACATCAAGTAAATCTAGAAGTGGGCTTTTGTTGGGGATCGAATCCTCGCCGCTTGGAGGAAGTGCCTAGCTGTTTGCCAATGCACCACATCTTGGAGGCGGTTATTTCAGCAAAAGATGAAATCTATTATTACAACGGCTTCATACGGTCGGTCCCATAATTATCTGTGAGGAGGTAAATTGTAAAAATTATAGTTGACCACTATGAAGAGGGTATTGTTGCGGCTTCGCCATTGGGGGAGATCATATTCATATGCTTGATTGTTGTTGATGAGTATGACCATTTCAAATTTTAGTGAAGGACAAAAAAAAAATATAGTGATAGTGAAGTAGCAAGTAGTTAAAATTTTCAATAAATGCTTATGTGGATTGAAAAAGAAAAGGAATCAAATTTATAGGTGGTAAAAAGTTTCTAAAGGAAAAGAAGGAACAAGGAAAGGAAAAGGAAAAGAGGAAAAAAGTTTCTAAAGGAGATTGAAAGGAAAAAAAATGAGCTACGATCGCGAGGTCTCTCTTGTGACTACGAGGCCAATTTCGTTGGAAGAGATTTGACATAGACTTTTGACAAGAGAGGAAGAAAATTTTGCTCGATTCAACTTTAGATAGACAAAAATAAAAAAATAAAAAATTCTTCGCAAATGAATTCTTGAATCTGTCCATTTATTATTCTTCAATAGATAAATAGAAGAAAAAAAAACATAAGTCATCCCTTCTCATATTGGTATTAAGTAAATTGACATTAATTTTATTTATAGTGGAGAAAATAGGAGAAATAAAATATTTTAATGAGAAATAATTCATTCTTCTATTGATTTAGACTTGCAAAAGAAGTATTTATTTATTTATAAAAACAAAATATTGACATTAAAAGAAAATTTAAAAGAAATATGTCATTTCCTAAATTTAATACTTAGAAATAATATTATAAGGATCTTTTGTACCTCACTCTAAAATTTATGACTAACTATATAAGGTAAATTATATAAATCATCAATCCATTTTTTTTGTTTATTTTGTTTCTAATAATAATGTAGTGCATAATAAAATAATTCTAAAAGAGTGCAAATTTTCTTTCTACCCCATTAGGAATAATAATAATGAGAAATGATACACTATATAAAAACACAACATGAAAATGCAACATGACACACTACACTGCATGGGTGTGGGACCCATTGCATAGATGTGGGACCCAGATCTATAGTGTGTCCTGTTGCATTTTCATCTCTCATGCTATGCATTGTATTATGGACTTCAGTAAATGAATTTAAGATCAAATCAGATACATAGTGAATGCACACTCAAACAATGAATTTATTAATCAAACATCTAAGACAATGATAAAGAAGATTGCTTTAGGAAATCTCTCAAATACAATATACTCCCACTTAGCTTATAGCCAATCGTCTTGGTATCTTATACCAAAGGCTTCTATATGCCTCTCAAACTTTTTTTTAGGGAAGAGGCTTTGTCAAAGGATTTGCTAGATTCCTATTAATGGAAATTTTCTTAATTTGTATATCTTTCTTACCCATGATCTCTCTGATTAAATAATAACGATGAAGTACATATTTAGATTGTTGATGAGACTTGGATTTCTTGACCTATGTAATACCTTCATTGTTGTGGCAGTACACTCGTAATGCTTCAACAATACTTGGAACTACTTCAAGTTTAGTGATGAACTTCTTGATCTAAATGGCTTCCTTTGCGACTTCGGAGGTCGCAATGTACTCTGCCTTAGTGGTAGAATCAACAACGATCTCTTGTTTGAAACTTTTCCAACTTACCATACCTCTATTTAAGGTGATTATGTATCTAGATTAGGTTATTTGTCTGGAAGCTGACATTAGTATATCCTCTTGTTTTTTGTGCGTGGGCATATGGATTTCGAAAAGTGAATTTAATGTCTCATGGAAATGAAACTTTTCTTGGATTCATCTATGCTAAACCGTTTTAGCATTTTATCTATGTATGTAGACTGCGAAAGATCAAGCAATCGATTTGACCTATCTTTATAGATCTTGATCCCCAAGATATAGGTTGTTTCTTCCATGTCTTTCATGAAAAATATTTTAGACAATCAAACTTTGACTAATTGTAAAACAGACATATTATTTCCTATGAGTAATATGCCATTAATATATAATACTAGAAATATGATTGCACTCCCACTAACTTTCTTGTATATGCAGGGTTCGTCATGATTTTATGAGAAATCAAATTCTTTGATTACCTTATCAAAATGGATATTTCAACTCCTGAATGTTTACTTCAGTCTATAAATAGATCGTTAAAGTTTGCATATTTTATTTTTATCAACAGATGTGATACGCTCAGACTGTATTATATACACATCTTTAGACAAGTTTCCATTGAGAAAAGCTATTGTCATATCCATTTTCCATATCTTATAATTATAATGAGTTACTATGGCTAGGAGTATTCTAATGAATTTAAGCATGACTACTGGATAAATTTGACATGTCCTACTAGATCTACGAAGAAGTGGTGTATCAGTAGGTTCAATCGTTGCCTCATCCATATGAGTAGTTAGCTATGGTTCTTAACTTGGTATCTCTTCAGTGTCTATTGGAGTTTCTTGAACAATCCCTAGTTCAACCTCACTCCCACTATTTTCCTATAAGAGAAACTCTTTCTCTAGGAATATTACATATCTTGAAACAAATACCTTTTGTTCCAAGGGATGATAGAAATGGTAATCCCTTGTCTCCTTAGGGTAACCAATAAATAAATACTTATCAAACTTAGCTTCAATCTTGTCTGATATTGCCCTCTTAACATAAGCAGGACAATCTTATATCTTTAAATAAGACAAATGAGGATTCTTACCATTTCATATCTCATATGGAGTAGTAGAGATTACCTTAGTCGGGACTCTATTTGATAAATAAACAGTTGTCTTGAGTGCGAAATCCCAAAAAGATCTAGAAAGATTTTCATGATGCATCATCAACCTAACCATGTCCAACAAGGTTCTATCTCACCTCTCTGCCACACTATTGTGTTGTGGTATATAAGGCGAAGTCTATTGAGACAATATGTCATTGCCCTTGAGATAATCTTGAAACTCTTAACTTAAATACTCACAATCTCGATTTGATTAAAGTACTTTGATACTTTTTAAAAGTTGTTTCTCTACTTCATGTCTAAATTCTTTGAACTTTTCAAAGGTTTCAGACTTGTATTTTAACAAATATACATACCCAAATCGTGAGTGATCATCGGTGAAGGTAATGAAGTAGCTATAACTTCCTCGTGCTTGAGTTGACATGGGACATCAGGTTCTTGTTCACCTTTTCCTTTAAAAGGTAATTTAGTCATTTTACTTTTTAAGCATGAAGTGCATGTATCAAATGAATCTATTTCAAAAGACCCCAAAATGCCATACTTGTGTAGTTTGGTCATGCGTTTTTTACTTATATGGACAAGATGATAATGCCACATGTAAAAGTTAGTTGATCATCTCGTTTAGCGCATTTGCTACTTATTTCGATATTGAATATGTCGTTAGATATGTTTAATGTGTAGATCCCATTGAATAATGTTCTAGTCCCATAGAGAACACTATTCAACATAATGTAATAATAATTGTTACTAAAAGTTAAATGAAATCGTTTCTATTTAAGCAAGAAATAAAAATAATATTATTTATTAAAAAAGAATATAATAAAAATTATTCAATTCCAAAACTAGTCCAGAAGGGAGTTGCAACAAATAAGTTTCTATGACTATAGCAGCAACCTTTGCCCCATTGTCAATCCATAAATTTACTTCTCCCTTGACTAGTCATCTACTGTTCTTTAGCCCTTGTATATCATTACATATGTGTGAGACATACCTGATATCCAATATCCATGTGTTAGAAGAAATAGTATGACATTCAATAACGAAGATACCTAAAGTAGATTGAGCATCAGATGCCTTCTTCTTCATGGACTCAAGAGAATTCTTGCAGCTTCTTCTCCAATGTCCCATCTTGCCATAGTGATGGCAAGGGCCCTTTGGAGCCGATTCCTCTTTCTTGGCTTTTTTTTCTTCCCTTTGGCTATAGTTTTTAACTTCCTCTTGGAACCTTTCTTAGAAGATTTAATCAGCATCACAATATTCAGTTCTTTCTTGACAATTGGCTCCACTGTCTTGAGCATGTTAATCAGCTTGAGAATTGTGGATTTCAGATGGTTCATCTGATAGTTTATCACAAACTATGTAGAATTAAATCAATACTTAATTCATGATCCATGACAAATCTAAGTGATCCCAACCACTCAATGTAATCATTCATCTTTAGTGCATGCTACATCGCAGATGACCCTCTTGCATCTTTGAGCGAAAGAGAAGCTTGGAGATCCTGAACTGTTTGGATCTCGTTTGCTCATCAAACAACTCGTGAAGATGGTAGACAATAGTGTAAGCATCCATATGCTCATGTTGCTTTTGCAACTTAGGTGACATCAAAGCGCATGATGCAGTCTACTAGCTCAGAATCAACCATATGTTTTTGATAGATCAACTTTTGGTCACCAGCAGCATTGTTAACAAGAGGTTTGGGAAGAATCTCTTCAAGGACATATCCAATCTTCTCAGTCTTGAGAACAATTCTGAGGTTTCAAAGTCTATCCAAGAAGTTAGGCCCAATCAGTTTGTTTGTTTTCAAAATCGAACGTAAATTTATAGAAGTCATGCTTTTGAAACAACCTAGATATACAAAATGAGTATATAAGAGAGATAAATTAAATATGTAATGCGAGCAATTCACACTAATAAAACTCCCACTATTTTGTTCAAATTCAAGAGCTCTCACTTTGAATTCGAGAGATGGCACTACAACAAAAATGACTTTCCGCAGCGCGTCATCCGCAGCGCACATCATAGGCGCGCCGTTAATAGTTGCTTTGACAGCGCGCCCAATAAAATGCGCTGCGGATAATATCATATTTTTATCAACCGCAGCGCGCAACAATAGTACGCTGTTAAAAATACTTTTAACAGCGCACATTGTACGCCGTTAAAATTATTTTTGACAGCGCATATTGTGCGCCGTTAAAAGTATTTTTAACAGCGTACAATGTGCGCTGTTAAAAATTTATATTGACAGCGTACAATGTCCGCTGTTAAAAATTTATAAATTATAACATTAATAATATTAATTTTAATTTCTTTTTAAAAAACCCCTAAATTTTAATTTTAATTTCTTTTAAAGTAACGCCTTTTTTCCCCATCGCCCTCGCGCTCGCCCTTTTCTCCGCGCTCGCTCAGAAATTTCTCTGAGCCCTAAACCCTCCCGCCCCGCCGCCGCCCAGACCCTCCCGCCCCGCCGCTGCCGGAGATCCCTGCTCAACTGCTCCAGGCAATTCCTCTCTACGCCGTCCTTCTCCTTGCCCCATCCGTTCACTCTCTTGCTCTTCGTCGGCGCGTCGGTGCGAGGCGGCAGCGCGACCTTGTGGGAGGCGACGGGGACAAGGCAGTAGATTCGGCCGCGGTGCAGGCAGGCGTGGGGCGAGAGGCGTGGTCCCTCCTACTCATCTTATCGCGCTCCGTCAATCCCAGTCTTCATCGACAGGTCGTGCCCTAATCTCATCGTCGCCAGGTATCGCGATTTGCAGGGAAGATTTAAGAAGCTTACTTCTAGTTTATCAGCTATCATTTTCCATCTTTAAGTTTCATGTTCCTGCCATTGCTTATGATTTTTGCCTTAACTGCAGTTATTCCATATTTTAGTTTCTTTACTTTAATTTTGGCCTTTGAATCTCAAAAGCACCATGCACTGCAAACTTCAAGCATGTTCCGTTATTCGGGTTTGTCCTCCAAACATTTGATGCACGTTCAAGTTCTATCACTAGTCTTCAGTTAAGCAATCAATTTGTTCATCTTTTCCCTGAAAAGGGGAACTTGCATCCCCTTAGAGATGCGGACTTACATACACTCTGTCTGTCCATCCAAAGTCAGTTATGAATTCGATCCCCAGTCGCGACTTAGCTTTACAGTTACTCCATGCTAGAAATCCTGTTTAATTTGGGATTCTGTCTGTAACCCTATCTGTATATTCGATGTAGCCTTGTACAGATGGGGTGTGGCTCTGCAGCAGCGATCCAACCTGCGTTGAAACAACAGAGGGGAAAAGCTGAAGCTTCTGCAACAGGCTAAGAGCCTGTTCGAAGATCGTCGCCAGGTATCACCCCCTTCCGTAAGTCCTCTGAATCATGTCTGTATGTTCCTGTCTATCCTCGAACAGATTTCATTTTGTGAACTATGAGAATCTTGCTCCACTTTTAGTTGAGACAGTTCTCTGAATCATCTCTGACTCTTTGGTTAATGATTCAGTTAAAAATTTCAAATCTAGGTTCCTTGCAGTAAAATGTTCTGTTTTTGCAGGTGGAGAAACTCACAAATGAAATCGAGCTGCAGAACAAAAGAAGAGATGCTTTGGGTGCTCTAGCTCGTGAAGCTGAAAAGAAAGCGCAAGAACTTAATTTGAAATTGGAAAACGTAATTCTAGAATACTGCACATTATCTGTTAGATGCTAACATTACCTCACTGTTGCCTTCCACGTTGCTATGGATTCATTATGATGCATCCTTCCATATATACTCAAAGGCTATTTCTTTGCTTACCTCTCAATGTTTGGCACTTAGTTTTTGCCACGAGATTTTTGAAACACATAAAATGAGGTGTCTTATTAAGTTTTATTTGGTGTATTTCTTCTTTGTATTTCTTCTGTTTCTCACTTATCATTTTGCATAAGAGTGTGTTCAATTCCTAACAAATTTGAAGAATATTAAAAGAATAATTTTGCTTCATGGACAAGCATTTTTTCAATGAAGGGTTTTGAATATCATGATTTATCATCTGTTGGATATATTGGTAAAGACAGTATCCTAATGGCTGGGTGGTTAAGAGGATACAAGGTTTTTGGATTGCATGCAATCATGATCTGCTTCTCAAAAAGCTAAAATTAGAATGTTGAGATGGATATGTATAGTTATTAGGAGATGTCAAAGGTAGCATCTTGCAAGCAGTTAGGTACAAAATAGCATAGATGTTGATTGAGGACATAGTTAGAGAAGTTGATCGGTTAAAGTTGTGAAGGATAAGACTTCTTTAAGTAGATCCAATTAAGTGTAACTTTACATAGAGCTTGATTGCATGACAAAATCCACGTAGATGTGTTTTATTGCTGAACTTATTGTTATTTTGTTCATCTTTGTTTGTTCTTTCCAGTTAGGCATGAGTTCATTTGAGGATTGCCATTTTAGTCCACTATATGTATCTGAATGAAGCCTACATGTTTTAATTATATAACATCTTCCATTTGCATAACTACTCTCCATTTGCATAAATTCTTATTATTTACTGTTCTCTTCTTTAGGAAGAGCTGATGAGGGCACAACTAGAAGTAACAACTAAGTCAAAGGTGTTGTCACAGGTAATGATATTTTTGGAAACAATTGCAGTAGTATCTTACATATTGATCTTTGGTCAGTCTATATCATGTTATTTATTAAGTCTTTTATAGTAGTCCTTTGAACAATTGTTCTCTAAATAATGTTTCTTGACTATCCATCTTTGCAAGACGTGACACTTGAACTTTTGCATTCCTTATTTTCTCTAGCGCATGTTTTTCCATATCATACATAGGTGTTGTTGGAATCTAAGCAATTTTCATGTAGCTTGTTTGGAGCAAATTCCTGTTGGAAAATAAAATAATTCCTGCAAATTCGGATCTTAATTTATATGTTTGAATTTAAGAGCGAAAATTAAACCTGATGTTTCATTTGCTTATGTTTTGAATAAAAGACTATGGATGCTGACAATTGGCATTGTTTTAAGAGTTCTTTTGCCTCATACTTATATGCAAATCATCTTCCATCACTTATAGAAACATATATAGTCCCTAAGTGTGCTTTGTGGCATCTGTTGTGTTTTTATGAATTATGTGATTTGTCTTTGCTTTCTACTTCTGCTGTTACAAACTTTTAGTGTTAGAAGATTATCCATGCTTTTCTGCAACAGGTGCTTATTAATTGCAGGAACAACAAGAAACTACTTGATCAAGTTAGAGCATTTGATTGCCACTGCAACATGGTCCTCGAAAATGTTAGGGAAATGTGGACCGAGGTATTGCAACTTTACAAATGCATACAATTCATCATCACTTTTCATGCATGACTCCTTATGGTTTTTACCCTGATCACAGATACCCAAGACGGGCAAGGGGAAGAAGAAAGCTCTTCCAGTCAACAAGGATAGATTCATCAGCAAGATGTTCCTTCGCAGAGACTCTGTATTTTCGCATAGATTCATCAACAAGGATAGATTCATCAGCAAGAAAGCTCTTCCAGTCAACAAGTATATATGTGCTAAGTATCAACATATATATACACACAACCTCACTTATTTTCTGTTTTTCTTTATGTTCAAGATAACACAGTCTTGTAAGTTTATCAAAACAGATGTGAATGTTATATATAATTGTTGGATTATAAATGTGTAATTTTATATGGTATTTGTGTGTGGTATTTATGTTATTAATTATTTGAGTTTTGAGTTTATAATTGTGATTTGAATGGTTTAATTATTTTATTTTATCCACAGCGCACATTGTGCGCTGCGATTGATCACATCTGCAGCGTACATTGCGCGCTGTGGAAGCTCACATCCGCAGCGCGCAATGCATGCCGCGGATGATCACATTCGCGGCGCGCATTGCGCGCTGCGGAATCTCACATCCGCAGCGCGCATTGTGTGCTGCGGATGCGATCATCCGCGGCGTGCATTGTGCGCTGCGGATGCCTAACGACTTTTAACAGCTTGCAACTGTGCAGCGTACGATGTGCGCTGCGGATAGCATATTTGCGCGCTGCGAAAAGTCATTTTTGTTGTAGTGTGGTAGATTTTCTCTTAATGGGTTGATATCCACAATGATTAAAAATAACTTTGGAGAGAATCCAATTAGTCATTCTTAGTTTTAGTGGTAGGTATCAACTATACCAATTATATATCATATATATAACTATCACATTATACTAACAACTATTGATATTTGTATAAAAATATCAGGTTGTTAACTCATTAACATAGATACTCATATGTATATCATCCAATTTCACTTCTATCCAAACTAACTTTGAGAGAGTCCAATAAATTAATACTTCAAGTTAAAATTTAACCAATTTATTATGAGACCATATCTCAATAGTTTGATTATGTCCAATGTCAAGCTAGGCTTGGAGAAAGTCCAATAAAGAAATTGAACTTTAATTCTTACTATATTAATGGAAGGTGTAAGCTTCAATATTTGCACAAGGGATTTAAGTCATATAATAGGTTTCATCAATAAATCACATGGCAAGCATACATGCATTGTAAACTATTTACATGGCAAACTATAGTTGTTTTTTAATTAAGTAAACTATTTAATTTAAAAGACTTACCCTTTTGGTAGAACATTTGAAAATATTCTATATTAATCGTAATCATACTCAAAGGGAAGTTCAGACTCAAAATGGTGCTAGGAAATAATTGTAATTAAGGTTCCTAATTAATTTAGTAGTCCAACCATGTTAGAAAATCTTAACTAGGAAAATATGCAATTAAGGTTCCTAATTAATTTAGTATCCCAACCATGTTAGGAAATTTTTAATTAGGAAAACTTACAATTAAGACTCCTAATTAATTTAGTATTCTAACCATGTTAGGAAATCTTAATTAGGAAAACTTGAGGTTGCATTAGGAAACAATTTCTAAATGCGCTCATGTGCCGAGCATTGGCTGCGTAGGAGGTAGCCGTCCGGAGTTAGGCGCGCGAAATGTGCAGTCACAATCCAACACATGGCTCGCTTGTGCTCCGACCTCTAACTATGCGGCCAACACCTTTGGTGCTTTCTGGGTGCATCCTTGGTCATTTTGCTCGATCATTTTCCCATGAAGACTTTCAACAACATATAGGTACAATCATACATATTCCATAACAAAACTCATTATACATGCAATCAAAACTCTAAATTATATGATCTATGTCAAAACATAAGATAGCTGTGATATCACTTGTTGGGGATTTAGAGGTGAATATGCAGTGAAAAAAAAAATAAAATAACGAATATTTTGAATACTCCATACAACCAAGATCACCTACAGGGTTGTGACATAACCATAGAAGAAGAAGCTTAGAGAGTTTATACCAAATGACATAGATCGGAAGTCAACCAACAAGCCTTGCCTCTACAAGTATCCACGTTAGGATCTCTTCAAGACCACTTCACAAGCCACAAGTCCTCGTCTCCTATTGGTGCTAGCCAATGGAGGAGATGATGTCGAGAGAGGAAAGAGGAGGCGACACCAAGAGAGGGAAGAGGAAGCGACATACCAAGAGACAACCATCCTTACCCTATTCTTTACAAGAGATCTACTCATATCTCTTGATTAGGGCATCAAATTAGCATCACTTATTATTGGGTTTGCCAAAATTATCATATAATTTATGAAGCAAACCCATAACAAGGCCCAACTTGACCCATGGTTGAAATTGAACTTTCTTCATTCCATATTTCCCTTTAGCCTGACCCAACTGGATATAATCTCTCTCAATGAGAATCTCATTCTCAAACTTGTTTTATGTCTATCAAAACCCTGTATTGCGTGTGACCTATAGGTTCCTGATTATGTTGGTCATTCATAATTAATAATTAATCATGAATAGATTATGAGTGACACTTAGCAGTACATCATGCCCCCCAATTAATCAGAAAGTCAAGGTTGACTTTAAAACTTTTTGAACCTTTCAACAACTACAATTATTAGTGTCTCTGTTCCTTTCACTCATCTTATACCCATTTGGCTTAGGGAATGGTCTTTGTATCATTCCCCACTAGGTTGAATAGGAAAACACAAAAGTAACAGGAAAGTAAACAGTTTGTTAAACTGTTTAGTCTTGACTTTAGGTTTCCAGTGAAATTCTAGGTCAGACTGATGTCTACTGTTCCCCTTACTAGGAATGTGTCCTCACCCACTCTATTCGGGAGAATTTACCTTGTGCCAACCAAGTCCTCCAGACTTGTTGGACTTTTGCTTAGCCTCGCTCCTCGACCCCCAGGACTTCCACTGTTAGACATCCAGTCCTCCATACCTGTCTAGACTTCCGTTTTGTGCACTTGATCCGACAAGACTTCTTGTCTAGTCCTCCTGACCAGGACTTCTTTGCCCAGTCCTCCAAACCAAGTCTTCCCACCTAATCCTCCAGATTAAGTCTTCTTGCCTCGTCTTTAGCTATGACTTCTACCGCTTAACCACAATTAGGGCTTTCTTGTGCCTAGCCGCAACTAGGTCTTTCCTGTGCTACCTACACACTTAGTTCAACTCATCAGATAACTTCACACACTTAACTTGAGCCCTTTGCCATTATTAAAACTTAAGTTCGATCATTTGGTGCTTCCTACATCAACAGTTATTCCTTAGGTGCTTTGTGAGATACTGACTGCCTAGATCTATAGGTGCATGCAGTTTAAGTACCTAGGCTAAATCCAATTGCAATAAAGTAAAGTAAAGTAAGTAATAATTTTTTTTTCAAACATATGTTGATTTAAAAAATAAAATTTTGGTTCAAATTAATCCTAAATAAAAAGTTAAAACTTAGCTCCCCTACTTAGGAGGTCTTACACATTTTAGTTAAGGTTGCAAGCATTAGCATGAATTATGTGAATATGTTGTTTAAGTACTCAAAAATTTTGATTTTCTATTTGGTTGACTAAATAAGATTTTGGAACCCAAGCTATCTTACTTTTGACATTTTGGTTGACTAATGATAAGTAATAAACATAGTTTTGACTTGAGCTAAATCGAAGTCCATTTCTATTGTAAGCAACTCGAGCATCATATTCAAATACTTAGACCCAGATGTGAACTTGCTTAGTGTTGACTTTAACTCACTAACTTGGTTGTTCAAGGTAGAATTCTCTTCCTCAAGCTTTAAAACTTTAGTTGGGGTTCCAGCTTGATTAACCTTAGTGGTTAAGTCAGGATTAATCTTTTCCTTAAAGTATTTGACTTCCTTAAGTAAAGATTTGACTTGTGTCTTGTATTTAGTTAAAATTCTAGTCAAGTATGATACAGTGAGGTAAAACTTTTCGGTAATTAGGTTTGTTCCCTCACTGGTTGACTCATTTGAGCCACTAAAATGACTAGATTTAGAGGTTGATTTAAGGTCAAAGTCAAATTCAGATTTATATGACTCTTCGGTGGCTACTAACGCTAGTGTAGATCAACTTGATCTAAGTCTGACTCAAATTCTGAAGAGGACTCATCCCAAGTTGCCTTGAGTGTCTTTTTTTTTAAATCTTTGTGGTTGTTTTTTTCATTATCTTTTAAAAGTGGACAATCTAATTTGAAGTGTCCCTTCTTGTTGCATTCAAAGCATTGGATTTTGGCTAGATCCTTCCTTGAGATTTCTTTTTCACAACTTCTTAAAAAATCTCTTTCATCAGATCATCTGTTTAACCAGATTCATAACTTTAGAAGATAGGTCATCTTCATTGGTCAATGATCTAGACTTAGATTCAAATTAGAATTTGATTTCTCTACTACCTCAAAGAATTTAAAAGAGTTTCAAATTAAACATAGTCTAACAACTAAAAATTTAGCTCCCCTACTTAGAAGGTTAAATACACTTAAGTTTACTATTTGGTTTGAGTTATATCCAAGTCCAATTCTATTATAAGCAGCTAGTCTATTTCCAAGTATCATATTTAGATACTTAGACCCAGATGTGAACTTGCTTAGTGCTGACCTCAACTCACTAACTTTGTTTTTCAAGTTAGAATTCTCTTCCTCAAGATTTGCAACTCGAGTTGAGGTTCCAACTTGACTAACTTAGTTGATAAGTTAGAAGTAGTCTTTTCCTTAAGGTCTTTGACTTCCTTAAGTAAAGATTTGACTTGTGACTTATACTTGACTAGAGTTCTAGTCAAGTATGATATAGTGAGGTAAAGTTTTTTGGTAATTGAGTTTGTTTTCTCACTAGTTGACTCATCTGAGTCACTACTAGACTCTAAGACTGATTTAGGATTAGAGTCTAATCTTGATTTGTATCCCTCTTATGTAGCAACTAATGCTAGGAGGTTAACTTGATCTAAATCTGACTCAGATTCTAAAAGGACTCATCCCAAATTGCCTTGAATGCCTTTTTCTTTTTCTTTCTATCTTTGTGATTATTTTTTCATTATTTTTTAAAAGTGAAAAATCTATTTTAAAATACCCCTTTTTATTGCATTCAAAACATCGAGAATTGGTTAGATCTTTTCTTGAGATTTCCTTTCTCACAAACTTCTTGGAAAATCTATTTTGTCGAATCATCCGTTTGACTAGATTTGCGACTTTTAAGGATAGTTCATCTTCATTAGTCAATGATCCGGATTCGAGATTTAGATTCGAATTTCTTCCTTAAATTTGGGTTTTGACTTAAGTTTAGATTTCTTAGCAATTAAGGTTATCTCATTTTCCTTTTGGTCTAAATTAGCTTGTTTATGAAGGTTATCTATCTTTGACCGCCACAAGGTTATTCTTGGAAAGGCTTTTAGACCATATTTAATCAAGTTGCGATTATCGACTTGTTCACCGAGTGCATGAGTGTCGTTTAGGATTTTCTTGAATTGGCTATGCAATTGACTTACGGATTCGCCATCTCTCATTTAGATATTCTAAAGTTGACTTAATAATAAGTCCTTGGCGGTTCGTGAGTTAGCTAAGCCTTCATGAAGTTCAATGAGCTTCTCCCACAACTCATTAACATTATTAAAGGGTCTGACTTTACTTAGTCGTTCCTAAGTTAAACCACATTGGAGTGTAATTGTGTTTCAAGCATTGGCTTGAGCTTTCTTTTTAGTGTCACTTGTCTAGTGACTGAATTTGACTAGCTCTTCATTTGGATGTCTGGATAGTTCAAACCCTACCTTGATGATCATCCAATTCTCTATCTCATTCATGAAATAGTATTGCATCCTTCCTTTCCAATAGACAAAGTTGTTGTCATTGAATAGTGGAGGACGGGTTGTGCCGAGACCTTCTTGCAAAGTCATTTAAAGTTAAAAATTAGTTAAATTAAGATTAAGTTTTTAGATTGATTTGTTCTGACTCAGAACGCAAACTTCGTCCTAAGTTAAATTCAAATTTTGCTTTGGATTAGTTAAATAAAAAATTTCTAACTTAATTTATAGATCGTGATAAGGCACAGGGACCTTTTTGAGTATCGGAGCAATACCTACTTCCTTAGACAAAACTAAAATAAGAACTTTGAACTTGACTAGCTTTAATACAATCCCTTAGTCTAACTGGTTTAGAATGAAGTGAGTTAACTTCAGTTAATTCCACTCAATCGAGTTTTCCTAGCGTACTATTAGTTCAACCCGCTCTGATACTAATTTGTAGAATCGAACTCGACGCTAGAGGGGGTGAATAACGTTATGAATTTTACGAGCTTAAAAATAAATCAGAAATTATTAGAATAATGCAACGGAATAAATATAAACAATTAACTCGAGCATGTAATAAAGTCGACAATAATATTTTTGTCTAACTAAACATGCAAAGTTTCCACACAAATAACAAGGGCGCACGATTTAAATAAAATGATTCTTATTTCGATTAATTTCTTTCTAGAAAAATTTTAGAAGTGGAAAAATCTTAAAAAGAATCCAAAAATTAAACACGCAACAATATATAATTCTACGACAATAAGAAAATAATAAAGTTACATTAGTGTTGTCGATTTAGAAATATGAGGCGTAGTGTTGCAGCACGTTGCCGAAGTTGCGTCCAAAGAGCACAGCGATTAAGAGCACGAGCAGACTTGTAGTGAGTCAGAAAAATTGAGTCATGAAGACTCTACCTCGAGACTCCTTTTATAGGCATTCTTTAGATGTTGACGTGACACTTCTCGATTGATTGGATCATCCTCGATCATCTTGGAGACTACTGATGTGGCTGCAATGTTTATCCAATAGTAAATGCTATCCGCAATCCCAATCGACTGAAGGTCACTTGGAGCCAAGTCAATTACCATCTGTGACCTACTTTCCCGAATCGCTGGATTTCATCCCTATCGATCGCCTGAAAGCATATATGATCGTATAGAAGCTATGGTCACCCTCTCCTCACTTCAGTCGCCTGGTAGACCTCGACTCCAACGGTCGAAGATTATCTCTAGTCAGTCGTTTGGACTCCCTCTCGGTCGCCCGAACTCCCTCCTGGTCACTGGAACCAAGGTTTAAAATTTCGAGCAGCGTCGAGGTTTAAAATATAGTTTCGATATTTTTTAAATATAAAATATATTAATTAAAAATAAAAAATTTAATCTAAATATTTAAAAAAAATAATAATAATATAATTATATATATTAAATTAATGGGATAATTTTATTAGGTTTTAATTAAACGTATCTAAATTATTCCAATCATAGTTAGGAGTTAATTAAAATTATTAATATAAGTATTTATTAAAACCTAAGTTATTATAAATCTGTCGCCCGCCTTCGATGTCATTCCGCGCGACCGCGAGAACGAGCGGTCCCGAGATCGCGAGCACGCCCGACCCACGCGATGTTTTCCGGAGGCATCACAGGGCTCGACGACACCTCCCATTGCCCATCTTGTTCGACGTCATTTCGCACGACTACGAGAACACACGACCCGTGCGATCGCATGGTCCGTGCGACACTTTTGAAGGCATCGTCAGGCCCGGGCGACGCCTTCAGATGGTGTTTCGGTCAGAACCACCTATGTCAATGTCAGTCTGCTAGCAGAACGAAATGTTTTGTCCGTATCGGGCGAAATGAGTTAAGATTTTAATCCATGGTTGGAACCATTGAACCTTGCTTTCCTGCACTTGATACGCATAATCAGTATAATATAAAGTTTAACTCCACTCGCGTGTGCCTTGACTAAATGTTCAACTCTCAACTGACCTATCTAGCGCAGTTTGCCCAAGTCCAAGTTCCAACTGAGTCCACTTGGGCTTGTTTACCAAGACTTCAGCTCCTAGCTAACTCTGCTTGAACTTGCTCTACTAACACTTCAGCTCCCAGCTAACTCTGCTTGGACTTGCTCTGCCTAATTCTCAACTAGGTCTTTTCTACTTAATTATCAACCAAGACTTCATCAATTGCTTAGTTTCC
The DNA here is from genome assembly GCF_044706935.1 of Curcuma longa. Classification (NCBI taxonomy): domain Eukaryota; kingdom Viridiplantae; phylum Streptophyta; class Magnoliopsida; order Zingiberales; family Zingiberaceae; genus Curcuma; species Curcuma longa. Next base: position 26,088,028 of record NC_133861.1, on the reverse strand, counting down.
AACCAGGACTTCGCACTTGCCTAACTTCACTAGGACTTAGTCAATTGCCTAGTTCCCAACCAAAACTTCGTACTTGTCAAGTAACCTACTTCACTTGACATAGAATCATTAGTTCACACTTGACACAGAATCATTAGTTCACAAACAAACTAATTTTACACTTAGTCATATATCAAAACTCTGGGTTCACTGTGGTACTTCCAGCATCAACAAAATGATCATCTAATTAGGGGGTTGTATTTTATTTATTGGTAATGTTTGGTGTATGCCTTTAGCGATCATGACACTTTTCATTTGTGATTTGCCAATTTTGAGCTATGTTTTATACATTTTATGTTTGCTAGTTGAGTGGTTGAATTGTGGGGTAAATTGTTGATTTTAGTTAGAACATCCACGCCATTTTTTTTCTTGCTAAATTTGGCTAAATCATATGAGTGATTGCTTTTGTAGCAAGTGTGTGATCATATTAGCACTAATGTATTGGATCCCATTTCGAACTCCAAAATGTGCTTGGGCAAGAGCACTGCTGTGTTAGTTCCTCACGTCGCACGGATGATTAAAATGTCCATTTAAGAAAAAAAATGAAATTGACTGTAATTGACCAGGTCCTCATTGTTTGATTCTAATTGATTCTGGTGGTTTTAGTTAGGTGTTGTGTTTGTGGTTAGAGATAGCAAGATATGGAAGTTCTGCAAGGGAAGGGTTAAATAATGACATTGTTAACTGGATCTAAACAAATATTTAATTTTATGTTGCAATCAACTAGAATGTTAGCACTCCGCCACCTCTTCATGCAGTTGTCCTGTTGTTATGAACGGTCAAATATGTTGCTGTGAGGTTTAGTTGAATCACAGGGTAAATCTTTGAATCCTAGATTGTAGATTGATCAAAATTTATAAGGGGAATGAGAGGTCACATGGGTTTAGCGCAGGTATGGTATCATAATATATTGCTGGTAAGGAGTGTGTATGGATTAACTTCTGCTGTTGGCTGATCTTGAAAGTTTCAATGGATTACTTGTCGTGCTGCGGTTGGCTGATCTTGAAAGTTTCAATGGATTATTAGTCATGAGCTATAATTTGATGAGTTTAAGGAAGCATTGCTTTCGTGTTTTGAAATAATGATTTCCTCATGAAATTTTTATCGACTGAATATCAAGATAAGATGTAGATTAGTAGTGTATTATAGAAGAGAACGAGGATATCGAGAGAGCCATGTCTCATTTCCTTAGATACCATCCTGTCTTGGACCATTCTTTAAGAGTATTGGTTTGAAACCAAGTGAAATCTGATTATTTCTTCATCGAGACTTGATATTCCTCTTTGATGATGAAAAATTGATACAAAGTATCATGTTCTCTGCAATTATAGCATTGCGTGTGAGAAAATTGGTAGCATCTACAAGGAATCTACTGAAGTCTTTAGTTATGAGGATGGGGTTTTGGCCTCAAAGATTCAGGCTTCTGAAGCATTGCATGTCAAAAAAAACCACCATTATTAAATTTGTTGCCTCAAGCCCATTTCTTTTGATTGGTGCTGTTGACTGTAATGGATAAGTTGGTGAATCTGAGATACTCAGTTGGGAAAAGCAAAAGCAGTAAGGATGGTGGAATCAGCTACCCATGGGAGTCATTGGCTGTTGATGATCCTGCATAAGAGAGGGCAACAATCTACACTGCAGATCATGACAAGGCAATGATGCTGGTTAACCCTTGGTAGATGCAGAGAAGGCACGAGGGAGTGATGCAGACACTAGACAGCTGACCCATAACAAGGAACAGACACAACAAGGATTCAATGAACACTTAGCTCTCTCGAATGAAAATGAAGGGGAGTTAGGATCGATGTAGAAATCGTCGCCCCTTGTTAGAACTTGCCAATGATCATACATGCTAGAAAATGCATCGCTAAGGTGGCTCTCGTTAGTGTCCACCTAAAGCTCATCGTGTCCAAGGACACAAGAACTATAGCCCCTACAAGTGCATGAGAGAGAGAAGCCAAAAGGGATGGAGAGGGAGAGGGAGAGGGAGAGGGATGTAGAGGTAGGACCCTGCAACGCGTTCGAGAACAACCTAACATTATCATAATAGTTTGATGAATCCATACATAATATTTGTCTTTGTTTATACTAGTTGGCAACCTAACGCAACCCTCCTCCTTTATTGAGGCATGGGACTGGCACATGACGGAGTTTATTTGCTATGGGCGGAGTTGGATTAATACCCTAACTAGCCAATGAACCAAATTCTACATTAAACCGTCAATTCATTAATGGTTCAATCATTAAACAACCAAATTAACTCCAATTTGATTCCAACTCAAACCAAACTCAATCTTGACTCAGTTCCTTCATGATCTCAATCTAAAAGAACCAATCAAAGCTTAGATCCAACTGAAATCACATCATGTAGCATCAAGATCAACCAATCAAAGCTTAGATCCAACTGAAATCACATCATGTAGCATCAAGATCAACCTTTACATAACTTAATTTTTTTTATATAACAATTGCAAAATATCATCTTCAACAATTTCTAACTTTTGCTCGCGACAAGTTTTGTCATCGATTAAACACAAATTCGGAAATGCTATATAGAGATAATTTTGTTGCTACATTCTCCACTTGACTGAAGTTATCAATTATCGACAAAGCATTTGAATTCTTTGTTAAGAAAAATAGGTTAAACAATCCAAGAAGTAGACAAAGCAGACATACCTATGCATGGAACTCCATCTAGAATGGCAATAGTAGCAGGAACCACACCATTTGCCTTCAGGATAGCTTGGACCTCTTTAGCAGTCTGAAGATTCTGCGGATAGGGCATACCTAAAAATCATCAAATTAATTTAAGTTATATGACCAAATAAAGTGCAACCTAACCACCATGTTTAATATAAAAAATAGAGCATCACAAACTAGACCTTATCATAGGATAATTAAGCAAAGAAAAGCTATATAAGAAAACCAAGAACGAGTTAAAGTGGAACTGAAACCGTGGTCATTGAAAGTTTAGCAATAAGACAACTGTAAAAAAGCTAGCTGAAAAGTTACAACTTGAGTTTTAGAAAAAAAAACACAATTAGTTTTAATAAAGAATAAAACACCAGGAAATAATTTCCAAATTCCAAACCTGATAATAAACTATCCAAATTTGAACTGGAACCCATTCTGCCCTAACAGTATTCTGCCATGGGCTCATATTCTGATATCATTGTATATTTTTTCTTTTTCACACCCTATTTAGTCCTTCACTTTTCCCTTTTTGCTTTTATGTGCAAAAGGCAAAGCTAAAAAATGTTTCACCACTTATTTTTGTTGTTTAATTAGAAAGTCATACTCTTCTCTTTTTATCATGTGATGTTCTGCATAATCGACCACTCTTCTGGAATCATTCTCCTTGTAAGATGTCTGAGAGTTATATAATCTTCCTCTATAACAAGCATGTAATATTAGTAATCTTGACCACTTCACAATAAAAATTTACATGTAGAGGCTACATATGCAAACAGAAATGTCAAGAAAGTACTCCACTGGTTTTACCAAATTGTAAATCAACACTCAGCTTTACTTCAATGATAGCACCATGAATTACTCCTTCAATACAATTTGGCTTTTGTAGGATCCAATTCTTTAGTTGCAATTAAGGAATTGGAAAATAATTGGGATATTATGTAAGTCATGGAATGGCACATCATATTTGAAACAAGCACAGAAGCTTGTTGGTCATTATATCTGATCCATTAGCCAGATCCACAAACAAGAAAAAAACTAACCATTCAAGGAGTGAAATCAGCCGACGACTTAATCATGCAGTTCTTTTTGAGGTTAGTAATGTTTTTCTATTTTAAAATGAACAAGTAACCCATAAGGGTCTACTAGATTGCTATTTTTATATGAGGATAAATTAATGGCTAAGTATTATATTCTTTACTTATAGTTGGACACATAATTACTTATTAGAGCATTTGAAAGCTTGCAAAATCAAATATTAAGAATCGCGTGTTAGACTTTCTCACTAGATGATTACAACCAACTGAGGAAACAATTTGTTGTTCATAGAACCCTTGTATATTATTTGCATACAATATTGTGTTATAGGCTTTGGTTAGCAAAATAAGATAAAATTTATTTAAATATAGATGATGATATAGTCAGGGATAGAGTCCAATGGCATAGAAGGATCTATATAGTCAACCCCACCTAGTGGTATAAGATTTGGTTGTTGTTGTTGTTGTAATATTGTGTTATAGGCCTTCTCACCAATATAATTGGTGATTACCACCAAGTGGTCCAACAATTGGTGTTCTTAGAATCCTTGTACATTGTTTGCACATAATGTTGTGTTAGTTTATGATAGAGTAATTAGATTAAATGTAAATTTTGAATTATAGAGAAACACATTAGAAACTAAAGGTTTTAAGATATGTAGAATAACTTTTGAAGATATGTAATGTAGTTTCCATAATAAGAAAAACTTACAGATTGGTTAAAATAGATGTTCCTATAGGCCTTTTAGATATTTTAAATCCATTACTCAACAAGAAGAGGTCATTGATGAACAAATCACTTACAAGATGAAGAATGGATAGTCAAAATGTAGAGTTTTTGAACACTTGTGTGATTGTCATATACCCCTTAGGCAATAGAAAGAAATTTTTTATATCATGTGGTACAACCCCTACTATACTTTATGTATCTAAGTGTTGAATGTTAAAAACAAATGTAATGGATATAAGAAAGTTAAGATAGGTGTATGAAGTTACTAGACACTATAAAATTAAAAAAGCTAATATCCAAGCAATTAGATGTTGCTCCAATAGATCATAAAAAAATAAAAGGTTAAGATGGGATGAAATCAAAGGTGACTAATACATTCTATAGGTAGATCTATTAGAATGGAAGATGTAATGCGTAGAGGAAGATTAAAGAAAATATGAGTTAGTGCAATTTCAAAAAGACTTAGCTGATTTGAATATTAATAGTGATTTACTAGAGTTCAACGGAGGTGTAAGATTCACTAAGTTAACATCAACTAGTTGGAAAAAAACAGATGATGATGATGATTCTAGTCTAATAAAAAGCAACCTTATCTGAACAAGAACAAGCCTTGAAGTTCATTTTTTCATGATCTTTCATAACAAGTTACTAAGCCTTAGGGTGTTCTTTATAATCAGCTTGGAAAGGACAAGAACAAAATGATAATTTACATGGAAACTTCCCCAAGCTAAGCCATGAAAGCATTATTGTTCCTGCAATCTTAATCCATAAGTATTAGAAAAATGCTTCACTTGTTAATTCAAGAAAACAATTCTTGACTCAGAAAAATTGTAGAGTAAGACTTGAATTGTAGAGTGTCAACATGCTTAAATGGCATCAACATGGCATGTTTACCGTGAGAAATAATTGTTGATTCCAGTGCCACAACTGGATTTCCATGTAGAAGAGCATCATTAACATCTGGAGCAATTTTGAGACTTACCAAGATTGAGTCATTTTGATCCTGTAAAAGATATGCAAAATAACTCAATCAACAATGTAATTGTAAGTTTTTAAGTGCTCAAAATAGTTAATATAAGAATCTTTCCTGCTGATGAGATTTTAGTTAGCATGTTATCTTGGTGGAGTTTAGACTTCTGAGTTAGACATGTGATAAAATCTAACTCAACCATTAGAATATATCTAGTGCGAGCTGAGATTGGATAGAGACAGATTGTGGACTTACAATAACCTATCCTGATCAGAATCAACTTGTAGAAAATCTATGATGACTTGAGTCAATCTTGCATCTATCTTTTCTTGTCAGAAAAGCCATAGACAAAGTAACTGCCATGGAATTGTATTTCCAGGTATGGATTGATGAAAGATATGCCATCAACACCTCCAATCCTAAAATGGGTCATGGAGGTAATGAATATATGCTAGCATATATTATGCTGATGCACTCTAACTAGGTAGAGCAGTCTATTCCTAAATTTGTTATGCAGATCATGATATTGTCTATTGTTGTACTATTACATTTGAAACTCTTCCAGGCACCATAGAGAAGACAATCCCCTGCATCATTTAGGAAGTTTTTCCGCTGAGGGATATGTGCTAGCAACAATCAAACTATAAAATTGTTTTTGAAATTAGAAGTTCTTCCAATCAAGGACAAGAGCAGTAACAATAGAAAAGGATAGGACAGAAGTATATTAATGGAAATGTTAGCTTATATACTAATCAAGGTCCAGCAAAGTCAGTTAATACTAATAAAACCGAAGCGTAACCCATCCAACCCAAAATATGACACTTAGATTGGGAGCCTTTGCAGCTAAGCATACCCAAGAGCCCTTTCATACTGAAGAATTCCCACAAAGATTGTACATGAATATGGGACTACGAATGAGAACAGACACTATGCTCCATGAGGGTGGAAGAAGATGAAGAAACTCGCACTCCGTAAGTATCTCTCAGTTGTTTGTTACCAACCTACCATCCTGGACCACACACCCAACGCTCTCTCGCAGAATCAAAGCCGCGAGAGAAAGATAGGAAATGAGGCTCCCACAGCGCAGGACACCGCAGCAGAGGAGGGCGTCGCCGAGGAGGAAGCCCCGGCATAAACTCGCCTGGCGGCGTCCGCACGGGGATTTGAAATTGGGAAGAGAAGGGGAAAAAAAGCACTACACAGCAAAGAAGGGCATCGCTGGGGGCTCGGCAGGGATGGCCGACGCTTGGCCTGGGCTCCAAGCGGCGTACTCACGAGGAAGGAGAAGGGTCCGGCGGTGCTAGTGGAATCGAGGGAGAAGGAAAGGGGTCAAGGGTTAGGGAGCGGCGTAATAAAGAGGAAGGAGGAAGGAGAAGGATCGGTACTTAAATTAACTGCAACAGATTAAGGATGATGAGCAACGACAAAAGATGTTGAGGAAGGTTTAGGAGCAAGGAAAGAGATAGGCAGAGAAGGTTTACCTCTGTTCTGCGATCCATTCTCCTTCCGGTTGGGTAGATCGGCAAAGAAGGGAACGAACAGCGTACCTCTTCAGTACTTTAGCAGAGAACGAGAGGTGTTGGGGGCAAAAATTATAGTCCTAAAATTGTGGACCAAAATATGTTTTATATAACTTGTTTTTTTAAATCAATGTAATTTTTAATGACAATTTTTCTAACCACGTAGATGATTTTGCGAAATATTCAAATCACGTAAGTGGTTTTCATATTGTCCAAATTGCGTAGCTTTTACTTGGTCCATTTATCATTTTACCCTTAACAAAAATCTCATGCGTGATTGCGTGATCATCCGAAGCAAAAGATCAGTTCGAACTGCATTCGTGTTTTCTCAAAGAAAGTTGTGTTCGTCTAAACCAAAGGTGACGCCCTGTGAATGGTGCAACTTATTTTTCAACCAACGACATAGGGAATTTTCCAACAAACGGTGATCTTTTGTGGCTTAGAAAAGGCGAAGGGAGAGAAACTGAGAAACGTTGGGCTAGTGCGTAATTTTTTTCAGTGAACAGTGCAGGCTCTTCTCTAGTGGAGGTTCACTAGTTTAAATCATCGCTCCCATGGAGTTTCATTTCCGACGAACTTTTCAACTTATTATATGTGGGAAAGGTGATCGGAGAAAACCTAACAAACGTAGCTCTGGTACAACTTCTTCTCCGGTGAACAGTTAAATTTATGTGCCCGATGATCTTCAAGAGGCAGCTGTTCTCAACCACACACCTTCCTCCTAAAGTTTAAGTTGAAACTAATGAAACATAACTTCAAGCAGTGGCTTTGCTAGTTCTCTGTTATTGTATTTGTTCCGATTGAGAACAGTTCCAAGATGTGTCACCGACCGAGTCTCCTCACCAGAACGGAGCAGGGTTGAGGATGTTGAATCTCTGGGTCCTGCAAGCAAAGCAACCGTGAGTAGGAAGGTCAGGGGTGCCCTGACGCGACCACTCCGAAACTTAAGTCAGCGAGCAGAAAGAATAAGCGGAAGGAGAAGGAGAAGAAGAAGAGAAAGGGTGGTTATCGTGTGCGCGCATACCTGGGAGAAAGGGGGGAGTGGTCTTTATATATGGGAGAGGGGAAAGTCACATCCCATCTTAATTAATGCAGCTGTCCCATCGTTAGTTATTATCTTGTCAAGAAGATATGGAATGATTAGATTGCAAGTCCCATCGTTGACATACATTCGTAGGGTCATTTCGCACGTGGGTGTCAAGGCAGCGATTGATGGGCGTTCCACAAGTATACGGAATGTCGTCAAGTAATAAAAGATATCGAATCCATAGGGACCGTGGAATTGATCACTAAACTAGTACAATAAGAGTTGAGAGATCACTTATATTAGATTGGTGTGGGGAAGAGAGAGTGTTCGAACTCCTATAACCTCAAATAAAGAGAAATCGACTGTGACAGATGTGTGGAAACGATCCTAGGACTTCGAATTCCTCGAGATTATGTTTGATTGACTATGGATCCGTTACCATTCCTCAATACATGCACATTTGCAGAGATTCTAACCAATGTATCCAATTAGACCTCGTCAGGTTTCCTTAGAATAAATCAATGGTGTTCTAGCGTTATGATTGTCAGTTAGAGATGACACCAGTTAGCCTGGTTATGGCTCTTCCGCTGTCACTCGATCGCCCCAGCATACTACCAATGTCCTACCCTCTGTCACAGGGTATCTGTTGAAGATCAGGAGATGACTAGAGAAGAGGGAGTGAATAATTCTTTTCTTTTCTAAGTCTGTGAGCTGTAATCGTCTGTAAGGCTTCTCCGCCTTCAACGAAGGAGATTGTCATACTGCGCTTCAACTGCCTTGGATTTGCAACCATCTAGGTTGAGACCAAGTAAATTCTGGTGTTAGTCTTTTACTAGTTTTAATTATACTATTTCAATTAATGTTTGTTCTAATTAATTGCCACTAATTTCTATCCTTGAAAAGAACGCAAGAGATCGATTTTTATTTTTCAGGCAATTCACCCCCCTCTTGCCGGTCCACCTTGATCCTACAGTTTCTTCCTTAGGTTTAGGTTTTGACTTAAGTTTAGGTTTGAGTCTATTAGCTTAGCTTTATCAACAATAAAGGCTATACCCTTTTCCCTTTGGTCTAGACTAACCTGTTCATGAAGTTGAAAGTCGTAGAAAAATTCTTCTAATTTTATTATGAATAGGTCTTTAGACACTTTGTAGGCATTAACCATTGACACCCACAAAGTTGTTCTTGGGAAGGCTTTTGTGAGCATACTAATTAGTCACAATTATCGACTTGTTCACTAAGTGCATGAATGTCGTTTAGGATTTCTTTAAATCGACTATGCAATTGACTTAAAGACTTGTCATTCCTCATTTGGATATTCTGAAGCTAACTAGTAATATGTACTTCTTAGCAGTTCGTGAGTCAATTGAGCCTTCGTGGAGCTCAATGAGCTTTTCCCACAATTCTTTAGCATTGCTAAATGGTCCAACTTTACTAAGCTGTTCCTAAGTCAAATCACATTGGAGTGTGATAGTAGTGTTGGTGCCCCGATTAGTTTTGATGTAATCAACCAGGTTAAGTTAGATCCTGTGTAGTTCTGATCCCTCTGCTAAGTATACAGGAACTTAGGTATGGAGGAAATCGAGAGTAAGATGCAGCGAACGAGAAAGATGACACAGGAAAGTGAGCCGACGGGTTCGGTGCATCCGAGGGACGCGGAAGCTACGAAAAAGTACATAGGATTTTTGGGTTTAGGTGTAGGTTTTAGGGATGGATTTTAAACTGTAAATGCTAAAGGCGAACAATGAGAAACAACTTAACCTATCCTAAACTAGGATGGCAACAAATCATAAAAGCACAAAGCAATTAAAGGAACCTAAGCTAACCTAACATATTTGCAAAATAGAAATTAAAGAAAACTCAGCTAGGAATGCAACCCATGAAATCAAAAAGCAACAATATTACCTGATCTAATCTATTGACATAAAGGAAATAAGCAAGTAAACAATTGGATAACAGTATAGAAACATACTAACAATTGAACTGATCAACTCCAAATTGATTGCAAAGTCTAAGTATCAACATGGACATCCAAGCTTAAACTGATTGAAAATTAAACTAAACAATGTTAAACAATGTTAATTAATTAACAACTAGAGAATTCCCTAAGCTTGTATCAGTCGGATCTACAACGAATGGAAGCAGGTTGGAGTTGATCTGGCTTTGAAAGGGAATGAAATTAGGGTTCCGGCAAAGGTTGGGAATCCCCAATCTCTTTGGTCGGCTTTGGTGAATGTTAGAGGATGAAATTAGGGTTCCGGCAAATTAGGGTTCCAGCCACGGCCAGCCACGGCCAGCAGCGGCCAGCCACGGCCAGCCACGGCCAGCCACGGCCAGCCACGGCCAGCCGCGGCCAGCCACGGCCAGCCACGGCCAGCCACGACCAGCCGCGGCCAGCCACGGCCAGCCACGCCAGCCAGCGGCCAGACGCGGCCAGCCACGGCCAGACGCGGCCGGCAGACCCCTCCAGCGCGCCGGCCAGGGCCCGGCTGCGGCCGCACGCGCTCCGGCGGCGGCGCCGAGAGCACAACACCTCCCCGCGACGCCGAAAAACAAAAAAAAGAGGAAAAGAAAGGAGAAAGAAGCTTACCAGAGGTTTCCGGCGAGTTCAAGGGGAGAGATCGGCGAGATCGGCGAGATCGGCGGCGAAATCGGCGAACCCTAGATCAGCGAAAAGAAGAACGGCGCGCGTAAAGGAAAAGGGGCAGTCGCGAGTTAGGGTTATTAAGTTTTTTGCGACGAAAATTATTTCGTCGCAAATTTCGTCGCCAAATTGGCGACGAAATTGTTTTCGTCGCCAAATTGGCGACGAATACATTGTTCGTCGCCAAATTGGCAACGAAATTGGTATTCGTCGCCAATTTGGCGACGAAAACACTTATTCGTCGCCAATTTGGCGACGAAATTGAGATTCGTCGCCGAATTTGGCGACAAAATTGGTATTCGTCGCCAAATTGGCGACGAATACACTTATTCGTCGCCAAATTGGCGACGAATACACTGATTCGTCGCCAATTTGGCGACGAATACCAATTTCGTCGCCAAATTCCAGCAATAATTCGTCATCCTGTTTTTTTTTGCAACAAATTCATTATTCGTCGCTATTTTGCAACGAATAACATATTTGTCGCAAAATAGCGACGAATTTTGCGACGAATTAATTTTGGCGACAAAATTAGCGACGAATTGTTTAGTTGCTAAAATTGCAACAAAGATTTTTTTCGTTGCTAATTTTGTTGCAGATTGGGGACGAAAATATGTTTCGTCCCAAAATTCGTTGCTAATTTGCGACGAATATAATTCGTCCCAAAAGTTCGTCGCAAATTCAGTGTATTTTTGACTTCTCACTACCTAAGGTTTATTCCTTAAGGATTTTTCTTTTTCTTGTAGTTCACTCCTCTAAGATTTCTCATTACCTAAGGTTTACTCTCTTAGGATTTTCCTTTTATTTGGAGTTCACTTCTCTAAGACTTCTCATTACTTAAGGTTCACTCCCATAAGGTATTCCTCTTGCCAAACATTTGGTCACCCTTAACCCGCTTAGACTTTTTCCTCTACTAGTCATTCGGTCAACCTTGACCTGATTAATTTTTTTTCTTTACTAGTCATCTGATCAAGGTAGACCTGATTGGACTTCTCTCTTGACTAGGTCAACCTTGACTAGACTCTATTAAATATATTGTTAAACAAACATCAACCCTAGAGGTTGATTGCATCAATAAAATTTTTTTACATAAATATCTATAGGGCATAGGAACATAGGTAAACTAAGAATATCTAATCCTAAAGTCCTCGAACGGAAATTCAGAGTCCTCGGATGGAAGTTGGGAGGCACTAGCCTTAGTAACTCTACGTTTTTGTGTAACAAAATAAATATTTCTAAGTAACAAAATTAATCTATAGGAAATAATTTGAAAAGATCAAGTTAGGATTGTTACCTAGGCATGGAGCCTTGGAAAAAGCTTTGGTCTCGATATGTGGTTCTAAACCGAATTAAGAATGAGTTTTGAATGAGAATTAGGTTTGGATTTTGACGGTTGGGTCGCGGTCATCTATATAGAGGTCCTCCGGGAGACCATAGGGAGTGTGGTTGACCAGGAAGATTTTATTTGAGGCTCCTGGTTCGATGTTACATTAGTGACTATGGATTACTCGGTCGGTCGGGGTGTCTAATTTTCACTGCTGTAATAATTACCATTTATTTTGATCGGTGTAGGTCCAAGCGACTGGGTTACTCCTTATTGATTGGGACCTGACTTTTCAACTATCCTAGTTAGGCTCGTTTGATTTTGGTATGGTTCGTGTCCAAGTGCCTGGAGTGCATCCGGGTGACCGAGAGGTCAACACCTTGAATTTTTATAATTTTCCTAAATTTTTCAAAAACTTATTTTAGTTTCATAATACTTTAATGAGCAAACAAACATAAGTTTTTATCAAAAATAAAGTTTTAGAAAACTTGTTTTTGAAAAATCTTTTTAATATGTCCAACTTTATCTTAAGCTATCTATCCACAAGAATAGAAGCCTTTAACTTGTTGGTCAAGTTAAGTAAAAATTTTTAGCTTCATGAAATATTTGATGCCAACTTGGAGATTTCTTAACTTGATTAATATTTAAGATTTTAGCCCAGATTCATGTTGATGCACTAACAATAAGCATTTAAAATCCAAGCTTTAACCCTATGCATCTCACACCATTTCTATATTTTACAAACGCAAGCAAGTTATTCCTTAGGTGCTTTGTGAGATGTTGACCGAGTGCATGAATGTCGTTTAGGATTTCTTTAAATCGACTATGCAATTGACTTACAGATTTGTCATCCCTCATTTGGATATTCTGAAGCTAACTTAAGTACTTCTTGGCAGTTCGTGAATCTATTGAGCCTTCGTGGAGCTCAATGAGCTTTTTCCATAATTCTTTAGCACTGCTAAATGGTCCAACTTTACTTAGTTGTTCCTGAGTCAAATCACATTAGAGTATGGTAGTAGCTTGAGCATTTGCTTGAGCTTTCTTTTTAGTGTCATTGGTCCAATGACTAAACTCAACTGACTCGCCATTTGGATTTCTAGGTAATTCAAAGTCCACCTTGATGATCATCCAGGGGATTGTATTCCATCCTTCGTTTTTAATAGGCAAAGTTATTGCCATTGAATAGAGGAGGACGGGTTGTGCTGAAGCCTTCTTGCAAGGTCATTTAGGGTTGAAGATTGGTTGAATTAAGATTAGGTCTTTAGATTGATTTGATTCGACTCAGAACACAAACTTCGCCTTAGGTTAGATTCAGATTTTGCTTTGGTCTAGTTAAATAAAAAGTTCCTAACTTAGCTTCCAGGTCGTGGTGAGGCACAAACCCTTCTTGAATATCGGAGTAACGACCACTTCTTAAGACAACTAAAATGAGAACTTTAAATTTGACTAGCTTTAATATAACCCCTTAGTCTAACTGGTTTAGAATGAGATGAGGTAGCTTCGGCTAGCTCCACTTGATTAGATGCATCAGGTAGGGTACTTCTTACCCTTCCTAGACATGCACTCCAACGAACTTTTCTAGCATACTATCAACTCAACCCGCTCTGATATCAATTTATAGGATTGAACTTGACACTAGAAGGGGTGAATAAGATTACAAATTTTATGAGCTTGAAATTAAAATAGAAATTACTAGAGTAATACAACAAAATAAATATGAGCAATTTACTCAAATATGCAATGAAGTTGATAACAATATCTTAGTCTAAATATGCAAAGTTTTCACACAAATAGTAAGCATGCATTTCTTAATTAAATTAATTTTTTATTTCCATTAACTCATTTTTAGAAAGATTCTAGAAGTGGAGAAACCTTAAAAGAATCTAAAAATTAAGCACATAATAATACAAAAATATACGGCAATAATAGAATAATAGTGTTATGCTCAAGTTGTCATTTATAAAAGATGAAGAGTGATGCTGTAGCGTATTGCCGACGTAGGGCTCGAATAACACTGAATGTGAGCATGAGTATGTTGAGAATGATTGATAATGAGTTGCTTAAAAGTTTTGCCTTGTGGCTCCTTTTATAGGCTTTTCAAATGCTGATGTGGCACCTCTCGATTGACTGAATTATCCTTGATCACCTGGGAGACTACTGACGTGGCTACAACGTTTATTCAATAGTAAATGTTATCCGCAATCCCAGTCAACTAGACTCCCCTTGGTCACCTAGAGTTAGGTAAATTTCCATCTTTAATCTGCTTTCCCGAATCACTGGATTTCATCCCTACCGGTTGTCTGGAAGCATCTACAGTCGCTTGGATGCTGCGGTCGCCTGCTCCTCACTTCAATCGCCTAGTACACCTCCACTATAACATAAATAGATAAATCTCAATAACACTGTCATACTTTCTTCTCTTCGGACACCTTTCAATGATAGAGAAATCTCTTACAAATACTTGTTCTTATAATAACAAGCAAGAAACATATGCATACAAGTAGCAACAATAATAATATGAGAATACAAAATTGCATAAGAGTAAGAGAGGAACTTATTGTATGCTTGCTTTAGTTGTTTTGATTTTCTAATGGAAGTCTCTAAAATGTAGTAGAGCTCACCTTGGAATTTCCACAAGTAGATTTGTGTATTGTGGTCTTGAATCCTCCACGAAACCCTCTTTATGAGTTTTTTTTCATAACTTGAATTCGTTTATCAATTGATTGTTTATTGTCCTCCAATCGACTACTTATTCATCAATCAACTGAGATCTTCCTTCCTATCAACTGCTCCATTGTAGTTGTCCATAATTGATTGATATTATCATTTTCAGTTGATTGATGATGCAATAATTAACTGCCCAAATCAATTACAAAACCTTCTATTTATTTTCATTTAATTTTGAATCGACTATCCAATCGACTCCTTCATCAATTGACTAATATTAGCCTTAGTCGACTAATCAAATTCCGAATCCATCCAAATCAAAATTGTCATTTCGAATTCATCAATTGATTGCTCCATCAATCAAATGCCACTTTATCCCAATTGACTGTTGTAACAATGAATTTGTCTAAATCACAACTTTAAGATTTCAAGTTTATCAGTTGCCTAGAACTCTAGTTTCAGCCATACTAAAGTAGGATTCGAGCAATGTCAAAAGACTTCATGTCTCTGAAACTTCCTAATTTGGCTAGTATAAGTTGATCTCGACTTACTTGGACTTCATCCTTTCTTAGAGACTCCTCGTCTTTAGGACTTCACCTATTGTTTAATATCTAGCCGATCTTGACCTACTAGGACTTCCACTTATTTAGTTTCACGTCGGCCTTAACCCATTAGGATTTTCACTACTTAGCGTTCACTCCTCTCAAACTTCCCTCTTACCTAACATCTAGTCTCTCTTGATCCTCTAAGACTTCATCCCTTGCCAAACATCTAGTTCTCCATAACTTATTTGGACTTTCTATCATTACCAAATATCTAATCCTCCATGACCTACCAAGACTCTCCATAATGTGCTTAATATTCAATCCTCCATAACTTATTAGGACTTTCTCTCAACTACTCGACATACAATTCTTTGTGATTTATCAAGACTTTCTTTTATGTGCCTAAGATTCAGTCCTCCATGACCTGTTAGGACTTCCATTGCCAACACTAGTTGGACTTGTCTAATATCAAGTGTAACATTTATCTAACCCACTTGAACTTTTCATCAACCAAGTGTATATATAATTAATCTTGATTTACTTAGACTTCTCCCTTGTCAACTCTCTATTGTCTTTCCACAATTGTCAAGTGTTCAGTTAACCTTGATTCACTTGACACATTGCTCAACTATCAAATATATTGATCAAATATCGAAATTCAATTCAAATTAGAACGACCTTGACCAACAACCCATGCACCAACCGGATGTATCATGCAACCTTATCCGAATTCCATTGAACCTAAGCCATTGATTATCTTGCCTTGACCATACCAAATCATCATCAACATTTGACCTCATTACGTCAAGGTCTCCCCTAGCTTCAAGTGTATCATACCAAGTTCCTACATAACATACATATCAAATAGCAAAACATAATTTAAACCCTTTACAAAAATATCAAAATCCATAGTACACTAACAATATTCACACTACCTAAGCCTAGTAAAAGGTCATCGTGTTCTTTATACATGCAAAAAAATTATTTTGATAGTGTGATGCACATCAAGAGCTGATCGTGATGCACATTAAATAAATGATCATTTGTTACTTCCAGAATGTCTAATTACAAGACTTTGGGCAAAACATTTCAAGGAAGCACTAAACGGACTAATAGAAGGACATTTTGCTGATTATGAAAAAGAAGAGATCCAGATAAATCAAAGTATCAATCAAGGGTGCATTAATGTGATTGGGCTTATTCATTGATACATTAACTTTCATGATGAAATGAGTACTCATTCTTATAATAAATGAGTACGAGGACTTAGCCCCCAGGACATAGCTGAGTTGGTTACAACGTAGCAGACTTGCAGAAGAGGGCAAGGGTTCGAATCCTAGCGAAGCCAGACAATACCCTCCTGCGTCGTGATCAACTGCAGTTCTTGATTTACCTCCTCACAGATGGTCGTGGGGCCGACCGTGTGGGGCCGCTAAGGTGGCGGATCCACCTTTTTGCAGAAAAAAGAGTACGAGGACTTATTTGATTTGGATTGCTTACTCATTCAATGAATAAGAGGACTATTTAATTTGAGTTGCTTACTCATTCAATGAGTAAGAGGACTAGTTTGATTTGAGTTGCTAAACTATTTAATTGCATGTATGTATTTGTACTCTTAATTGTTTGCATGCATGTATTACTCTTAATGGCTAATGTGAATACTTTGTAATCTTAATTACTTCTTCCCACTATATAGGGGAGGGTGTATGTTTATGGAAAGGATAATTTTTTGGGTGAAGCTCTTGTTTGTGTGATCTCTTAGTTCTTGAAAGAACTTCTGAACTTATCGAGTTTGTCTCGTGGCGTTCATATCTCCGAAACTTATCACCCTTGCGGTGCAGCGTTTTTTTTCTCCATATGGTTCGTTCCATCTCTTTGTTACGGGTCAAGGCTCAAACTATTATCTTCTAGTTCTTGGGGTTCTTCTATCCATCGATTGCTCCCGAATTCCTTCGTAATTATTAGTGGGGTTCGTGTCATAGTGTAGGTTGCTGGTCGGGTGCATGCATCCATGTGGGGGATAAGGGTTGGGTGAGTGGGCCTAACCTTTTGATGAGAGTGCCTTCTCATGGCTACAAGATCCCTCCAAGTTAAGACAACAACTAACTGTGAAAAATTATACACATTTGATAGTTATTTCCTTCTACAATCACATGCTCCTTATCCTCCATAAATTGGCTCATAAGTGTCTATAAACATCACATTGAATATGAGATTATTTTTCCTTTGCCGCGAGAGCGATAACTATACCCTTCCAATAATACCATTACACAAATTCAACCTTGCACATTGTTTGATAGGTAATCCTTAAATACATTCAAAAAGGTATCTTTCAGTGTTGTTTTTAATCAAAGCAAGCACATATAGTTGCCACTGGAATCACACATTCTAGCCTTATAGATGCACACGAAGCATAAACAGTTTTAGTTCAACTGTTTTTAACTCGGAAACAACAAAAGTAGCACACGAGATCGGAGACGAGAAAAGCTAGAGCTAACCAGTGTTCCTCATGCCAGCTGCAATGCCCTTCATTGTCAGTATGAGGGTGTCTTCCAGTCCAGGGCCATATTCACTGGTGGGATTCAATTTCACAACATCAGCTGATGAATCACTAGAATCCATGTAATGAGGCTTTGCATTTGCATTAAAGCTAGGGTCCCTCATTCTCTTCAGTGTATAAGCTTGGCAGACATTTAGAGTTGTAATATACGCACGGCGCAGCCGCAATCTTTGTTTCAGATAAGGATCGCCTTCAAGAAGATCCTTGTGACCAGCAACCTGCCAAAGTTCATACGGATCACGCAACATTTCGGAAATAATCAATTGAACACATCAAACTATAATAGGTTGCTTAGTTTTTCAGGCAGCATGAAATCAATCATCAGAAAATTCACCATATTACATCTACATGTCAGACCTACCTGAAGAAGCAGATGTTTTGTCTCCTCATAGTTGGCCCTCAGTCGTTCCCCAAATGGACGCAGCTCATCAGATACGAGTAATTTGTCGTACAGAGCAGCGATTCCTGGATCTCCCTTTGCAAAAACCATCTCAACTAGATCTAGTGTAACCCTGAAAAAGGGCCACTCCTTGTACATCTCCCTTAGCATTTGAAGGTTTCTGATATCCTTGTTCAGCACATGCTTGAAAGCTGAACCGAAGCCAAGCCACACAGGAAGGTGAAACCTTGTCTGGGTCCAAGCAAAAATCCATGGAATTGCACGAAGAGATTCTATTCCCCCACTGACCTTCCTTTTGGATGGCCGACTACCAATGTTCATCCTGCCGTATTCTGTTTCAGGTGTAGCCTGTGTATTTAAGTATTTATTTCAGATGAATATATACCATTTCCTGTGAACTTGGATGAGATAAGCATATATGTTGTAGTCGTCTAGTAAAAGGGTTTAACATTTTCCATAATTTACATAAGCCTAGATGATCTTAGGCATTTGAAATTTTTAGAATAGGAAAGAAAGGCCTAGTTTATTTTATAGTAGACAAATAATTCGCGAATGACAGCAGAAAAACCTTTCGGGAAAATAATTTCCCACAGACTAAAAAGAAAGAACATTGACAAAGGAGAACTAAGAAGATTAGAGAACAATATTGGATGAAAAATGAAGTAGAAAAGTATAAATTCCAAGAGAAGGTTTAATTTTCATTTTATTCCACTAATATTGGAAAGAAAAGTATTTCTCAGAAGCACAAATTGACAAGAGAGTACTTACTAGTCGAAAATATTCAACAAAATATGGCTCCTTGAAAACAATTGACTTATATTCTTTTGTGGCCACTACAGCCATCTCATCCATAAGTGCACGCCATTCTGGCTTAGGTGATATAGGAGGGTGCATTCCATGCTCAAGAGTAGCAGCTGTAAAACGCTGAAGTGTTTTAAAGCACAAATGCTCCTCACCAAATGATTGTTCGATTACTTCACCTTGAATTGTCACACGAAGTGATCCATTAATGGTTTCTGGAGGTTGTGAGAGTAAAGCAAGATGTGTAGGACCGCCACCTCTTCCAACAGTACCACCTCGACCATGGAACATTGTTAATTTTATTCCATAATCCTTAGCAACATTTACAAGCTCCTCTTGTGCTTTATATAACTGCCAAGCTGCAGAAAGACGACCAGCATCCTTCCCTGAATCAGAATAGCCAATCATGACTTCCTGCTTGCCATTAATCCTGTTCACGTACCAATCTATTGAGAACAATCGTGCTAAAGCAGCAGGGGCTGCCTCAAGATCAGCAAGTTTTTCAAATAGAGGCACAACTCTCAATGGATTCTTCACACGGCACTCACGTTGCAGGAGTTCCACAGCAAGCACATCTGATGGAGAAGTTGCCATTGAGATGATATAGGCGCCAAGACTATCAAATGGAAGTTCAGCCAATACATGGAATGTCTGTAAAACATCAGAAATTTCCTCTGTTTGTGGAAGGTCACGACCAAATAGAGGGCGCTTGCCTCTGAGTTCAGATAACAACCACTCCTGGCGCTTCTCTTCAGGCCAATTATGGTATGATCCAATTCCAAGATACTTTGTGATAGCATCAAGAACATCACTGTGCCTCTCAGATTCTTGTCTAATATCAAGCCTCACAAGGGAGAGTCCAAAGGTAGAAACTTGGCGCAGAAAGTCAAGAAGGCTTCCATCAGCAATAGATCTATCACCACAGGAGCATAGCGACCTGTAACACAGTTCAAGTGGCTCCAGCAGCTACAAAGATAAATTTACTAAAGTTAAGTAAATAATAACCGATGACTCACTAAAAGTATCTTGTACATCTATAGTAGGAACTAAACACCTAAATACTAATTGTTCATGAACGTGCTTTAAAAACTATCAAAACTAAGAGAAGAACAAATAGATATGGAAATTCCCAAGAGGGAGACAGTGAGAGAGCTGTCACTGTGCCAATACCCATATAGCCTCTAAAATAGGATAAATATACACAGGCTTATCCATCAGTATCCTTTTTCTACTTTTGGAACCAATATACCCAAATTGTAGTGAAGCAACCATAATTCATCAAATATACTAGACTTGACAGCCTAAGCCCATAGTTAAAACTGTCAATGATATGAGTGACACCTTTTTTCATTATTATTATCAATTTATTTTAGAGTATCATCACTAAACAAGAAAATTGTTAATTTTGTGAAATACATTTTTCTATCACATGTAATTATTTACGAGTTTGGTCACCAAAAATCTGTTGACGACTGCTTAATCTTAGTTGTGACTAAAGCATCATCTTTTTGTAGTATGATAATTACCTGCTCAACATTAGTGAGGGTTGCTTCCACTGGTATATCTGAAACTCCATTTGTCAATAAATGACGTGAACGTTCACGTGTGTTATAAAGTTTATCTCTCACATCACCCAATATAACACGATATGGTTCACTTGGAGGAATTTGTTTCCAAAATTCTGCATAAAAAAGTTCATTGTCAAATCATATCTGAAGCTCCATAAGCACATTTAAGTCCCAAGTTAGAATTCATTCCAAAAGACCATAAATGTTTTATGTTTTGGTTGTTCATTAACAAATTTCTCAATCAAATGAGAAGAAATTTTTTTTGATACTTAGCTATGGTTCTTATTATGAACAAGAGACTCAGGTAAGATAATCAGCCTATTTTTCATATTTTGAATAACTTATATCAGATGGTTCCCTAAAATACCATCTAACCTAAAATAGTAGTGTGGAAACAACATTCCAATTGCTAAGGTTAAATCCCATGCTTCACTATGGCTCATATTATAGTAATTACCTATGTAGTGTTTTGCGATTTTCTTTGACAATTGGTGAAGCACATTTGCCCTTTCTTGAAGTTCACTGGTGCACCGCCACATAGATAACTACAATAAAATATGGTCTCAAATTAATGTTAATGACTAAAGTAGTTTCATGTTAGTAGAACATAATTTGCATAATATATGGATAGTCTTCCATACCTCAAACATCAAATCTTCTATTTGAGAATAATAGAAGCTTGCAGCAATCATTCTAGCTAGCAAGCACACATCTCTTGTGATCTCTGGGGTGACTCTAGGATTGCCTAAACAATTTACAGGATTACCGTAGTAGTCAATTTATTGCCTTTTGAGCAGGAATTGTCATCTAGTTAAGAGTATAAACCAGTTTCAAGAGTTCTCAAACATGATGATGAAACTAAGCAGAATTGGTTGAGCATCACCTACCATCACGGTCACCGCCCATCCAAGAAGAGAACTGAATGAGTGGGGCATTGTAAGGAATACGCTCATTGATTCCAATGTTCTTCAAAGCTGTATCTACACGGCGTAAGAATTTTGGTACACCTTTCCATATTGTTTCATGAAAGTAGCTCATTCCAGCACGCATCTCATCTTGAGGAGTAGGTTGTATTCTTCGGATCTCATCAGTTCGAAATGCAGCTTGAATCTGCAATAGAATAACAAGCTGAGTAAGCAGTGAGTGTAAGTTTACAAGTAACTGAAGCAGCAATCTATGACAAGAATTATTTCTATGTTCAAGGTATGACCAGTTTTGGCGCCATAAAAATTGGAAAATAGTAAGGAAACTGTGATGAAACACAGCACAAAGCTACCTCTCTTTGAAGTGCTTCATCGAGTTCATGCTGATCATCAGGGGAAATGTCCTTGTCTGTAAGCTGTGTCAAGCAATTTCTTATCCTGAAGAAATATACTAATGCTGTAAGAAACTGCATGTTGTTTCCATAACTAAATAAGGGTACATGTAAACTTAAGTTTTCTTGTGTTTTTTTTTTTTATTTTGTTTGACCCAAAGACATGAAGAACCTAGTGTCTGTGACCCAACCAACAAAATTATGAAGGGAAGTTTGAGAAGCACAACAGATTAGTAGCATATGTAGAAAATAGCTACAGTACTAGAGTTGGCCAACAAACCTTGCATGTTTCTGAAGCAATGATCTTCTTACTGACTGTGTCGGATGTGCAGTTAAAACCAGATCAACTGTCTGGTTTTTCAGAGCATCAAAGACCTCCTCTGGTGACTTATGCATCTGCTCTACAAGCCTTTTAAGTGTCTCTTCGATATCAGACTCAGTTGTTGCGTTATTTTCATCAATAAAATCTCCCTTTTTCAGCTTGTTCCTCCTGCGGTGAGCAATCTGCACCTCCTCAGCCAAATTACCCAAATTGAGCATATGGGAAATGGAACTGGCGACCAAGATAGAGTCCCCAGGATCCAGATTCATCAGAACATTCCCCAGCTCATCTAGCTTACTTAGGTCGCGAGAACCTTCATACTTTGCAGATATCTCATAACACTCTTGAACCTACAGAGTTATTGTCAAATCAAAATCTTCAGTATTCTAAATGGATCGGCCAACTTCATGTACAAGATAGTGAAACAAGTTTTGGTCTTTATAAACGCAAATCACAACTCGAGAACGTTGAAATTAAAACAATACAATTTTCTTCAATGATAAATTTCAGGCTTAGAGTATTACGAAATCTTAAATTTTTCAGAAATTGGCAAAGATGACAACTTGCCGTTTCCCGAAGATCTTCGCCGTGCAAGGACTGGAGGATGTCGAGGAAGCGATCCACGAGCAGTGCATCGTACTCCACCAACTTATCATCCTCGGAGACCTTCGCCGGCGCCAGAATCCTGAGCTGAGCGTCGATCGACCCATGCCTCTCCAGAGAGGGTCGCGACATCTTAACCTAAAAGTTTTCGCCTTTACCACACTACAGCCTCTCCTCGCCCACCCACATCCTCTATAAAGGCAGATAGACGATCCAAGGACATGAGAAACTCGCCTTTTAGCGTGCGGCAAAGGTTGGAAATTAGAAATGAATGCGCCCTTGGCGTTTTCTTCAACTCCCACCGCACAAACACTGGAGGAAGCCTCCAAAGATTTCGACTTTATCCGGTTTCCACAGTTTTCCTTGCGACGAAGCACGACTCGATCGGGATAGGAATGGCGACAGCAGGCAGGAGTTGAGCTTCTCTTTTCTTTTATATTCTTCTTCTTTTATATAGGAGTCTAAATCAAAATTGTAATCAGATGTTTAAATTAAATTGGATTGTTGGTATTTAAAATTAAATTATTTAAATTTTTATAAGTCAAATTTGATTGAATTATATAATGATTAATTAAATTATCAGTATATGTATTTGATTTGACAATATAATAAAATATTTAATATAGAAAGAACTAAAATGTCTTTAGACTTCCTTTATCATGACATATAAGTCATGTTGTAAGGATACAAAGCATGAAAAAAAAATTCCTCTTCAAAATTATTATACTTCTCTTTTATTCCCAAATATTATATCTCCTCTCCCTTTCAATTGGTATCAGAGCATGGTGAGATTCAAGAAAAATGACATTTAGAAATATTGCTACTCCATTTTCGTATACTTTCAATGGAGAAGATTTTGATTATTGGAGTAGTGGATTTGAAGTTTGATTGAAAACTTTTGACTTATGAAATATAGTCGACAAAGGATTTCTTGAGTTCAAAAATGAAGAAGCTTTGAGTGATGTCGAAAAGAAAGTTTTGGGGGACAACCAAAAGAAGGGCATTCATGCTCTAAATCAAATCAATCTTGCAATAGACAAAGTGGTGTACGAGAAAATCTGCTTGGGAAATTCTACAAAAAGCTTATAAAGGTGATGAACAAGTGAAGAATATTCAACTTCAAATTTTGAGATCAGAATTTAAAAAATTAGAGATGAAAGAAAATCATAAAGTTGCTGAGTATTTCACAAAAGTTGATTCAATCAAATGACTTCAAATGGTGAATCATTGAAAGATTTCAGAATTATACAAAAGGTACTTTGTTCTCTTCCTAAAAAATATTTTAGTCTGTTACTGTTATTGAACAAACAAGAGATTTGAAAAGTATGACTTTAGAAGATTTACAAAGTATCTTGAAAGCTCATGAAGTGAAGATAAATTTATTATTTCTTCCATCTCAACAATCTAATCAAGCTCTTGAATCCTAATTTCTATTAGAGATCATGATTCATCCTATCACGGCAAGTGCGAAAATTTTAGAAGGTGTGGTGATTTAAGCTCTCAGCGGGCGTTACATCACTAATCTCTTGCATGCTAAAAGTATTTGTTATGGGATTGATAGCATGCCGAAGGAGATGAAGTAGACACCTCGCAAACATCCCCTAGAGGAGCCATCAAGACCAAGCAACCTAGAAGGGGAATCGAAAGAGAAAGTTGGAAAGTACATCATTCTAGCATGAGAAAAAGTGAAGTTTGGAGTGATATCCATAGGGAAGGGGTACATGCACCCCTTAAGTTGAAGGCTCTAAGCTAGAACTGACAAGGGTTGAACTAATGACCTAAACAAGTGCTTCTTGGAAGGCAACCGAAGTTCGATTTTATTTTTGTTTTTCTTTGCATCTTATTTCTTGTTTTGACTTGTTACAGGGCTAGGAGCATCCACAAGCTAGCCGTGGTAGCCAACACAAGTGTGGTAAGAGCTCTAGAACAAGCATGGCCCAGCCGTGTGGAAAAGTATGGTCGTGCCCCACAACGACCGTGGCAAAAAAAAAAGTTTCCCGGACTGAACATGGGTTGGCTGTGTTTTTAGACATGGTCGTGGCCATACGGAAACTTGGCAACCAATTTTTCCCAAGAGAGACATGGCTAGCGGTGCTTTTTAGCACGACCATGTTTCTCCATCAAAACCCTAGCCGTGGCCACCTCTCTTCTCTCCAAACTCTCCATTCTTCGTTTCCAATCCGAAATCAAGCATTAATCCTCTCTAGGAGCTTTGATTTCTTCCCCTTCTTCCTCCCTTAAGAACCCTAATTCTTGAAGACTTCTCTTCTTCAAGCCCTCAAGAACCCTCAATCTCCTCTCTTCCTCTCCAACCTCAAGGAGAGGGAAGCTTTCCTCCAACTCTTCTTCTTCCCCCAAGCTTTCATCTTCTCCACCAACTTCAAGAGAAGAACCCTTCTTCTCCTTCTTCCCCTTCACCAACCAAAACCCTAACCCCCCTCTCTTTCTTTTGAATTTTAGATTGTCTAAATTTTATGCAGAAATTCAAGATGTGGAAAAGACAAAGACGTGGAGAAGGCTCAAATTCTAGGACAATGGCAAGCAAAGGGCACACGGCGAGAGTAATGAAAATATTTTTGGTATCATATTCATAATGATGAGCATAAAACTAGGTTTAAGATGCTTGCTAAATGTAAGATTATGAATACCCGATATGTAGATGATTATGTCTTGGTGAAATTAGGAATTAGGGATGATTTTGATTAGATGATCAATAGGATAGGGTGGGATGACTTGATGAGTATGAAATACCCCACATACCTTAGAGTTACCCTCAAATTTTTTAGTTCTGTGAAAGTTAACATTTTGCAAGGGGACGAAGGAAGATTAACCTTTCGCTTGTTTAATAAGGAATGTTAGTGGACTTTGGAAGAATTCAATCTTGTTTATGAATTACCAACCCACGGAGAGATAGGGATGCTTGATAACTTTCGTAGCATTCTCTTTTGGGATAATAAAGGTGGCGGAGGAATGTATATATGGCCCCTCTAGAGCCAAAGCCACTACTATGATAAACTCTATTTTTCACTATCTTCACCAAGTCATAGCCCACACTATTTTTAATCATGGGGATAATGACAGAGTAGTCTAAAAGAGTGAGTTGTTATTTCTTTGGGCAATGATTAATAATGTACATATTGATACAAGTTCACATTTTATTAGGCACCTTGTTAAGGTCGATAGGGCTCCGATAGGGAACATTGTGCTTGTGGATTGATCACACACATAGTCATGGCCCTAAATAGAATGTGATTTACATGCAATTGAAGAAGAAAAAGGTTCTTCAAGAATTGTTCTTAGGCTTGTCTAGCTACTAAGATGATTGTTAAGGAAGGAGATTGTTATTATCTACCCCTTAAGAACCAAATGCCCTATCCTCTTCTTGATCTTGATCCCAACCTTACCACAGTCCAGAATCGAGCCAACTAGCTCATGACCGTCGACGAGCCTCCTGCTGAGCTGATTCATGTAGACCGACCCACTCACCCTCTGTTAGACCCGATCTAGGCCAACATTCTTTTGCTTTTACAGATTCTTCTGCAGAGCATTCTGGATTTGATTTTTTAGGCCTCTACACATCCCTTGATGCCATCCGAGCAGAGTAGGCTGAGTAGAAATGCAACTCGATAGAGATCTAAGCCGCACAGAGGCATATTTTGAAGGCGTTTTACCATACCATTGAGTGACACTTTCAGGAGGCAGACGACTTTTATAGTCATGCAGGCGAGTATTTCTAAGCCGCCATATCACATTGGCATAGCAAGTTGGAGCATCACTGCAATGAGGAGGAGCACTTCTGAAGATAGAGTACTCCTGACAGCAAATCGATGACATGTATGTGTGACACATTTCACTTGGTAACCTCCCTTACTTTCCTCCTTTTCTACCTCCTCCGTAATAGTTCTTGAAATTATTGAAGACAATGTTATATTCAAGTCTGAGGAGTTTTATTTAGTTAGGTTTTCTTAATTTTGATTTGTTTTTAGACTTAGTTTTTACTTAATTCATCATTTGTTTAGTTTTTTTTATCATGGCGTTACATGTTGTCATACCATTCATGCATTATTTGTTTATTCCTTATAGTACAACATTAGCATGGTGAACTTGCATTAGGGTAAACTCTATGTTTTGTGAAAAGCATGCTCATATTTTAGTGATTTATTTTTCCTATCTATGGTAGCATGACATGAGCATTGTTTAGTCAAAAAATTTTGATGTTGACCTACTTGATACTGTAGGATCGAGAAATACACTAGAAATTGTTGGGATCGGTGCATTGGCTAGAGGAGTGAATAGC
>NC_133861.1:25979180-26060871 GCF_044706935.1 Curcuma longa | reverse complement strand
ATCATATTTTATTAATAAAGATAGTTTTGGTTATTATATTTACTTCAGGTTTGTGCCAAATGAATAAGTATAATAATGTCCTTGGGTAGTAGGTTCTAATCTATATCATATCGATAGTGAAATAATGTAAAGAATACTACTCTTAACTATTCTTAATCCTAGTCAAACATTAATATACAAGGGCAATATTAATGCGTTGAGACTAGCGTGTAGGTCAATTAATAACTTGATCTCACAAATCATGGATATGGAATATCACGTTGACACATGAGTATATATTGGAGAATATATACTGAATTGACTCACCATGAGAAAGTTTCATAGATCGTCATATGAGTGTCATAAACTTTTTCATAGTGACTATTGGTATGAATAGTCCTTAGACCTGAAGTCACTACGGTTTCCTACATAAGGAGTTGTATAGTTTGGTATCGTCAAACGTCACCCGTAACAGGGTGGATTATAAAGTCGATCACTGGGTATACAATGAATTATGCGAAGGAATGTGAGTGATGTAGATGAAATTTATTCCTCCCATATGACGGAAGTGATATCTGTGGGCCCTTTCATCGAGTAAGGACTACTAGAACACGTGATCATGCTCAAATGAGTCAATATGAGATATTGAGCTCATTTGCTTGAGTGAGTCTACTCGGAGATCAAGAAACACAAAGATTGATAAGACAATGACACAATCTATGCCTCATTGATCAATCTCGATATCGAGGATAGAAGGACAAAGTCATACATTATAATAGATATGGAAAGGTTATGTCGGATCTCGACTTTCTTGTCACTTGGATAGCAATGATGCATTGTTATATACTACTCATTGTTTATGTGTCTAAAGCAGTTTAGATAGATTGTTAACGTTACAAGAATTTATTAAGTCACACACAAAGAATATGATGTTTCAGAGATAAGTTGATTTTAGTTTGACTAAAATATGATCTGAAATTGGATTAATTGAGTTAAACTCAAATGAATCCAATTGGATTATGGGATTGAGTCTAATCCAAGTTAGACTCACTTAAATTAGACTCAACCACTTAATAATGGATAATGTTCATTAAAAGGTTTAATGAAACATTATTAAAGAGGAAGGTTAAGAGACATTCTATTCATTGGATAAATAGAAGATGAAGAGTCAAAAAGAATACCAAGAGTTTTTGGTATTCATTGTGATTTATGGGCATTAAGAGGAAGGGGAAGCTCAAGGGGCAAAGACCCTTTGTATTCATTGGATGAATACAAAAAAGCTTCTTGCAATTTTGAAATAGAGAGAGTGCTCATCATCCCTCTTCTTCCTCCTCTCCTTCTTCTTGGCCAAAACACATAAGGTGTGTTTTTGGTCCTCTTATCTTGTGAACCATTCCAAGTTGCTAGCACAACTAAGGTGGTTCATCTCCGAAATTGAGATCGTGTTCATGTGGATACTATTAGAGGCACAACCATTTTGATCATGTAGAGATCCAGCGAACCAAGGACTAGTAGGATACGTTAAAGGCACACAACAAAGGTATAACTCTTAGTTAGAACTTTGTACGAATTTTTCGCATGGATCATTGGAAGGGATCCTATTTTCCGCTGCGTATATTGTTATTTTTCACATAAGAGATCCCAACAATGTGTCCAACGCGTGCTAATTGAAGAATAGCCTACCATTACATGTGTCAATGTACTTAGCTTCTAGTATGTTCATTTGTCATGATGAAGCACCATTTCAACATTGGTATTGAAATAATAAAGGATGGATACTTTTCTAATTCGAAGTATGTTTCAATGGGATAGTGTTTTAAAACTCAGTTATAGTCTAAATCATTCAGCTTAGGAATCAACATTGAAGCAACACCAAAACACGGCGCTAACGGAACCATGTTGGAAAACAACCTAAGGCGAGCTCTCAATTGACTAACTGTTGACTTGGAAGACCAAATTTGATGGAAACATTAGAATTAAGAACACTGGGTTGACTGACTAAAAGAATTGCGAACTGAATGGTAGATTTCTTCTGCTTTTGGTTCTTCCTCTTCCTCTTCCTCTCCCTTCCCCCTCCACCAATAAACCAATCAGCAAGGCCTACCCATGCCGATTGGCACCATGTATTGCCATAGGTTGACACCAAGACAAAACCTTTGGTTCAATGATGAAACTGATTTTAAAACCTTGGTTGAGATTTAGAAATCTTGTCCTCTGTAAACTTCTAATATGTAACAAGCTCTATATAGCCAAAATCTAGTTTAACTAACCTACACAGGTTTCACACTTAACAAATTGATACCTTGTTTGTCGTTTGGCCAACGATGCCCGAAGCCTATGCCTGTTAGTTCCAGCCATTCAATGCACTATGAACAACTTAGTTCTTAGGAAATCAGCATTGTTAATCTATTTAGTACTTTTGTGTGATATTTCTTTACTTGATTGTCATAAATCTCTGTGAAAATGAGAAAGTAAATTATTTCATTGTTTGGGATTAAAATATTGTCTAATACATGATGTTTTCCATTCTGTCGCTTCTATGATTTTGCACCTATTTCTGTCTAAAATATCCTAGTATGTTAAGAAAGCTATAGTTTTAACTAAAGAGTGTTATTGATCTACTGCAGCATACACATGGAGGATGGGGCAGCGGATTTACTCCTATAGCTGAATACGGATCTGAATTTAGCAAGAAATCGAGAAAAGGAAAGCAGAGGGAACCCGTTAGATTATTATACAATGGTGGAAATCATTATGATTTACTGGTTTGATAGTTCAGAGTTGCCCAAGTTATTTCTTTCTTCGTTGCAGCTAGAAAATTTACAAAGTGCTTTGATGTGATGAACATCTAATAAAATATTAATGGCTGAGAAATCATTTGAATGTTTTTTTGGGTTGTTAAACATCACCAAATTTCTTCTAGTTTTCTGCCATGAATTTGGAGAACGATCATAGAAGATTGTAAGCAAATAATGTATTTGTTATGTTCATGCTTGTGATGTTTTTGCCACCAAATAGTCATTGTGTTATAAGAAAAATATCATTAATCGTTAAATCTGTGCACTTTATACACTTGATGAAGTTTAACATATCATTAATATCATATAGTATATTAATATTGCAGGATATACACTGATATACAGTGTTATTTTGTAAAATAAATATAAGATTGAGTTTAATTTGACTGTGCATATGAACCTACAATTGTCAATGTAAAAGATAAAGAAATTTTTAAATATTGATAACTCATTAATTTAAATTTTATAAAATAATAATAATTTTATTATTATAATCGAAGCGTTTTCTTCTACATAAAATGGTCGTGTCAAAGAAGAAAAATAGTTCCTAGGATATGGTGTCACGGTAGGATATCTAGATTGTTATCTAGGCACTTGTCGTTTGATCCCTCATAATAACGCTCAGGAATAGTCAATGAGGTTAATTAAGATTTATCATTTTTTTTTGTCAAAGAAGAAAATTAGAGGGTGTTTGATTTGTAATTTTTTTATTTTCTATTTTTCATTTTCTATTTCTATTTTTCTATTTTATGATCTAGTTTTTTAAAAAAAAGAAAATGTGTTTGGTATGATATACTATTTTTTATTTTCTAAAAAAGAAAATTAGAAAATACATTTGGTTTGTTAATATAAAAAATTATAAATAAAATAATTTTTTTAATAAAAGATATTTTTAAAATAGTTTGAAATGTTCAATATAATTATATTAATTGACCACATCTACGAGTACCGACTGAACCAATTTATTATTTAGTTGGTCTAATTAAATTATTAAAATAATCGATTATGTTATAGGAAAGAATATGAAATAGATAAGTAAAGTTAGTTTCAAAATAGATTAATGAATAATTATTTTGTTTTGAATTTAAAATAATTATTTCATATGAATAGATATTTCATGATAAATTTTTCTATCAAATAATTAGATATAAAGTAACAAAATTCAGAATTGCTGTAGCGGGAGAGAAGCTTCTCCCGGAGCTCCGCCGCATCAACCTATAGGCCCACGTATCTTAGTGTGTAATGTATTACCACAACATAAGCCTGAAATGGAAAACTTGTGAGAGGCGTACCTTAGTTGCATACCGCGTTCATCTGCTAAAGTGCGCTCTTCGGCACGGCCAGGGCTAGCAGGCGCGTGTATCTGCATCGGTGGGCGGAAGCCGCTTGATGAGGATCTCCACCGGCGTCCGACAATACGAGCCTTTTCATGCTCGCGCGTGAGGCCTCGGTCTCGATGCGGAGTTGTACGAGGGAGGAGGCGGCAGCAGGGGGATCCGATGATGGAGGAGATCTTCGAGGGTTTTCTCGCCATCGGAACCTTAGGAGTCGGGTCATGGCCGATTGAGGAGGAGGGCGGAGCGTCGATCGAGGAAGCGCAGAAGGAGTCGGTGGCTGGCGAGGAGCTCGTCGTCGTGCGAGCGGCGCTGGAGATGATCGCGGAGAAGGAGGTGGAGGCGACGACGGAGAAGGGGAAAACGCCGCATTTTTATATTTTCATGTAGTTTTTATTTTTCACATAAAATAATATTTTATTATTTTTTATTTTCTTAGAGAATGTCTTCTAATTTTTCAGAGAATGAAATTGAAAAATACAAAATAAATAATAATTTTTAAAAATAAAAAATATAAAAATAGAAAATGACCAAATCAAACGCCCCTGATTTTCAATTCCTTGTTCCTTTATTTCATTAGCTTCCCTCTCTTTTCCTAGTAAACCAAAAGCCTATCGGACGGTGGAAATCATTTTGCCATGTCGATTGCTCGGGCCTTTTGTAAACATAACATGGTCCTTGCCGTTCGATTGAACGATCGGACGGTCGAAATTGTTGTCTTTGATTTTGGTTCATATGCTGTTGGATCTGTTTGAGAGCTGCCTTTTTGTAAGACTTTGATAGGATTCCGAAGTTGACCCGCTCCTTTTTTTAAGACTTTAATTTAAAATTCGATTAAATTAAATTTATCAAACTGTCAATTTATTCGATTTTAATAATAAAAATGAATCGATTGAGTTTGGTAATTTTTTATAAATTTATTCGATTTTAATAATAAAAATCAATCGACTGAGTTTGGTCATTTTTTATAATTTTATTCAATTTTAATTAATGCTTGTCCTTGGTACTTATATGGTGGATATTTATAATCTTTGAGTCAATTTTGAATAGATATTAATATCCACTCTCGCCTATTGAGGGGTCATTAAGACTTCATTTTCATATAAAAATATTATGAACTTCACGTGATACGTGAACTGTAGAATCTTCTTATAAATATTAATTTTCTGTCCCTCAACGAGATGACTAATCCAAGGATCCACACACACAGCCGACGATTCCACTATGAGAAAAATCTCCTTCTCGAATCACACTTCGAAGGCGGAGAAACCTTCACAAAACAATGTCTTCCTCATACAAGATCTTTAATAAAGTATGAGAGGAAGAAAAGAGCTTTTACAGATGTCAGAAGAGCAGTAAAGAAGATGAATGAATGTTGTTCTTTTCTGCGACGTTGACCGCTCTTTTTATGAAATTCAGTGCACCAGTCGACTGCTCCTAGGGCCAGTCGACTGATGGGCTTCAACAGGAATTAAATATGCATTTAATTCACTAGTTGTCACTCCAACGGTAATATATCAGTCGACTGTTCCATGGCCAATCGACTGGTCCTAGTCGACTGTCAACTCGACTGATTTTTCTGTGCTTATCTGTGTGTGCTCCGGATCAACCCCAGTCGACTGCTGGCAGGGCCAGTCGACTGCAAGAGCTGAAAACTTTCTTTTTTAGCTTCTCTTTACCCTTTAGCCTTGATGCAAGCCTTCAAACGTCTTCCACAAGCCTCGTGCTCTTCCTTGCACTAGCTTGAGACATTTCCCTCGATTTCATCGTGCTAAGACATCCTTGCCAAGAGGCCGCGCCTCCGGGACTTCACCTTTGCTAAGAGGTCGCACCTCTGGGACTTCACCAATTGTCAAGTCTCCACTCCTGGACTTTCCTGTGGACTCAGACCACACATGTTAGATAAACAATCATTGCCTAACTTAACTAATTTAGCCAAACATTAAAATCCAATCACTTGGAGCACGATTGCACCAACAGAAATTGTGAATAACACATGTCACTTTTTCATTTATTTTTAAAAACTTTCTTTCATTTCAAAGTCAAGCAATGGAAAGTAAAACAAAGAACTCAAAAGCACATAAAAGATAATTTTGATTTTACTTAGTTCACAACCTCATACTGCTATTCCAAAGCCCGTGATCCTTGACCGTTTCATTAGACAATTTGCTAATAGACTATTTCTCGCAATGAGGAAGTGTCTGGTCTTTATGCTCGAACAATGCCGGTAGAACATCCATCACATAACTACAAGAACCTTTTTATAATCTTGGATCACTAATATAAGCAATCTATGAGAAGGTCATCAAGTATTTGTTGGTCTCAGATAATCAATGAGACACAACAAGACAATAATACCACCAGATACACTCCCAATGATGCATATATGGTCTTAAACTTGTAATGACATGTATAGTTGTTACTAATTATTTTGGTTAAAAGTATTTGATAGCCAAAGACATGATAAAACCACTTGTCAATAGCATCTTGATGTTCCAAAACAGATATTTATACCAAACTATATATTCGAAATAAGAATATTTCCCCACAACTAATGCTTTTTCCCATTGGCAAATTATCGCAAGAGTTAAGAATCAGAGACAAATCCACATCATCAAAGGAACAGAATCCCAATATAATTAATTGCTAATGAGTCTAAAAAAGAAAATTTGATGGGTAAATTAGTGCTACACTGAGCAAACATTCTGGCAAAATGCAAAGTGTAAAATCATTCAACAGCATTCTAAAATTTCTTTTATTAATAAAAAAAACTACAACTTCGATGATTGGGTCACATAATTTATTTACGTACACCTGAATGTGCCTTCAAATAACCTATAGCAATATTCTCGAACAGAGGCGCCAATCTGCCCCAGGGTGGAATAGAGACCTTTCAAGAACCCAGATGTCTCGAACCAGCACCTAAACACAGCACGAAAAGTTTTTCAGCAAAATACTTTTATAATTAGAAAATAAACCAAGAACCAGAGGTAGAAATAAAACAAAAGGAAAAAAAAGATTGCTATAATAAACATATTCAGCGGAAATGTGTGCAGATTAGCTAACACAAGTTTCTCAACAGCTGTTGCATGCACCACCACATACAAAGAAGTACAAGCCCTAAACTTAAATTTAATGTACGAGGAAGTTGCATACATGTCGCTTTTAACAAAAGTTTACAATTACCTACACCCTATTGGGACTTCATCCAGAGCAACAAGCATTCCTTGTATCCTAGTGACTCTGAGAATATGACATAACCACTTAAAGAAAATGTTTGAATGCATCAGCTGAAACCATAAAGAAATGATACATGCTGGCATTTAATACCTCCATAGATGCATATGCAAGGCCCATCTTCATCACAATCATGTATGTAAGTCTATCCGATAGCATTTTATCTTATCTTCATTTTCTCACTCAGACAGATATTTTCAGTCTGTTCAATTTGCTATCTTTATGATTAACTATAAATGAATATGACGGTTGACCTAATTTATGTTCATTAATTGAAATATAAATAACTTAGAAGGGATAAAAGATTCTTGATTAACAACAAGATAAGGCAAGAGTGAAAAAAAAATTATCTAGAACAAAAAAGATCTGCAGTGGATTTATCACTGAAAGAAGAGCTCCAAAATAACTTATACCTAACAAAAGACTATTAAGAGAATTGGATGTGTGCATATTAGGAGGGATTCGATGATGATTATGGTTTCTAAAAAATTTTACTAATTTGAAATTCATTCTTTTAGGTTAATATGTTTTGTCTATTGGAAAGTATTAAAACCTATTTGCATTGAGTCATTAAATAATAGTTTCCAATAAAATTATGTTTTTAAGGATCTTATCGTTCAGTCTCACATATGCATCTGCAGAAGCTTTTGTTGAGACCCATTCAAATGTCATTAGTATTTTCTTTAACACCGAGACTGAAACTTATATTCATCAACGCATCTTTGCTTCTACAAAATATTATATGTATTTAATTGTAATTGGAATGAGAATAAATGTTTCATTTGCTGCTGAATGCATATCATAATTTGGGAAGCTGACTTCCCAACGCAAATAAGGAATTTACTCTTACTTGTAAGTTTTGATATGTAATTTTGGTAATGTCTGTAGGAGGACAAATATTTAAAGCAGTATTTTAAGATGATAATTGTTTTACTTTAGGGTGTTAAGTAGATGTTGTATGTTTTAATCTAAAAAGAGAAAATACTTCTGGTAGGAGTTTAATTTATTTTGATTTATTAAAAATTTATTATTTTGTAGTTTGTTTAGGTTGAGGTCTATAAAATGGTGTAATTCTTCAATGATTATCATCTTTAAAGTAATAAAAGTCCTCTGTTTTTTTATAGTGAACTCTTGCTCTATGTGAGTCTTTCTTATTCTCTGTTTAAAGATAGTTATCCCACGTTTCATCAATCTCGATATGGATTGTTTATGTGAGCTTGATTTGATTTAAGAATCAGAGTTGTAATTCTGATTTGTTGTCATACTCCATCCTCCCCCACACCATTGCATCTTAATTCCTCCTTCATATTCCACCATATCGGCAGCAGTAGTTTTCTTACTCCACCAGAGCATTTGTCCACCTTACCACTACCTCCACGTCTCCAATTCCAAGACATCCACAACCCCCATCAAAATAAGATCATCCTTTCCAAGTTGGCAATTTTCCTTGCATAAAGTACATGGACAACTCATCTACCCGGCAGTGGTGGCATTCTTCTACCTTAGTTACCAAAATTCCAAAGCTTCTCTCCCCACTATTTCTATGGCCACTTCTTGCTTGCCCTCAACCAGTGACATAGCAGCAATTTCCGAAAATGCATCTGCCTTTGCATTTGCCATTCTTAGAAGAGCAATGATATGCAGTTGAGTGTGTCATGTTGGTTTCATGTTGCATTTTTTCATGTTGCATATCACTTCTCTTCTTAGAATATCTTATACACTATAAATTGCTTCCTCATACCTTGTACTCTCCTTAAATATGCCACATAGAAAGCTTATTTTACCTCAATCTCTTGAACTTGCTTGACAATCAGCTGTTCATTACTGAACATATAAATCTAAAATGCCATCATCTCAAAAGCTAAAGCTAGCACTATAATTAAGGTTACAATCTTTAAACCAGGTTCCTCTACCACTTTCACTGCAAAAGTTATCATCTCCATCATTTTCACTGCAATACCAGTAAATCCAGTCAGCGCGGTTCCTTATCCCTCTAAATTGGCCTCTGAATATTCCATTTTCACAAAGGCATTATAATACAATATCAGATGAGCTCCTAGTGTCAACTAACACATGTTTCACCAAACAGTTAGCAATTTATAACTTGACCAATGAGGCATCCTCATGATCTGAGCTACAATTCCTCTGAAAAAGTTAGCTTTCAACAATATTTTGGCTCCACGTGCAAAGCAAAACAAGATAGCTTCTCCCAAGCATGAGCCATGATAAATCATCTGTTTTTGTACCGGCTCATGAACTGGCTCTACCTTTTTACCTCTTACCACCTCTTTGGCATGGCAAACTTGTGCAGGTATCCTCTTCGGATTAATTCATCTATCTCATGTTTCCGAAGAATGTACTTATCACTATCTTTCCTATGCTCGCAATGTTCAAGCAAACCAAATCAATTGTGGCACAAGCAAAGGCAAATTTCAACTTAATTTCCATGAGTTATCTCTGAC
This sequence comes from Curcuma longa, assembly GCF_044706935.1. Lineage (NCBI taxonomy): Eukaryota > Viridiplantae > Streptophyta > Magnoliopsida > Zingiberales > Zingiberaceae > Curcuma > Curcuma longa. The sequence continues at coordinate 26,051,061 of NC_133861.1, read as the reverse complement.
TGAGTTGTCATCCAGGGAATTCCCTCAGCACATCACCGATGGCCTTCAGTTAAAATCCTTTACTTGGTAGCCTGATAGCCAAAAAACCTCCTTGGCTCCTCTGCCCTTCTTGGCTTTAGCTCCGAAGCTTTGGCCTGCACTGCATCATCCACTGTTGCATATCAGCCAATCCTTTCGAGCATCTTAGTACAGTCTTATGGCAGGTTTTGTAAAGCTACAGTAAAATTTGAGACAGTGCAATGAAAACTTGAAAGTTAGCATCAAAAAATTAGTTGGATTTGAATCCTGATTCTATCTGGCAGTCTCCAACATTTTCAAATACTTCAAAGTGGCTCATCGGTTTGCTTCAATGTCATCACACCATCTGCATTCAGGCTACACGACAACTTCATAATTCCTTGAAACTTCCATCACCCAAAGGCAAATACACTTACCACTTATGCACACCATTTAGGATTGTTGGAAATATTTGGCACATAGTGGCATTTGTTGCCCCATAGAGGGAAATCCTTGAAAAAAAAAGCAACATGTCATATAAGTTTGAGCTCGTCATAAGTATCCATTTCGGCCACTTAAGACTTCTTTAGGATTAGCTCCTCATGTATCTTTATAGTGAATGGAATTCAAGTTTCAAGGAGTTTGACTTACTACCTCAGCTCCTCCCTCAAAAGCATATCATTTTCCACTGAGTCTGAGTTTACTCGTGGTTTGCAATCTTGTACCATGTTAAGCCATATTCTGTCAGTAAATTACAATACCACTCAACACAACCTTCCTATGCTTCATCTCTTTCCTCCTTCAACTTCCAATCTGGCACCGGCATCATGGATCAGAATGTTAGCACAATACTAAAATAGTAACGTTCCAGTCAAAGACTAAAGCTTCGAAACGGTTGGAAATTTTTTTTTAACCTCGCCTTCAGTATTTCTCTTGAAACCCATCCTATTCTTGACTGGACCATACATCCCTCTTAGACCAACAATCACTCCATATATTTTAGTTTGGCTTCTCCTAGGAACATCAACCATGAAATTCGGCAATGAATTCATAAGCTCCTGATCTCTATGACAGTGGCAACAGTTTCTCGGTCCAACACTTGAAGAAGTAAACAAATTTTTCTTAAGAGAGAATATAGTCGTCTCAAATGGCCTTCCAAGTTGACCAGCTACCTTCAAAACCTTCCTTGTGGGTGTTGACCTCATCTCCTCCCTGGTGTCTTTTATGCCTAACTGCTTGCTACCTAGTGCGCCAGTTTGTTATAGTCAATTTTCAGAATAGATGTACAATCCTGCTGACATGTAACCATTGCAGGTTTACTATAGGGTCTGGTGAGAGGAATTACACAATGGAGTTTGGTTGAGCTCTGCACTAGCTTGGCCAAACTATCACTCTGGCTCTGTTTGAGCTCCGCACTAGCTTGGCCAAACTATCACTCTGGCTCTGTTTGAACTCTCAAAAATTCTGACAAGTTAAATGTTATCCCCATGGAAGTCGACTGAATTATTACCGAACCCTTGTGGTCTTGAGAGTGACCTTGACAGGACTCCAAGAATGAGTTCACAGAGTTTAAGGATGAATCACTATAAGCAAAGTAGAAAGCACTCCCCCAATATATGCCATCTCAGGCCCTACTTAGTGACAACCTGTGGCATAAAGGCTGCCCATGAACAATTCTTAGAGCAAGACATGTAACAGCCTTTGATTAGTCCATTTTGGTGCTGCTAGCTGTTGATCCTCTTTTCACTAGCACTTGTCCGCTAGTCAATAGATAATATAGGGTAATTTCACCCACATTACGTGTGAGAATTTAAACCCTAAATATTTTTTTAAAAACTAAAATTTTATCTCTAATTTTAAACTGCATCAGTAAAATTGTCAATCTCCAGCAGCACCTGTAGCCCCCATCCCCTAATTGCCCTCTCCCGTGTGTTCCGAGCAACAGCCAACTCCAGTCAAATTTCTTCTTCACCTCAGCAAAATCAACCTCTAACTTCCTCCTCTTCTTCACAGAGAAAGTCAACCCTAGCACTTGCTTCTCACCTTGCAAGAGGAACATCAATCTTCCAACAATTCTCTTTCCCGCATGAATAGCCTCTCTAAGCCCCTTACTTGTGTGAGCAGCATCACCAACAGCCCACTCTCTAGCATTTAGACATCAATGACATCAGTTGATACAACTCACTCAAGTTTTCTAATTTTTATGTGTATTGTCACTGTTATAATAGTGTTCCCTCATTTTTCTTCATTTCCAGCAAACTGAATGAGCAAAGTTCACCTTGGATCATCAAAGAAAGGATTTGTCTTCCATCTCCAGCAGTTTATTGGGGATATTTTGATTAATCTCAATGCCTATGTAGGAAAAATTCTTCAATGAGGATTTTTCAGTTTATTGAGGATATTTCACCCAAGTGAGCGACGGTCACCTCGCTTAGGTTGAGGTCTATGTAAGTGTTGAATTCTTCAGTTTATCGTCTTTCAAGTAATAAAAAATTTGTTTGTTTAATCTCTGCATAACATTCTTTCTTCTGTGTGATATTCATTATTCTGTGTGATATGAGATATAACTCATTTTGTGCAAACTGCTTGAATCAATATGTTTCCTATAGCAGGTCCCTTTCTGACTACAAGGGTAGATAGATGACTATTTAATTTATAGGTATTTCTTCAGCCATCAAACAGGAAACAAAAATGGATTAAGAGGCTGAGATCTATACCTCTTTTGTTTTGTCTCCAGAAACAACAGCACCTTTTGCATTGTAAGCTTCAAACCTCTAGAACATGAACAAAAATAAGAGATCAAGGGAAGAAAACATAACAAACATCTGAAAAGAAGTAAAATGACCCCAATGGAAGAGCTAATACAGCATTGTACAGAATGGGCAGCATGCAGTCTTCTGACTATTACCCCTGGGTGGCATATGATTCAGAAGGTACTTCATAATGCATAACTATTACCGTAAATTTGATGTATAATTTGGTACTCAGGTACTATACCAGTTCAAGAGATATGCTTAATCTAGGTATCTGACTATCTAACTATATGTAAAAAATTTCAAATCCATATATTCATGTAAACTAAAATATTCAAAATATCAACTATAACCATTTTGTGTGATTACAATTCAGAATGGAAGAAACAAAATGGAAAGTTATGCTGATAAAATATATAATTGTTGCCCCTATTAGAATTAAAGGCAATAAGCAATGTTGATCATACAAAGCGAGGTGTATACTTAGTCTCATTGGGTAATAGGCTTTGAGTGGTGGCAATATGCTTGGCAGACTTCATGCCTACAGAGTTGCCCGTGCATTGTGTGGGCCCGAGCTTAGGCCAACCCTAGCCTGCCTGAGCGAGCTTTTATTTTAATTAAAAGGGTGGGTCGACCAACCTCAGTGGCTAGGCTGATCGAGCAAACCCCTTCTATTAAAATATATATATATATATATATATATATATATATATATTGAAAACTTAAAAATTTTAAAAATAAACTTTTTGAAAAAAAAAAACTCAAAAAAATATTAATTAAACATAATGAAATTTAATCAAATAATGTTAAATCTAAAAAATTATTAGATAAGTCAATTTTATAATATTACATAATTTACATCCTTAATTTAACTTTAACACAATAAAAAAATATAATATAATTTGAATAGTATATTTAAATTTTTATTTACATGATTATTATATCTTAATGTTAAAAGTATATATATATATATATATTTGTGTGTCTGAACTTGATCTTTCAATCTTCCACTTGGATTGAATACATAGCTTCTACCCAAGGTAAACGAGTTGGAGACCAATCATTCTTGACATGGTCCCACCGTATCACTTAGACCAATCATCGTAAACCAATTGAGATTCAAGACATTCTTCTGCATCTAATAAATCCTTCAAGCATTAATGCATTTCTAATGAATCTTCCTTCAAGTGACTACTCTTCTCATCCAAGACCTTATCACCTGCACTAAAACAAGACTTAAACGCTCCTGCAGACATGAGAATTGGTAGTACATCACGAGCAATGGTAGCTAAAATCAAGCACATCGACGCATGTTTTTTCCACCAATTTAGTTTTCATAATCTACTAAATTATCACTTGAAAAATTAAGTTCATTTACCTCATTACAAAGTCAATTATTTGAGACTCCACTTATTTGACTACGAGTACTAACACAACTAAAGTTTGATTAGAATATATTTCTGCCTTGATCTTCACGAGAAATGTAGTAGAGGTGGTGGTGTTGGTTGGTGATCATACCTCTCTTACAGGAAATTAAATACATTTAATTCAATATTCTTCTAATTTCTAATATTTTTTGTTGAAAATTTTTAAATTCTAATTTTTTGTAATATGCAATTAAAAGATTATAAAACAATAACAACAACCAAACATTATCCCACTAGGTGGGTTCGGCTATATAAATTCTTCTACGCCATTGGACTCTATCCCCTACTATATCATCATTTATATTTAAATAAATTTTATCTTATTTTATTATTGCTAACCAATTTTTTTATCTTTCTCTTCCTCATTTAATATGCACATTTATCATATTTTCACATCATCTAACTGGAACATTTATTGGTCATCTAAGTACATATTTGTACCATCTTAAACGTGTCTCCGAGAGTTTTCCGTCAATATGTGCAACCTCGATTTCTTTCTAATATTTTTATTTCTTATCCTGTCCATCCTTATATGTCCTCACATCCACTTTAACATCTTTATCTATGCAACTCTCATCTTCTACTCATATACTCGAATTATAACTCAACATTCAACTCCATATAACATAGCAAGTTTAATCATCATTTTGTAACAATTTTGTTAGTCTTGGAGGTAATTTATGATCACAAAAAACATCTGACACTCTCCTTCATTTTAACCATCCTATTTATATTTTATATAAGACATCTCTCAATCCCTCCATTGTTTTAAATGATCCTAAAAACTTAAAACTCTCATTTACAAACAAATCGTCATCTCCTATCTTAACAATTGCTTATTATGTCTAATATTGATAAATTTAAATTCCATATATTCTGTCTTTAATCTACTAAGTTTAAAACCTTTCACTTTTAGCATTTTCCGCCAAGATCCGAATTTAGCATTTACTCCCTTACGTGTCTCATCTATCAAAATAATATCATCTACAAACATACACTACGGTACCGTATTTTGGATGGGTCAAATGAATTCATCCATGATTAATGTAAAAAGATAGGGACATAGAGTTAATCCTTAATGTAACTCTATCTGTTTGGGAAACACTTTGGTTAATTCGCCTATAGTCTTCACTCTTATTATTATATCCTCATACGTATCCTTAGTTCAATATATGTTATGCTAACGTCTCTTTTTTCTAGAATTCTCTATATAATTTCATGTAAGACTCTATCGCAAGCTTTTTCTATATCGATGAATACCATGTGTAAGTCTTTGCTTCTGTTCCCAATACTTTTCAATTAATTACCTGAAAAGATGTATCTCTTCTGTTGTTGCCCTTCCAAACATTAATTCAAATTAAATTTCGATCACCGTAGTATCCTAAGGTTTAAAATACCCAACCGTGCCGAAGTTTCAGCCTCGGACCGGAACGATACAATTTCGATATCGTATCGTGTCGTGCTGATATAGTTTTAATATTTTTAAAATATAAAATATATTAACTAAAAAAATTAATCAAAATATTTAAAAATAAAAAAAATAAAAAATAAAATATTTTTAAAAAAAATAATAGGATAATTTTATGAGGCTTTAATTAAGTCTATTTAAATTATCCCAACTATAGCTAAGAGTTGATTAAAATTATTAACCTAAGTTATTATTAAAATCTAAATTTAAAAACTCAATCCTTTCCGCACCATCGGGACGCGCGACCGCGTGGCAGGGCTCTGGAGGCGTCGTCGAACCCCGAGTGGCACCTTCGAACAACGTCTCGATCGAAACCGTTGGTGTCGGTGTCGGTGTCGTGTCGGTGTCGGTCCACTGGCAGAATGAAAAGTTTCGTCGATATCGAACAAAACAGCTCGAGATTTCAATCCTTAATCCTTATTCGGTCTTTTTTCTATTACTCTTTCCCAAAATTTCATGGTATGACTCATTAATTTAATACTATTTATAGTTTGCATAATTTTGTACGTCTCTTTTATTCTTATATAAGAGAACTAGAACACTTACCCCCACTAATCAAGCATTTTTTTTGTTTTCAATATCAAGTTGAATAACTTTGTAAGTTATTCATTCAATACCTTATTTCCCTAAGCACTTCCATATCTTTATCAGAATATCATTTGTCCAACTATTTTTTTATTGTGCATCTCATTTAAAACTTATTCTACTTTTGAAGTTTGAATTCTATAATAAAAATTTTAATTTATATACTCATTTAACCTATTTAAACCACCTAAGTTAAGTTGGTCACTTAAATCTTCATTAAAAAGTTAATAAAAATACTTCTCCCATCGTTATTTTATTTCATCATTTAATAATATCCTATTGTATTCATCTTTAACACATCTTATTTGGATAAGATCTCTTATCTTCCTCTCTTGTTTTAGTTATTATATAAATGTCTCTTTCCCCTTCTTTTGTATCTAATTTTATCCTAAATCTAAAATAATTGCATCAGAAACATTATAGTAATCTTTTTTAAATAAATCACTTACTATGATTAATGCATGAAGCATCCAATGTGAAGTTGGAGAATATACACCTAAGAAAAAAATTTGATTCGTACAAGAATAAAAAATTTCAAAAAGATCACATGTATTTTCAACATGTTAGCCAAAAAACTTTCCACCATCGAGATTTCTAATTGATCCTTAAACAATATGGCTACTCTAAGGTAAGGTACCTACTTCCACCTGTGGTACATCAGTACAATTTTTTTATATTTAACATTCACACTTCTATACTATTTTTTATAGTTTATTGTTCTAAGAATGAGAATTGGATAAACATAACAGAATCTTTAATTTGTGCAATATTTTCATAAATTACTTTAAGCTCATCTTGTATACAAAGGTTTAAGATGTAGCAAACACAATGGATGTGAAAAAAAAAAATTCTACATCCCATGATTAAATCAGAACTTTCTATTAAACTATTTATTGCAGAATCATTATCAAAAGTCATTGAGAAAATTTTATCAATTATACTATAAAATTACCATGAGAGATATAACAAAAAATTACATGACCAATATAGGTTGGGCCTGGCACAATACAACTTTTGTCATGTCGAGCCAAGCAAGAAGGCCCATTTCATGTCAAACTAAGTCACAAGCAGACTTCCTTATTTGACACCTCTAGGTATAGTGTCAGTCTTGTGTATTTTTTGTAATGTAATTCTTTTGAATCAATAATGCACAACTTTATCTCTTTTTTGCCCTCTTCTGCAATTATTACCAAAGTGCATTGAATGTTGGTGTTAATGGGGGTTTCTACTTTTAAACACTTTAGGAGTGGATGCACATTTGATTTGACGGCATGACCTCCTCTATTCCTTTTGTTGTGGTATGTCTCCCTCCCCTTCCTCTATAATATAATCTTCCAGAGGAGTAATAAGATAGGGTTAATTTTGTTCTAGGCTAATTGAGCTCTTTTATAAGTATATATAATGTAGGAGGCTAGTTATAATGCTTCACATCCTTAATAATATCTATATATAGGCAAAGGAGAGAGACCTAAAGTTCAATAAGGAATAATTTCCCCCTATTATGGTATTAGAGTCATCAATTTCCCTTGTAACCTTCTTCTCAATTAACATCAAACCCTTTTCTCTCCTAACCACTAGTCGACTTCCATAATAGCACCACTAAATTAGGATTAAGATAGGTAGGTGATGAATATAAGACTACCTTCAAGATACAATAAGGACTACACGAATGGTTAATCATGACCCTTCAAAAAAGTCGGAAGCACATTGATGATAGTAATGAACCAAGTGCTAAATCCTTTCACAAGAAAATTCCTGATAATCTACTTTGACAACATCTTGACATGCAACAAGGTGCACATCACACACTTAAAACACATTTGACATTTGAGTCATGCTTGTTATCCTTCAGATAGAAAAACTATGTCAAATAGAAGAAATGTTCATTTCTACAACTCAAGGTCATTTTCCATAGGTTAATCATTTCTACATAAGGCATCTATATGAATCTTAATAAAATTTGAGCATGACTTTATGACCTACCAATGTTTTATGAGAAATTTTAGTTTCACTCCCAACACAAATTGGCTTAAGAAAGGGAGTTTAACTATTGTCTTTGGCCTTTCAAAAAATTTAAAGGTTAGGATGATTAAGACTCTTATACTAAGCCAAGCCAACCTTTTCAAATAAGGTAGTTAATAATGCATTTAGAGTAGGAATTGTTGGTGCAGGGAGCACCAGATGATCGAACCTTGATTTTGATCATGGCAAAAAGATTCAAGTTAAGTGTGTGGTGTTTACTAATGAGCTGATCTAAATGTGCAGGTAGTACAGGAAAATCCTAGTTGAGGCTAAGCACAGGCAAGTCCTAGTGGAGACTAGGCAGTGGAAGTCCTAGTGGAGACTAGGCAGTGAAAGTCCTAATGGAGACTAAGCAGTGGAAGTCCTGATTGGAGGCTAGGCAGACCTAACTTGGGAGGGTTAGGTAGGAAGTCCTGGTCTGGAGGACTAAACAGGAAGACTTGGCAGATCAAGTGCACCAGGTGGAAGTCTAGGCAGGTCAGGTAGACTAGATGTCTAGCAGTGGAAGTTTAGGCAAGTCAAGTGGATCAGATGTCTAGCAATAGAAATCCTAGAGGTCAAGAATCGAAGCTAAGCGGAAGTCCAACAAGTTTAAAAGACTTGGTTGACAACAGGTAAATTCTCCCGAGTAGAGTGGGTGAAAGCGCGTTCCCGGTAAGGGGAACAGTAGACATCGGTCTGGCCCAAGATTTCACTGAAAATCTGAAGTCAAGACTAAATTGTTTTACTTCCTGTTATATTTTGCTTTTGTGCTAACTTGTAATGTAAGAAATGAGGGGTTGGAACTTTGTGTTCTAGGTGCCTTTATCTGGATCCAGGCAACCGGACTCTAGGCGCCCGGATGGGTTTCAGGCGATTGGACATCAGCGGAACGAGGCCAGCAAAGCAGTGAGGTGGCAGAGTCTCGGTGGTCGGGACACCTCAACTTCCAGGCGCCCGAAGTAGTTCCAGGCGCCCCGATCTAGATAAGGCATTGCGGAGTCAAGATTTGATCCGGAACCTCCACGTCAGCATAGAGGCGCTCAGAAAGGGATACAAGCGCCTGAAAATGCTGAGTCAACAGCGCCGATGGTGGATTAGCGGACAGTGTGTAGACGTCTGGAAAGGCTTCCAAGCGCCCGAATACCCTAATAAAAGAATCTCGAGAGAGAGCCCTTGAAGCATCATTCTACACTCAAGCGATGACCGTCTGCACGTGAAGCATCAACCAGGAACGTCGTAACGTCGAAGAGCTGCACCAAAATTTGATATATTCACTCTTTCGGTAATTTCATTTTGTACTTAATTTCATTAGGTGGGTATCGTTGTTGTCGATTCTATATTTTATAATCGCTAACTCCCTTTCATAAGAGGGGAATTATATAGTTGATTGCCCGTCGAAAATGTGATTATTTGATCGTGGATTTTGGAGTAGCAACCTATAGTTGTGAATTAAATAAATATCTACGTACTTTTTCCTTGTGTCTTTTATTTTTCCGCTACATTCTATACTTCTCTGATCACAAGGATTTACGAGCACTTTACGAAATTTGAAAACACTACAAAAGTGCTATTAACCCCCTCCCTTAGCGCTCTCAACGATCCTACAGGAATTAGTAGGGCTATAAATGAATCAAACATTCATGAGCAAGTTTGGTGTTCAGTTTAATAAGAGCTCGATCAATCTACCTAACGTCAATTAAATGAACAAGCTTGAACACATGTGTTCAGCTCGTTAATGTTCATGAATAAAGATTGTGAACTGTTCATGAACAATATTTATATAATGTTCCTGAACAAAGTTTGTGAACCATATTCATCAATAAAACTCTCAGTATGGCAAATAAATAAACTTTCATAATGAACAAACAAGCTTGTATTATCATGCTTAATAACCAATCAAACAAACTTAAAACTATAAAATTTTCAAACAATCAAACAAGCTTGAACTAAGAGTTCGATAACATCTAAACGAACTAAGCTCAAGCTCCAAAAAGAAACCAAGTCAAGCTTGAACAACTATTTCAATGGTTTGGTTCATTTTAGGTTCGGTTTGGCTTGGCTCAGTTATCTTATTAAACAAGCTTGAATAGCACAAAACTAAGCTTCTTTACAACCCTAGGAATCAAGAGCACCCTATGCCAAGAAGGGCATCCCATTGACTTTAATGAGATTTGACAACACGTTCCTCAATGTATAACAAAGAGTTTACGCTATTATTCATAGGAGTGTAAACAAGCCAAGTCAATTCAAACTTTATATTGTTCAAGTTTGTTTGATAAGGTAACCAAGCCAAGTCTAAAATGAATCAAGCTATTGAAATGATTGTTAAGCTTAGTTTGATTTCTTTTCTATGAGCTTGAGCTTGGTTTAAATTTGACTTGAGCTTGGTTTGTTTAGATGTTATCAAACTCTCTATTCGAACTGTTTGATTTTTTGACTATTTTATATTTTCAAACTTATTTGGTTAGTGAGCTTAATATTACAAGTTTGTTTGTTTGTTTTGAAAGCTTTTTGTCTATTGACAAGTTTGACAAGAGTTTTATTGATATAGTTCACAATTTTTATTCATAGATATTGTTTATAAACAATATTCATGAACAGTTTACAATCTTTGTTCACAAACATTAAAAAGCAGAATGTGTATTCAAGCTTGTTCATTTAGTTTAATGAGTTGTTCAAGCTTATTCATCTAATTGACCTTGTGTATATTTAACAAATATAAGCACACCCTTATCAAATCGAACACCAAACTTGTTCACAAACGTTTGGTTCATTTAAAACCCTAATTATTCAAACCAAAAGGTATTAGTGGATTAGACTTCTTACAAAAGGCAAAGCGTTTAACATATTAAATGTCATAAATTCCCATAAGAGCACTTGAACTGAGAAAGATAATGCATTGTGCTAAATCATACCCTACACAAGGCGGATATAACTGTAATTGTTAAGCACCATAAAGACAAGTACAACTATAAACCAAACTTTTTATTAAGGATAATTACCTATTTACTAATATGCACTTGTGTTGTATTTTCCTGGAGTACCACTTAAGGACTTTTTAGTATAAGAGATTCATGTTGGAAGCCTCAATAGAACATCTTCCAAAAGATAAGACCATAACCTCATTTTACTAGCATCACAAGATATTGCAAGAATTTTATCACAATGTTAACTATGCCAAGAGGGCAAGGCAACCAAGCATAACATGGGTGCCTAAGATAACCATTTTGTTCCCAATAATAAAATAAATGATTCATCTCGTGTGGCTAAATAATTTTTTAAGTTGTTATACTGCCTAAGTTAACCATGTCCATAGTGTCAAATTACAATGGTAAGTTTGTTAATAATTTTTGGAAGACCACAAATTCTACAGGACCCAACTTAAGTTTTCATCTAAATTTCAACATTTCATCCATAAACTAGTTTTCGATCATAATTTGCAAATCATGCTTAGATATCTTAGAATAAGATTTTGGATTAGGCTTGCCCATTGTTAACAATTTAGCACATGAATCTGAGAAAAAATATTCTTGAAATTGTATATAAATCTAAAGGGAATCCCCTAACCAATCTAGTTCCTTTACCAACCATCGACCTTTCAAATCTCAAGACATGTTTGTCAGCAAAACTTTCATTTCACCGACCAACTGACACAAAAGGTTTTGATACCTCGATACTTTAACAAACAATTCTTTCCCTTCATCTAGTCTTCTCCCTCCATGTCTTCACCCTTTCGATAGAATCAAAGACCGCGGTAAACACAACACCCACTTGTAGTAGAACAAACCATTGCCCAACATAAAGCAAGGTGTCATCGTCGAAGACCTATTACTAAACATCTAGTTGGCTGATTGACATACAACACTATCTCAAGCCGAACATGAACCAAAACCTCAGATCAGATATTGAATATTTCAAACCTTGCCTACCACTTTCCATCCTTATGCTTAGCATTTTGCTGAGCACATTTGACATATTTATGTCAACACTAAGAGGGAAATCACATTGAACAATACAAATTATAAAAGACATATTGATACACAGTAGACAAAAAAAGTAGGATGTAGAAGACTATATGTTACACTGTTGAAGTGTTTTCTTAAAACTCTTGCAATAAACTTCTTATTTGCTCTATTGGCTTCTTTGATATTGTGAGAACCAAAAATATACATAAGTCATTGACTTAGCATTGAATTAAATACCAATCCAATTATATAATAACATAATGAGGGGGCATTCGACCATTTTATTTTTGTAGATTTGCCTACAGACCATCCTCCTACGATTTAGATCATCCTGCTATGATTTTCGCATCTGTTCTTCCTTGTCACATCCCACACCCGAAATTGAGAGGGTAATTACCCCATCGATAGTGGTTACTTTCCATCAATACTTGGGGTCTACTAGAAAGGACTCTTAAATATATAAGATGATTGGATGACAGAAAAATTACATAATATTAGTCAAGAATCAACCACAAACTATAGAACCATCTTCTATAAAGACATGTCCTAATCATTCATTTTTCATTAACATAAGGTGTTGCAAGATTTATTATTTGTTCTCTTACTCGACGGAGTCAAGTTCTTCTCATTGGGAAAGAATAGTGTATTAAATCCTATTAAAAGTTAATTTCGAATGTCACATTTTAAATGATTAAGTTGTTTTAAGTTTTTTGAAGGTTTGTTAAATATTTTGATATAAGTTAGGAAAATTTTTAGCACACCAAGTATTTATTGATGTATGATTCTAAAAGAGATATGATTTGATGTAATAAATATTCTTCTTTTTGTGAAATTTTACTCTTTCTGAGCTTGAGTTTGTTTCCTATGCTACATCTTCCTTCTTCACTCTCCTCTCATTCACATATCCCATTAGCATTGAGTTTCATCTCTAGTTCCTATGCTACCCTAAACTCCACACCCCACCCCCACCCCAAAACAACTAAAAAAGTGTATCACAGTATGACATTGTAGGGGTTGAGCGTAGCGATACCCAAACAGATCATGAAGGATAGTGTTAGAGTGATTAGCAGCAAGTGTTATTATGTTCAAAGTTTTACAAGGCAGTTTCAAACAGTAGAAAGTCGGTCCATTACATAACGCCTAAGCAGCAAGTGAGAGCCTAGGCAATGAGCATTAAAAAGAATATTAAATAAAAGAATATATATAAACATTTTAATCAATCAAAGCACGAGAAAGCAAGTGATAATTGATAAGTAATTACATAACAAGAACACATTATATCTCACATTGCAAAAAACAGAATAACAAAATGAAACATACAAGTAGATAACAATATATATTTAATCAAACTAGATTATAAATAAATCTAAAATTCATATATCTATATCAACACATTGCAATAAAACATATGGCAATACAAGTTCCCAATTATTGTTTTGTTTAAGTAAACCAATTGCAATAATAATGATAAGTGAAGTCACCAGCACCACTTGGGCTGCCTAAGATACCTAAGTAGTCCACCTGGATCTCTTTTCAGAATAGCCACATAATGGGGTCTGCTTAATCACTAGGTGTAATGTTTCTTTTTAAAATCACTCATACAATTTTGTCTCTTCCATGTCATGTATAAGATGAGTAAACCACTTTTAACCATCCAGATATACATGCACGTCAATATATTCAAAATGACAATTAAATTATTCAATATTGTTGAAATTCACAAATTAAGAAGCATAATTGGAAGACATTCTTAATGAAGTATATGAAAATTGTCCTTAAATAGAATGGTTAACAAGATGCATAACCTTGTTTTGTTTCATTGCAATCAAATAAATTAAAAAGTGCATATGAAAGTTGCTACCATGTGATGTCACGGATTTGAGTATTGAAAATAACCTCTTACAATGCAAAGCAAGACTGCGTTTAATAAAACCTTTCACGGGACCTTACATTGGCAGGAGTTTCGTGCACCGGACAAGACTGCCCTTTTATTCAGGCCAAATCTCACCAAACATACTACACTAATAATAACTCCACGCTATTGGTTAGAAAAAACAAAACCCTTATTTCTTCCAGCAATATATAGGATAAAATGTCAACTAGTGAAAATCGAAGAACACCCAAAGATGCCATGTCATAGTAATCCAAAAGCATTTTTTTCAATAAAAAAAAATCATTTATTCAGAATTCACCTGCTTTGCTGTGATTTCGAGTGTCAGTTGTACAAAAGCCTTATCAAGATCATCTTTGTCCAAAGCAATCTGATTATAAGTTAAACAAGAGACATGAATAAGAAATTAGCCTAGATATTTAAAGAAACACTTTATAATCAAGTGAAACCATCTATGAGATGGAAGAACAAAAACAGTCGTTTGGTAAGGTTTCATCTTCAATTTTTGCATTTTGTTCGCTGTTCTTGTTATCAGTGCCAACCTGAGTTTCTTGAATTCAGATACAAGTATTCAACAGGAGTGTTGATCAACATGGCGTGTACATGTCCAACACATCTATTTCTAGAAAATTCTATAGTCAAGTATTGTCATTGAGCATTAATGTCCATCATGGTTATGGCGGGGATAAAGAGTCTAAGCACTAGAATTGCCACCAGGGTAATTTATGCAATCATAGAAATATAATTAGAGGATAAAACCAATGAATCTAAAAAATCTTACCATTCGAGCACGCAATGTCCGAATGCTAAGCACAGGTTCAACTAATTCCCAGTACACAGAATTCCACATTGAATCCCTCCGCTTGATTTCATTCTTCAAGGTCTTCAATATAGTAACAATAAATGAATAGAACTTCTAGGCAAATACTACAAAGGATACAAAGAGATCCATAGAGGGAAAAAGGAACTTACAGAATACATCTTTTCTGTAACAAGTTTTCTTAAAGATGAAGTGTTTCCATTTGCCAATGAAGTGTTAATCTGAAAAGATAAAGAAAGAGATCGAGCTATTACTTAAACATGCATGTCCAAGCATCAGCGTGAAGATCACACCTTAAAATGAAAACAAGCCTGCTAGAAAACAAACCCATAAATTCACAATTCATAAAACTTCAGCATTTCCATAACCAGAAAATTTCATACCCAGACAAAAAAACATCAAATCAAATGCTACATATTCTTTGCCATCCAATATGGAAGCATGCTGGCATCAACCATCTAAACTTGTTGAAAAATTAGTTGAACCAAAACAATTTAGGAAAAGTAATAAGGAACCAATAACAATACTCACAGATCATACTGTGTATGTAGACAAACCAATAATTCATGAGAAGTTGACAACAAGAACCAAACTTATAAAGAAATTAGGATATGGTACTTGAATATTGTGTCTTATGTAAGAAACCTTTGCCTAGCAATGGTTAACTGTCTTGTAATTTAAGAGACAATTAGACAAACCAATAATTCATGAGAAGTTGACAACAAGAACCAAATTTATAAACAAATTAGGAAATGGTGCTTGGATACGGTGTCCTATGTGAGAAACCTTTGCGTAGCAATGGTTAACTCTATTGTATTGGGAAATTAAGCAACAATTAGTCTGAATATAACACCTATTACCCTCACATAATAGAAATTGGTCGAATGAAATCAAGCTTAGCCTACTTAATCGAGATATTTTTTAGAACACCAAGTGTTCATTATAGACATACTTGTGTTGTCTAAACTAGGGATTAAAATTTCATTCTTTGTTAGACGAAACTTCTCATTCAGTGGGTCGATCAGCACACAATACATGCTCAAGGCAACGAAACTGAACGACAACATGGCGACAACTTCACGAGACTCATAAGATAGCAGTGGTGGCTTCTGCATCACGGCGAAGACCTCCACAAGACTAACAAACAGAATAATAGCTTTGCTCAAGATCGCTAGCAACTTCATTCAAGGTTGGCCAAGAAATCACAAGCTTCTGAGACTTCCGCGAGCTTTCAAGACACATGCAACCACTTCTTGAGCTCCTGAGATGCATGTAACCATTTCGCAATCACTTCAATCTCCTAAGGCACATGTGAATACTTCTGAGACCCTCCTCGACTTCATCGCCGCCTAAGACAACCTCGGGGTACTCCTAGCATCTTCTTCTTGCGTTATATAGAGATGCTTCACATATTTTTCTCCTCTCATTCATCTCTCCTCTTGTTGTTTGGCTTTGGCACACCTCAAGCACTGCACTCGGCAACAACAACACATTTCAAGCCAACCAAGGACCAAAACCTGGACTCAACTCAAGATATTATACCTTATAGTAATCGTGATGGCATCAAATCATTTCCTAAGTTGGAGCGCACTTACAACTTGTTACCCTTGTGGATCAACATCAGAAAAGAGGAGAGTTGCATTTACGAGGAGCTCTTCTTCATTTACACCGACAAAAAAACTACAAAGAGGAATCACAATCGCTCTTCATGGACAATACTATAGCAATAGAAACCTGAATAAAATCTCCAATTTACAATCAACATTAGCAACTAGTGGAATCAAATCATTTCCTAAGTTGGAGCGCACTTACAACTTGTTACCCTTGTGGATCAACATCAGAAAAGAGGAGAGTTGCATTTACGAGGAGCTCTTCTTCATTTACACCGTGTTAGAATATTTAGGAATAGATATTCTATTAAGATATTCTGTTTCTTTTTTATAGAATAATTCGTGTAGAATAAGTCCCTATAGTAATGTATAAATAGGGGCTTAACTTGATAATATTTTTATGGAATAATATTCTACATGGTATCAGAGCCGGGATTAAATTTAGGGTTAGGTTTATCCGCCGAACCCTAAACTAAATCACGATCCCTTTCTTCCCTTCCTTCTCTCTACGCCGCTGCTCTTCCGAATCCGAATCGCGCCTTTTCTCGTCGCGGCGCAACCTCGACAACAGCGGCCTCTAAACCGAATCGCGAACGGCTGGACAAGTTCGCGAGCTCAAGAAAATCGAGGCGTCGTTCGTCCCCATCGCCCTCGATCAGTTCCTCGCTCGCCGGAAATACACCGACAACTTCTTCTCCGGCGTGTTGATTCGAGTCGCGAAGGCTTCAGCGTCGCCACCTCAGGCACCGTTATCCTCGCTGCCCTAGTCCTCCAGATCTTCACCTCAGCCTTCGAAGGCATCTTCGCCCTCTCTTCCTGTTCCCTAGCGCACCTCCGCCACCGCCTTCCTGCCTCTGTGAAGTTCGCTTGCGACAGGAAGCAAGGACACCATCCGTGAAGTTCGCTTGCGACAGGAAGCAAGTACGCCATCACCTGCAGCGAGAACGCCCGGTGCTTATCTTCGTGTCACGGACAGAAGCGTGGTCAACTTTTCAAATTTTTCATTATCTTTTCTAGTGTTCTTCCACAGATCAAGTTTTACTTCAACCTGAAGATCAGCTATGAGAAAATTTTGGTCCAGAGTTAGACTTGAAAAAAAAAGTAATCTGGAAAAAAAAAAAATACCTGGGGCTTTGATAGAAGAAGTACATCCCGGTGAATACCAGACAACCACCAATGATCTTGATCTTCCAAATATGGCTGCATCAACACATTTGGGACATGGCATATCAATTTTAAGCTACAAGTAGCAGCAGCATCCTTGCTGCCTTTTTTCCAGCAGGCCAACAGCACAAGTTACAGCCACCGGCAGCCGTCCTTTCTATTCTCCAGCAACTCAACAACAGCAGGACACCAGCAGCAGCACACCTTTCCGAAAGCAGGTGCTGATGGAAAGAAGATTAATCATGTCACCTCGTAAGGGTGGCAAAGAACCACCAGATCTGACCCCACCGCCTTCATATGACGACTTTCTGAAATGGTATGAGGATCGAAAAACTTCTGATTCCCCTGTTGCCGTTGCACTCACTGGTAATTCCTTTGCTGGCATATCTCACTCTTCGAGTTCTTGGGTTCTTGATTCCGGGGCCACCGATCATATCACTGGTAATAGATTACTTTTTTCTTCTCTCTCTACTTCTGGTTATTTACCCTTTGTCACCATGGCAAATGGTTCTCAAATTCAGTCTCAGGGTGTCGGTACTGTTCATCCTTCTCCATCTCTCTCTATTCATAATGTTCTTTATGTTCCCGGTGCTCCCTTTAATTTATTATCAATTAGTCAGCTTACTCAGTCTCTTGATTGTGTCATCTCGTTTACAAAATCTTCTGTTTCCTTGCAGGACCGGAGTACGGGGAAGATGATTGGCTTCGGATATGAGTCTCATGGCCTATATCGACTTCAACAATCCTCTCTTGTTGGTTCGGCGGCAGTATCTCCCCTTCTTATTCATGCTCAGTTGGGACATCCAGGTCTTGATAAGTTGAAACAATTACATCCTGGTCTTTCTCACTTAGATTCTTTATCTTGTGAATCATGTCAATTAGGAAAGCATATTCGTAGTTCTTTTTCTCCTCGCACTGTGAGTCGGGCTACGTCACCTTTTTCTTTGGTTCATTCCGATGTTTGGGGTCCGAGTCGTGTTTCTTCTACATTGGGGTCACGATACTTTGTTACCTTTATAGATGATTTTTCTCGTTGTACTTGGTTATATCTGATGAAGGATCGTTCGGAGTTGTTTTCTATTTTTAAATCTTTCTTCTATGAAATCAAAACTCAATTTGGTATTTCTCTTCGAACCTTACAGAGTGATAATGCACGTGAGTATCTATCTACTTCATTTCAGACCTTCTTGGCATCTCATGGTGTATTGCATCGGACATCTTGTCCTCATACCCCTCAACAAAATGGAGTTGCTGAACGCAAGAATCGCCATCTTCTTGAAACCACCCGGACTCTTCTTCTCCATTCTCATGTTCCTCTTCAGTTTTGGGGTGACGCTGTACTTACTGCGTGTTATCTCATCAATCGCATGCCTTCCTCCACTCTACAAGGTCAAATACCTCATCATATTCTTTATCCTCATCAGTCTCTTCACCCTTTACCACCTAAGGTCTTTGGTTCTATATGCTTTACTCATGCTCTCGATCCTGGCATTGACAAACTCTCTCCCCGGTCTCATAAGTGTGTCTTTCTTGGGTACCCACGGTCTCAGAAAGGGTACAAGTGTTATTCTCCTACTCTTCGTCGGTACTTCATCTCTGCTGATGTCACATTCTTTGATTCGGTTCCATTTTTTGGGCCTAACGGATCTCCGTCTGAGTTTTCTCCTTCTACGTCTGCACCAATGGCTATCTTTTATCCTCCGGAGGAGTCTCTGTCGCCTCCGAGGACATCTCCTCCATTGCAGGTTTATCAGCGTCGTCCTCGTCCTGCTTTGCCGCCGAACACCACTGATACTGCCATGGACACATCTTTGGAGCCAAGTCTTTCACCTCGTCCTCTGGTCCCATCTCCTGAGACTGATATTCCCATTGCACTTCGGAAAGGTATGCGTTCCACTCGTAATCCTTCTCCTCATTATGTTTCTTTGAGTTATCATCGTGTTTCTCCTTCCTATTTTGCTTGTCTTTCCTCCTTGTCGTCTGTTTCTCTCCCGAAGACTGCAGGTGATGCCTTTGCCCATCCAGGATGGAAACAGGCTATGCTCGATGAAATGTGTGCCTTGCAGAGCAGTGGGACTTGGGATCTCGTTCCTCTACCATCAGGGAAGTCAGTTGTCGGTTGTCGATGGGTGTATACGGTGAAAGTTGGTCCGGACGGAAAGGTTGACCGGCTTAAGGCTCGCCTCGTTGCTAAAGGTTATACTCAGATCTTCGGATTGGATTATGCCTCTCCGGACACTTTTTCTCCTGTTGCCAAGATGTCTTCTGTGCGCCTATTCCTGTCCATTGCTGCGATTCGACATTGGCCTCTTTATCAGTTGGACATCAAAAATGCTTTCTTACATGGTGACCTGCTCGAAGAAGTCTATATGGAGCAACCTCCGTGTTTTGTTGCTCAGGGGGAGTCTTCTAGTCTTGTATGTCGACTGCGGAAATCTTTATATGGCCTCAAACAGTCTCCCAGAGCATGGTTTGGTAGATTTAGTACTGTAATCCAACAATTTGGCATGATTCGGAGTGAGGCTGACCATTCTGTTTTTTATCGACACTCATCTACTGGTTGCATCTACTTAGTAGTTTATGTCGATGATATTGTTATCACAGGTAGTGATCATCTCGGGATTTCACAGGTGAAACAACATCTTTTTAAACACTTCCAGACAAAAGATCTCGGCAAACTCAAATATTTTTTAGGGATAGAAGTAGCACAGTCCAAAAATGGAATTATCATATCCCAAAGGAAGTATGCAATGGATATTCTAGAAGAAACATGCATGTTAAACTCAAAGTCAGTTGACACCCCCATGGATCCTAATATCAAGCTTATGCCAAATCAGGGGGAGCCTCTTCCAGATCCTGAACGATACAGGCGATTAGTAGGGAGACTAAGTTATCTTACTGTTACTCGTCCGGATATCTCATTTGCAGTAAGTGTAGTAAGTCAGTTTCTCAACTCTCCATGCAAGGAACATTGGGATGCTGTGACTCGCATTATTCGATATATCAAAGGTGCTCCAGGAAAGGGTCTTTTGTATGAAGACAAAGGACATACTCGAGTCGTAGGGTATTCTGATGCAGATTGGGCAGGATCTCCCATTGATAGGAAATCTACTTCTGGTTTTTGTATATTTGTCGGAGATAACCTTATTTCTTGGAAAAGCAAAAAGCAAAATGTTGTGGCAAGATCCAGTGCGGAGGCAGAATATCGAGCTATGGCCATAGCCAGTCAGGAGCTTATATGGCTCAAACAGTTGCTTCAAGAGCTAAGATTTGGAGAGGTTACACAAATGTCACTTATATGTGATAATCAAGCGGCCATGCATATCGCCTCGAATCCAGTTTTTCATGAGAGGACAAAACATATTGAAGTTGACTGTCACTTTGTCAGAGAAAAAGTCATATCTGGTGAAATATCTACAAGCTTTGTTAACTCACAGGATCAACTAGCAGATATATTCACCAAGTCACTGAGAGGTCCTCGGATTGACTACATATGTAACAAGCTGGGAACATATGATTTATATTCTCCAGCTTGAGGGGGAGTGTTAGAATATTTAGGAATAAATATTCTATTTTTTCTGTTTCTTTTTTATAGAATAATTCGTCCTAGAATAAGTCCCTATACTATGTATAAATAGGGACTTAACTTGATAATATTTAAAACAAGCAAATGAAGTAATGCATTTTTTCTCTAAGAAAGTAATTTATTCTTATGGTTTATTATTTTATGGAAGACAAGATTAATGGCAATGAGCATGATAGCCAGATTATCACAATATAGGTTCATTATTTTATGCTATGCTCCTATGTAAAAATCAGTCAGCCTTATATTCTACCTCTAGGCTTCATCTAGTCACCATGGTCTTTTCCAAAACATAATATTGTCTAAGGGGAAACCTACCCAAATTGTACCCAATTTGTATTTGTGTATGCTATAATTAGTATAAGACCACGATCATCATAATAGGAGATTCTTCCTAGAAGCATCCGTAAATACTGAAGAATTCATAGAGTTGCCTTCCAATGGTGCTGGCATGAAAATAAAAAAATTATCTACTCACACTAATAGCAAATGAGATGTTAGATCTCTAATCAAATTTACCAACTAATCTCCAAATTTAGTATGCTTGAAGAAGCTTGGATACTATTAGCTATATTTATTGGCACTCTTATTAACCCAAACTAAGCATCCTAAGTACATGTTTGTCGTGACATATAAACGGTCCCCATTAAAAGCATCCTCTATAAGTAGAAGGTACTTCAAATCACTCAAATCCTTAATTCTAAAGTCTTAATGTAGAGGTATAAGTTAGGGACCTAATTGTCAATACCATATATTCCAATGTGTAATTGTAAAATTACAATAATGAATATGGGTATAGGTAGAGGAAATTGCTCTAACTAGAGGTGAGAAAGCTTGACAATTTCCCCTTTAACCTTAAGACTGTCAGAGCTGTAATGGTGACATGACCATCATTGATGTCTTCACGCCGTGGCCTTCTCAATCATTGTTGATGGCTCCACATCACGACTTATTCTTGTGCAGTTTGAGTTTGATATCACCCTCTGCTTTGTGTGTGCAATCCTCCGCTTTGTGTGTGCAATCTCTAAGTATGTAACCCTTTTTGCACAGATTGTTGATGAGGATTTACATCATGCGACTTCGAGCATCAATAATTAATGGGCAACACCTCCCCTTTCGGATGCACCTATGAACAACTTCATCAGACCTTGTTGTACCATTCTTCATTTGAGAACAACATCTTGTTCATGAACCTATGGTCAGTAACCTCTCAAGCCTACATTGTTCCTTTCTTTGACATTGAAAGGTGCCTTTGTTAAGCTTAAGACCTATATATGGGAGACATTTTTCAGGACTATGGTGCGATTAGCAATCTATTATAATTGTGGCAATTAGACACCTAGATGAACTCACACATTAGTAAATACTAAGCTTTTACTACTAATCTTAAAATCATCTGTTAAATCACTTCAAATGTTAAGGTCATGCCTGATTCCACTAAAAACAAATTCACTCTAACAACGTAGTTGCAATTGGAGGGCCTCAAGGCGATAGAGGCCATCAGCGAGGTCATGGAGACCATTCTAGTGGATGGGATAGACTTATATGCTTCCACTATGGGAAATTTGGAATGACAAAGATTTCTTCTACTCTTTTCATGAATATTCAACCAGTCATTACTTACCCACAATATGTGGCCGAGTTAAAAACTGTTTCCTAAGATAGTTCCATTTGCTCACATCTGTTCTAGTTTAGTCTTGGTAGCAATATTGTAGTTTTTGTAATTTTTACTGAGGGATATTCCAACTTTCTTCAATACTAAGCTACCGCCAGAACCTCATCCTAGTTAGTTAGCTTAACTCTATTACTCTATATAAAATTACACCAATTGTTTACTTATATCATACATCTAAATCATTCTCTTGAATTCCATATTCAAATCACTAAGCACAATTTTGTAACATCTTATATTCCTCTAACCTTGCACCACCCTTATGTCCTACCAATGGCATATTAGGTAATGGGACTCGTTCAATGCATAAGAGCATTAGAAATATTAGTATTTCACTTGCATTATCCTTATCCTCTATATTTTAATTTAACATCACCAATATTTTCATTCAAGATTCAAGGACTAGAAAAGTAATTAGTGCAATGCACAAGTCTCACAGATTTTACCAATTCAATAATACGCCATCATCTTTTACTCTTCTAGTGGTCTCATCACCTATTCAAATACACAATCATCATGGTTATCGTAATCTTGAGTTTAAAACAAATGGATCCTAATTTCTATGTTTTTTGTGCATTGAGTGTGAGTCAAGTCATTTAGGGTAACATGCCAAGTCGTCATTCCCCAATATAGTGTCCATAAGTGCATCTTTGCACATGTTACTTCAATTCATTCTAATGTTGAGGCTTTGAAGCAAGTCAATTCCAGTCATAGATTCAAGCACTTCTACCTTTCATTCATAATTCAAATGATATGGTGCTTAATGAAAAGTATTTTGAACTTTCCCTATACCTTTCTGTTATACTTTATTAAAATTCTTTGCAGTGATAATGCTAAGGAATCCATCTTTAATACTTTTCCATCATTTTTTCAGTTATAGATAGTTTCACTAGCCTTCATTCTCTCACACCTCACAATAGAATGGTGTTGTAAAAAGGAAGAATTATCAATTAGTTAAGTTGAAACTACTTTGCTTCTACAAACACATGTTCCCCACTCATTCTTTGTGATGTCATTCTTATTTCATGTTCCCTTATCAATTGCATATGATCCTCTCTTCTATTCATGATAAGGTTCCTACCACCATTCTTTCCCCGTGGTGCTCTTTATTGTCCCATATGTGTTTAGAGATACCTCTCGTATCCCTTGGACAAAACAAATTATTCCAAATACATTGCATGTATTGTTCGTGGCTACTCTTATCTCCAAAACACTCATTTTGTCACCCAATCCTATGCTACACCAATTATTTTACTTTCTTATCCTCATTTTGTCACTCATTTTTAGGCTACAAATAATATGGAGATGGTTGAAATGGAGGAGAGCATAAGTTGTTTTTTGTGATCGTAAATTACCTCTAAAAGTTAATAGGCATTCTATAAAATGGCGATTAGACCTACTATGTTATATGGAACTTACTATTGGACTATGAAGCAAGCACACGAGCAAAAAATGAGTCACAAAAATGAAGTTGTTAAAGTGTATATGCGAATATACGAGGATGGACAAAATAAGAAATGAGAGTATTTAAAATGTTATGTGCATATACTTAGGTGACCAATAAATGCTCTACTTAGGCAATGTGAGATTGTGACAAATACACATATTAATCGAGGAAGAGACAAAGAAGACTTAGTTAGCAACAATAAAACAGAATAAAATTCATTTAAATATAAAGGATGTTATACTAGGCGATCAAGCTCAATGGCGTAGGAGGATCTACACAGTCAACCCCACTTAATGGGATAAAGACTTAGTTGTTGTTTTGTATACTCTTAAGCTTCAAAGTGAATTTCTTAAATTATCTCAAAGGCTCTTTCTAATCTAGGTAGATGACAAGTCATAGCTAACGAGATGGATTCTCTCCACTCTAACAGCATTTGAAAGTTAGTTTTTTTTTCTACCAAGAAAGTATGTTGCAAGTGAACCTCTACCATTAGATGTACTCTTGATGGTGTTATGAACTAGCTCAAAAAATTGCTTGCTAGTTATGAGATACACTCAAATTTATAGTGTGGACCATCTTGACACTTTCTCCTACGACTAAAGATTATTTACATTTGTCTCTTTTCTCATATTAGCAAATATCTTTCACTAGTCCCTTCATCAACTATAGTATCAAGGACGCTTGCATCTGTAGTGGTCTTATTGAGGATATATAGATATATATAGTGCAACTTACACATTGTTATTCAAGAAGTGACTAACCAATGTGCAAATTGAAGACATAGCTCCAAGAACTTGGATATATAGATATATATAGTGCAACTTACACAAATTGTTATTCAAGAAGTGACTAACCAATGTGCAAATTGAAGACATAGCTCCAAGAACTTGGTTTAAAAGATTTAATAGTGCAAGTTTTTGCTACTCAAAAAGTGACTAGCTAGTGCTCAAGACTAATACAATTCCAATTGGATCACATAACTAAAAGACTGCCTACTCATCATTTTTAGATTAAAGAATTGAAAGAACTCAAATACTTCATCAGTATAAAGGTTGTATACAAATATCTTGAGATTTATTTGATGCAAATATCTTCCAACAGAACACATGTATTTGACATGCTTAAGAAGGTGGATATACTAGGAACCAAAAACAATTCACAATCACATAGACCCTCATGTATTAAAGAAAAGGTAGCCACTATTTAATCTAGGAAAGTAAAAAAGTTTGATAAAGAGGCTAAACTACCATGCCAACCATCTAATTTACAATTAATGTTATCAATTCTTAAGATCCCAATAGCACAATCATTGGGAGGCAATCTTAGAAATTCTATAGTACCTTAATAAATGAACTCAAATACTTCGTCAGTATAAAGGTTGTATACAAATATCTACCCCCGGAGCATGATTGAGTTGGTTATTACGGGGCACACTTGCTGAAGTGGGCAAGGGTCGAATCTCAGTGAAACCGAGGCAATGCCCTCCCTCGTAGTGGCCAGTTGCAGCTTCCCGATTTACCTCCTTACAGATAATCGTGGGGCCGACCACGTGGGACCGCTGGGGTAGCGGATTCCACCTTTTGCTAAAGTATACAAATATCTTGAGATTTATTTGATGCAAATATCTTCCAACAAAACACATATGTATGTATTTGACATGCTTAAGAAAGTGGATATACTAAGAACCAAAAACAATTCACAATCACATAGATCCTCATGTATTAATGAAAAGGTAGCCACTATTTAATCTAGCAAAGTATACAAGTTTGATAAAGAGATTAAACTACCATGCCAACCATCTAATTTACAACTAGTGTTATCCATTCTTAAGATCCCAATAGCACAATAATTGAGAGGCAATCTTAGAAATTCTATAGTACCTTAATAAATACTTCAGTGAAAAATCTCTTGAGATTTTGGGTACAATTACTATTGATTGGGCAAGTTCTTCCATAGATTGTTAAAATAATAATGAAAAACTTGTATTATTAGAAGGGATAACCCCTAATTTATACATGAATATACCGACTTATTCCAGGAGAATTATTCTAAAAGAATAAACAGATTATTTATCCCTAAATATTCTAACACTCCCCCTCAAGCTGGAGAATATAAATCATATGTACCCAGCTTGTTACATATGTAGTCAATTCGAGGACCTCTCAGTGACTTGGTGAATATATCTGCTAGTTGATCCTGTGAATTAACAAAATTAGTAGATATTTCACCAGATATGACTTTTTCTCTGACAAAGTGACAGTCGACTTCAATATGCTTTGTCCTCTCATGAAAAACTGGATTCGAAGCAATATGCATGGCGGCTTGGTTGTCACATATAAGTGACATTTGTGTAACTTCTCCAAATCTTAGCTCTTGAAGTAACTGTTTGAGCCATATAAGCTCTTGACTGGCTAAGGCCATAGCTCGATATTCTGCCTCTGCACTAGATCTTGCCACAACATTCTGCTTTTTACTTTTCCAAGAAACAAGATTATCTCCGACAAATATACAAAAACCAGAAGTAGATTTTCTATCAATGGGAGATCCTGCCCAATCTGCATCAGAATATCCTACGATTCGAGTATGTCCTTTGTCTTCGTACAAAAGACCCTTTCCTGGAGCACCTTTGATATATCGAATAATGCGAGTCACAGCATCCCAATGTTCCTTGCATGGAGAGTTGAGAAACTGACTTACTACACTTACTGCAAATGAGATATCCGGACGAGTAACAGTAAGATAGCTTAATCTCCCAACTAATCGCCTGTATCGTTCAGGATCTGGAAGAGGCTCCCCCTGATTTGGCATCAACTTGATATTAGGATCCATTGGAGTGTCAACTATCTTTGAGTTTAGCATGCCTGTTTCTTCTAAAATATCCAATGCATACTTCCTTTGGGATATGATAATCCCATTTTTGGACTGTGCTACTTCTATCCCCAAAAAATATTTGAGTTTGCCGAGATCTTTTGTCTGAAAATGTTTGAAAAGATGCTGCTTCACCTGTGAAATTCCGAGATGATCACTACCTGTGATAACAATATCATCAACATAAACTACCAAGTAGATGCAACCAGCAGATGAGTGGCGATAAAAAACAGAATGGTCAGCCTCACTCCGAGTCATGCCAAATTGTTGAATTACTGTACTAAATCTACCGAACCATGCTCTGGGAGACTGCTTGAGGCCATATAAAGATTTCCGCAGGCGACATACAAGACCAGAAGACTCCCCCTGAGCAACAAAACACGGAGGTTGCTCCATATAGACTTCCTCGAGCAGGTCACCATGTAAGAAAGCATTTTTGATGTCTAACTGATAAAGAGGCCAATGTTGGATAGCAGCAATGGACAGGAATAGCCGCACAGAGGACAACTTGGCAACAGGAGAAAAAGTATCCCCATAATCCGATCCGAAGATCTGAGTATATCCTTTAGCTACGAGACGAGCTTTAAGCCGGTCAACCTTTCCGTCTAGACCAACCTTCACCGTATATACCCATCGACAACCGACAACTGACTTCCCTGGTGGTAAAGGAACGAGGTCCCAAGTCCCACTGCTCTGTAAGGCACACATTTCATCGAGCATAGCCTGTTTCCATCCTGAATGGGCAAAGGCATCACCTGGAGTCTTCGGCAGAGAAACAGACGACAAGGAGGAAAGACAAGCAAAATAGGAAGGAGAAATACGATGATAACTCAAAGAAATATAATGAGGAGAAGGATTACGAGTGGAACGCATACCCTTTCGAAGTGCAATGGGAACATCAGGCTCAGGAGATGGGACCGGAGGACGAGGCGAAAGACTCGGTTCCAAAGATGAGTTCATGGCAGTGTCAGTGGTGGGCGGCGGCAAGGCAGGACAAGGACGAGTACGACGCTGATAAACCTGCAATGGAGGAGATGCCTCTGGAGGTGACAAAGATTCCTCCGGAGGATAAAAGATAGCCAAAGGTGCAGGCGTAGAAGGAGAAAACTCAGATGGAGATCCATTAGGCCCAAAAAATGGAACCGAATCAAAGAACGTGACATCAGCAGAGATGAAGTACCGATGGAGAGTAGGGGAATAACACTTGTATCCTTTCTTAGACCGTGGATACCCAAGAAAGACACATTTATGAGATCGGGGAGAGAGTTTGTCCATGCCAGGATCGAGAACATGAGCAAAACATGTAGAACCAAAGACTTTAAGTGGTAAAGGATGAAGAGACTGATGAGGATAAAGAACATGATGAGGTATTTGACCTTGTAAAGTGGAGGAAGGCATGCGATTGATGAGATAGCATGCGGTAAGGACAGCATCACCCCAAAATTGGAGAGGAACATGAGAATGGAGAAGAAGAGTCCGGGTGGTCTCAAGAAGATGACGATTCTTGCGTTCGGCAACTCCATTCTGTTGAGGGGTATGAGGACAAGACGTCCGATGCAATACACCATGAGACGCCATGAAGGTTTGAAATGGAGTAGATAAATACTCACGTGCATTATCACTCTGCAAGGTTCGAAGGGAAATACCAAATTGAGTTTTAATTTCATAGAAAAAAGATTGAAAAAGAGAAAACAACTCCGAACGATCCTTCATCAAATATAACCAGGTGCAACGGGAAAAATCGTCTATAAAGGTAACAAAATATCGTGACCCCAATGTAGAAGAGACACGACTCGGGCCCCAAACATCGGAATGAATCAAAGCAAAAGGTGACGTAGCCCGACTCACAGTGCGAGGAGAAAAAGAACTACGAACATGTTTTCCTAATTGACATGACTCACATGATAGAGATTTTAAGTGGGAAAGACCAGGATGTAATTGTTTCAACTTATCAAGACTAGGATGTCCCAACTGAGCATGAATCAGAAGGGGAGATGTTGCCGCCGAACCAACAAGAGAGGACTGCTGAAGATGATAGAGGCCATGAGACTCATATCCGAAACCAATTATCCTCCCCGTACTCCGGTCTTGTAAAGAAACAGAAGATTTAGTAAACAAGATGATACAATCAAGAGATCGAGCAAGCTGACTGATTGATAATAAATTAAAGGGAGCACCAGGAACATAAAGAACATTATGGATAGAAAGAGACGGAGAAAGATGAACAATACCAACACCCTGAGACTGAGTTTGAGAACCATTTGCTATGGTGACACAGGGTAAATAACCAGAAGTAGAGAGAGAAGAAAAAAGAGATTTATTACCAGTAATATGATCGGTAGCTCCGGAATCAAGAATCCAAGGACTCGAAGAGGAAGATATATTAGCAAAAGAATTACCAGTGAGTGCAACGGTAGTAGGGGAATCAGAAGTCTTTCGATCCTCATACCATTTCAGAAAGTCGTCGTAAGAAGGCGGTGGGGTCATATATGGTGGTTCTTTGCCACTCTTACAAGGTGACATGATCAATCTTCTTTCCAAAACAGGATGCTGCTACTTGTAACTGGAATTTAAGGTGTTGTTTGCTGGATATCACTGTCCTCTATTTGCTGTTTGCTGTTTTGCTAGACAGGAAGCCCAAAACAGACCGAACCTCCACGGCAAATAGAAAGCTGTCACTGTGACAACAGAAAGCTCTCGCGCGATGAAGAGGGATAGGCCGGCACCGTTCTGCTTGCGTGGAGGGAAAGGCCGACGAGCAAAAAACCAAAGAGGAAGACCTTCGGCACCTTCAGCCCTTCCACACGTTTTCTCCAGCGGCCGCACGAGCAGAAAATGCCGGCATAAGGTGGTGCGTCGCGGGGAAGAAGAAACCTTCGGCGGCTTAGGGTTTTGGAAGAGCAGAAGCTTCGTCGCGAGAGAGGATGACGAAGAAGAGGCAGAGTAAAAACCTGGAGAAGACTTCACTGCTCCACAGCTTCTAGGTTACCACTGGCCACGACAGAGACCGATCGATTGCGCGCTGAGGAAGAAGCTCGCGATCGACTCGAAGCGGCTCGAGTTCGGCGGAAGACGCTCGCGATCAGCAGGGAAGGCGAAGGTCGCGATTGGAAGCAGAAGGGAGGCTGTGTCGCGCTGTCGGAAGCTAGGGACGGCGGCCTGCTTGCTCTGCTTCGGAAGATGGCGCGATCGGGAGAAGATGGCGCGGTCGGAAGCTAGGGACGAGGAAGGAGATGCGGTGCTTGGCGGACAGAGCGAACGAAAGAAAAGAAAAAGGGAGAAAGGTATTGCGGCGGCGGCGTAAGGATTAGGTGGATAAACCTAATCCTAACCCTAACGCTCTGATACCATGTTAAAATAATAATGAAAAACTTGTATTATTAGAAGGGATAACCCCTAATTTATACATGAATATACCGACTTATTCCAGGAGAATTATTCTAAAAGAATAAACAGATTATTTATCCCTAAATATTCTAACAAACAATCAAGCTATCACGTTAATCCAATGTTCCACAATAAGATGAAACATGTAGAGAGTAATTGTTAATTTATTTGAGAGACTATGTAATCCAATAAAAACCTCGTTTATCAGCTCTATCGGTTAGTTAGCACTTTTACTAAGCTAGTCCTTAACAAGTTCTTGAATCAAAAATATCAACAATAAGCAAAATTTTCATACTATCTTTGAACAAACTTGTGTAGTTGTGTTAGGAACATAGTTGTAAACCCTTCATATTCCAAGATGTGAACAATTTCCATATTAACCTTAAAGTATGCTCCCAATTTTGCAAGTACTAATGATGTCAATCACTAACAAATGAAAGCATGTCATCTACATAAACAATGATAATAATATATTTTCAAAACTAAGAGGTTAGGTGAAACACTAAATATTTGATATACTCCTAACCATACCAAATTGAAGAAGAGAAGAACTTACACTCGACCCAGATATACTTCAGCCTGTATAGAGAATTTCTCAATTTGCACACAAAGCATACTCTCCCTAAGCCACAAACCTAGGAGCTCAATCATGTTACCCCTTAACAAGATCAACATGAAAAAAAAACATTCTTATCATTCATCCAGTTAAGTGGTTATTGGATCATAGCTACCACGGTGAGAGGGTTAGATTAAACCAATTTTAAGTATAGGAGAAAAAAAAGTGTCAATATAGTCAACATCAAATAGAGTATATTCTTTTGCTACCAATTGAGTTTCTATCTTATGCACAAACAAAACCACATTGGATGTTTTAACAATGAAAAGTATAGTGGATCATATGGGAGGATTATAAGCTAAATCCCAAATGTCACTACAATACAAAGTTACCTTTTCATTACCATAGTTTACCACTAACCTAAATTAGTTAGCCTGTCCTAGATAATATTCATTATTTGAACTTACACCAGAGGAAAAAAACAAGGAATCTAAACAGAGAAAAGAGACTTCAAGGTCATGCACTCACGGATTGCGGATGATACTCCCCTTAAAAAGAGGTCTAGATAAAACGTAGGATTTTAGTTATTAATAGTTCTTGCAAAGAAAACAAGCTCAGATCTTGGCTTGTGGTAGGTTTCTAGTGGTTGTCTCTGGTGGTGGTATTTCAACAGCAAAAGTGTGGTGGGCCCACAACCTGTAGGTTCCAAGATGGTTTTAAATACCAAGTAGATGAGGATATTATTTTAGGTTTCTGTAACTAGGGGAGAGCATAGTTCAGTTTATTGATTCAGTAAAAAAAAAATCTACCACAACAAAAATTCAAAAATTTTAAACTGAAATCAACTGAAACTTTTCCAGTTCAATTTCAAAAGAAAACAAAATCATTAGTTTAGTTTGGTGTGAAATCAATAATTAATATATATATATATATATATATCAATAAAAAACAATTAAAAATGTATTCAATTAAAGGGTGGATTCTATTGAAAAATAAATAAAAATTATCATAGTAAGTTTTATTTAAACAATGAACACAACAAGCCCATAATCATGTGTGACGCTAACTATTGAGCTCTCTACCTCGCTCGCTTACGCAAGAGCTCTCCTTTTGTCGCCCCTCTTCATCCGCGAGGTCTTCTCCCTTGCCTTATCCATAGACAAGAACGAATCAGATCAACTTGACTGATATGATGGATGAAATGGGTAGACAGTTGAGGTTTGTGTTTGGTTAGGACTTTGTCTCCCTTTTGTTATCTTCCGCCCCAGGTGGATTATCTGTGGGAGCAAGCTACCTTTCTTTGATCCACTTTATCGGGCAGGAAGGAGAATGAAAAAAGACAAAAGATGGTGGTCGTGGTAGGTTGGAGGATCTTACGCGGTGGAGCGAACTCTTCTATCGTGTAGCATTTCCTTTGGCTCAGTAGCTGCACCCCCTCGATCCATTGTACTAGAGAGATCCGAGAAGAACGATGAGGGTCATATTCAATCCTTTCTACAATGCCAATTGACGATGTGCTTCGTTTTAGGTCAATTTTTCACAACAATCGCTTCAATCCACCCCCTCGGTTTTAAACAATTAACACAACAAGTCAATAACCATATGAGAACACAGTAGCATGGTTTTACATACATGTGTATTTGTATAAAACCTTAACAGCTCAGTTCAGTTTGGTTTATTTATCTAGATTCAAACTAAAATCAAAGCAAAACCAATAATTTTATCTAGCTCACAACCCAATATTTTCTTTGTCATTCATCCACTGTCTGCAATAAACAAGTAATAAGCCATATACAACAAGAACTTGGCAGCTAAACAGCATACAAGAAAATATCTTCGGATTACTTAGGGAAAGGGTTCATGAGACAAAAATACATGGAGAAATAAAGAAGAATGTCGGGGCAGCATACCTCCTTGTACAATCTCAAAGCATGTTGATAGAAAAGCTTCCTTGAATATCCAGCTACTTTTCTTAACCTAGTAATGGCATAAGCACTCTTCAACTGCAACATAAGCATAAAAAAAACAAATTGAATCATATATTAGATAATGAAATCAATATAAAAATAAGATTTAATATGTTAGAGTTATTAGGTCAATAAAAATTATTAGATTTATAATGAAGCATTGAATAGGTATGGTTCAACAATGGGTATTTGACGAAGCACCAACGGGAATCAAACCCCACAAAGAAATCTTGCATAAAAATTTGAAAGTGAAATTTTTTATTAATCAAAAGACTTTTATAGACCCAGCCTTAATGGAAACTAAAGAATAAATACGAAAATTGAGAAATACAATTATCCCTATTTATTTTGATAACCCAAATTGAAAGATAACAAACAAAATAGACTAATTACTAGAGAACTCTATCAAAACTCAAAATTCAAAAATTGTCCAAACTTGATTTCTTTTTTGCATCTTTCTCCACCACCAAAGAGAACTCGACTCCAACTAGACTCCATCAAGTGGAGCAACTATGTTATGTGATTTCACATATAGGTGTAAAAGTATGTGACTATGTTATGTGACGCCACCTTGCCACATCAGTGTGAGATCTCATGGATGGCTGACAAGGCACTCTACCATAGGGCGGGAATCAGCTCACCACTGTTTTGAAGCTTGGAGGGCGTGGGAGTATAGAGGGTGGAGGATAGACGGACTCAAGTATGGAGGATTAATGTGATAGCCTACGAACTTGCTCTACCATCAGAATTAGAAATGCAAAACATCTTCTATGTTTCCATGTTACAAGAATATGTTTCGAATATGACTCATCATACAGAATTCATTGTACCACTTATCGTGAGGAGCATCAACTACAAAATAAGTATCTTCTCCTAGTGAAGATTGGTTAGTAGCATCACTCAAATCAAAGGCTAGTTGAGAGAGCGATGATGAGATGAGTATCAAATATCCCCATATCACTAAATTTGGGACCAAATTTCTTTTAGTTGGAGATGCTATATATTGTGTTCTTAGTTTGTTTAAAGTTTCAATCGTTCTTTATTTTTTTATTTAATGATTAACTTTTTTATAAACCTAATTGTTGGAACTTCCATTCCCTCTGCAATTAAGCAACTAAGTGTTTTGATGACTTGGGTAAAGAGTTTAAGTTAGGTAGCTAAGTGTTTTAATGAATTAGCAAAGGATTCGAGTTAGGTTTGTTGCATATGTGACTTGTTTGTTAAGTTGCACAAGCTCTACTGTGTATACATAGGTTGGCTTGGAGTGGCCAAGGTGTTTGTTAGCTCGATGGCTCAAGCTCCGTGGAGATTAGAGAAGGATGTCATGGGCAGCTGAGGGGTTGTAGGATGAAGTATGTGGAGAACATAGGAGTATCTAAGGCAGCGTTTGGTTTCAGAGACAGAGACATAAATACAGAGACAGAAATAGGATTTCTGTCTCCGCCCCCGTTTGATTTTGAGAGACAGAGACAGAAATAGGATTTCTGTCTCCGTCTTAGATAGAATTTATGTCCACTTTCAAACTGGGGACACCGAAATGGAGACGGAGACATAATTTCTACTCATCTCCGCTTCCGGCACCGTCGCGCTGCCCGTCCAGTCACCGCCGGCCGCGGGGTCGGGCACGTTGGATGCGCAGTTCGCCGGCTCTCCGGTCAGCGCCGGATTCCGACCGGATTGTGGCGGAAATCCGACCGGAATCCAACCAAAAATAGAGTCCTGCGCGCCTCAGCCACTGTCAGCCGGAATTCGGTCAGATTCCGATCGAATTCCGGCCGAATCGGGGTCGGAGTCCGACAGCAGTCGACGTGCCCGGCGCCGGCGCGTCGATCGCGGTCGGACTCCGACCCCAATTTGGCTAGACTTCGGCCCCGATTCGGCCGGAATCCGGCCGAAATCGGCCAACAGTGTCTGTCGACCGATTTCGATCGGATTCTGACCGAATCGGGGTTGTAATCTGGCCACCGCCGGACCGCCGACAAGTGGCGCGTCCAACGGACCCGGTCCGGCGGCAGACAGTGGTCAGACGATGATGAACGGGCGGCGGGAAGCAGAGGAGGTCTGAGGAGACTGTCTCTGTATTACCAAAATCAAACACGATACAGAGACCATTGTAAATGCGTCCCTGTCTCTACTGTGTCTCTGTATTTCTGTATTTCCGTCTCTGTATTTCTGTACTTCTTAAACCAAACGCAGCCTAAGGGACTATAGTATGAGGTCTGTGGAAATTGAAGAAGGATGGCACAGGCATCCAAGGGACTGCAGGATAAGATCCATGAAGATCAGAGAAGGATACACAAGCATCTGAGGGACCGCGAGATGAGAATGATTGGAGCAATGTAAAGCCAAGGAGTTGAACTATGTAAGTGAAGGCACAAAGAATGGCATGAAGAGTAGAGAGCTTAGAGTATTCAAGGGCATAGTTTGATGGAAGAAGCCCTCAAGGCTTAGAGAAACTTACGAGAGATGTGAGTAGAGCGACCTGCATAGAAGGGACAATGGTAGATGGTAACTTAGGCAGACTCAATCATAGATATATTCAAAGAACCGGTCCAATTGACTAATGGCTAAGAACCACACCCCAAATGTTTCAAGGTTCTAGATTTGACCAATGGTTGTATACCAGTCAACTAATGGTTGTGTCAATCAACTGGTGGCCGAGAGAGTCAATACCCTAAGTGTCTTTTGTAGTTTTCCAGACGACTGTGGTTTAATACTCTAAGTTAAATCTGTTTAGGATATTATGGAGAAGAGCAGTCAACTGATGGGTAAGGCTTAATCGAATAATGATTCTGACCATTAGCAAACGAATAGAAGGTTTGTCAATTGATTGGCTAGTTGCCCAATCAACCCGGGTTCATTTGAATGAGAAGAGAATTTTTTTCTTGTCGACTCAACACCGATAAGTCGATTGATGGTAATTCAATCGACTATGTTAGGGCTTGCATTCCCTTCTACGGTTAGGCAACTAAATATTTTGATGAGTTGGGTAAAGGATTTAAGTTAGATTTGTGGATTTAAGTTGTGTAGTCTACCAAGTATACAGGTTGACTTGGTGTGGTCAAGGTTTATGATGGCTCGAGATCCATAAGATCAAAGAAGGATGACGCATCCGAGAAATCACAAGACAAGGAGTATAAGAGCATGGAAAGTCGAGAAGGAGATCTATATAATAAAAAGGGTACGAAGGATGGCTAAGGAGGAGTCAAAGGCTTGGAGCATCTGATGGATGCAACTTGACAATAAAAGATCTCAAGACTTAGAGAAACTTCATAAGAGATGTGAGTAAAGTGACTTGGCTATAAGGGTAGATGACAAACTTAGGTGGAATCAACCTTAGATATGGTCTGAGACAAGCGATCTGTTGACTAGTGTTGGGATTCAGTTGATTGGTGGCTAAGAACCCGCCCCCTATGTGTATAAGGGATTTTGTGGTTTGATAAGTCGGCTGATGGATGTAAATCAATCAACTGATGGCTAACAAGTTTATACCATGGGGACTAATTAACTAATAGTCCAAATACCCTAAATTAGGCCTGAATAGGGTATTCTGATTGGATCAGTTGACTGGTGGCTCAAACCTTGGCAAAACGAACAAAAGACCTCATGTGTAAAAGGGGTTTTATGGTTTGATAAGTGGACTGATGGATGTAAATTAGTCGACTAGAGGCTGACAAGTTCATACCCCAAGTGTTTTGGGGTTTGTTGTTTAACTCAAATGATTGATAAATGGGACCAATTGATTGGTAGTCCAAATACCCCATGTTAGGTCTGCTTGGGGTATTCTAATTAGATCAATTGATTGGTGGGTAAGGGTTGGTCGATCAATGGCTTAGACCATGGCAAAACAAACAAAAGATTTTCTATTTAAGTGGGGTTAGTTTGTAGTGAATAGAATGTTTTCTAGTTAATTGATCTAGTCAACTAAGTTTTGTTAGAAGAGGATAGAAAGTTTTGGAGTTGACTGGTACAGTCGATTGAGCATTGATTAATCCACTGTTCCTTCTAATTCAAATGCAACTGAAGATGGAAGTTCTAACAGCGTGATTCAGATAACATTTAGAGGATTAGTCAACTAATAATCGCTAGATCAGCAAAACAAGAGGATTCGGGATAAAGGCTATAAAAAGGGCTCAAGTGGATGCAAGACAAGGCAATAAATAAGTGCAAACAATGCCCATATATTGCCTCCACAAAAGCCTTCACTATTTTTAACTAAAAAGGTATCGAGACAAATAAAACATGAAATTTTTGAAAGGATAAGAATTCAAAATTAGAACTCTTGTAAGCAATAAATTGTTGGAAGAATAAATGATAAATTGTCCAGGCTAATAAGATCAAAATAAAGGAACTTGAAGGATTAATCTTGAGTGAGCATGCAAATATGTACCTCCATAATTAGATCCTCCTTAGTTCTTCTCCAGCCAGATGGAGTGAACCACCTGGTAAAAAACGTGTCAAACAAACTATAGCAATTCTATCATCGCATTTGCTTGTATGGCACATATACTACACTAGGTCAAAGCGTAATTATGCAAAATCGGACCTAGAACCTACAAAGAACAGAAAAATTTGGTACAAAATCATATAAGTAACAAAAGTTGATGTTACTGAGTTACATGAATTTGTAGAAACTTCAAAACCTCTAAGTTCAAAAGGTATTAAATATAAACATAGATAAATTATTTGATTTAATGAATGGGTATACCGATCACCTAACTTCAATTAGAGAAAGAACTATCTAATATTCCATCACGTATGCACATATTATGTCAATTTTTAAGTTTGAAAGATCAACAGAGCTTAATCCTCTGATAAGGATGGATGATAAAGAAAGTACAACTATGATATTAATTCAAAATGTCCAACATATTTAGATGAAGAGAGAAATATAAACTTGATTGATCTACCTTCTCCAAAAGGGAATTGGATCTCGTGGAGCATATGGTTCATAGACAAATCCAGGGCTTGACAGAGTCAGCTTCAATGAAACCTACATGAGTTACTCGATCAAATGCAAAACTCTTGTTGAATGAAATACTTAATATTCAACAGACAAAATTCAGTCTAGATGGTACAGCAGAATAGCAGTACAGAGATAGAATATATTAAAAATTAAAATTATCAAATTTTAAAGAAACATAGAACTTATTAGAGTAGCATCTGACAAGCTTTCTTTGTACATCCACTCGCCAGACTGCATATCAATCCAGAGTTAAGATCAACAACATGGTCAGCAAGAGAAAAGATAATTCTTCGATCACCTGTCTTGCTCCACCGGGGGCTTTCACAATGGACATGTATCTAACTCCACTAATACTGAATGATATCTCTGTAGACTGACAACAAAAATACAATAATAAAAAAACATGGTAAGAAACTAACTTTACCAGCAATGAAGATGGATACCTTATAAGAACATGGCTGAGTCAAGCAGCCTGCATTTTTTACTGCATGCGGAGGAACGACGCTACTAGCATTATAAGAACAACTGAGGAAGCTCCTTCGGAGAACGAACGCTGAGGATAAAAGTCACTTCATTTTGGCAGAGAGAATCGACAAGATTGAAAACTAATTTAGAAGTCTGAGTAAACCTTCAACTCCTGAACTGAGATAACTCAAAGGGGCAGGGGAAGTGATTGAGTTGCACAACGCATCAGCTTTACGGGAAGAGAGAGAATATTCTGAGGGCAACCGAAACCCTTGACGTCGCCCATGGAGGGCCGCACGGAACCGCGCCAAGGCCATCTGCCGACGCTGCCACTGTCGATTCCGCTGCCGCCGCTAGTGGTGAGGAGAGATCGGAGAAGGTCGATTAAGGGTTTCGGGACAACACAGAGAAAGTTCTTTTTTTTTTTTGTAATTAAAAGTGCGCTGCGGCTCGGCACTGACCGTTGCGGCCCATGAATCCGGTCGAATGGCATTTCTTTGCAAAAGGAAACTGATTGAGATCTTTGAGGGTGGCATTTTACCAAACCGCCCAGCAGGTTTCAGGAATTTTTAAAATGGGCATCGTACTTTGATTTTTTACCAAATTAAGCACTTATTTTCAGAAATATTCCTCCGCCTAAATAATTGTTAATCCAAATGATTGTTTCTTCGGGCATATTATCGAACCGCGTTATAAATTTTCATTATTATCCATTTCATGTATTGAGATTGTAATCCACGGGTCGATTTGAATGAGATTTGTCAGATTTATCAGTCCCATCACATACTTTAAACAGATTAGATTAAAATTTTATCAATCTATTTTAAGATAAATTAAAATTAATCAATCTATCTAGACTCGTGACCCACATAGATGGGCCTGTGACAGCTTGGATTAACTCGTAAATTGAAAAAATTAATTTATTTTTTTTTAATTTAAAATTAAAGTAAAAAACTCAGGACTAATAATCTTGAACTGTCTAAATTATAATTTAAATTTAAAATTTTCAATTTAACCTTTTTAAATTATAATTTAAATTTAAAATTTTTAATTTTTTTTTATTTTTTTGAGAGATTCATGAGTTAGATCCATCTAATTTATAATTCATCTTGAGTTGGAGATTTTTTGACTCGTCAACTGATGAATCGGTCCATTTTACTCTGTTATATAATAGATAACTAGTATTTTTCCCGTGCAATGCACGGGATGTTATTTTATATAATTAACAAATATATAGATCGGATGTTATTTTATAGATCGTGCAACTA
Source organism: Curcuma longa (assembly GCF_044706935.1). Lineage (NCBI taxonomy): Eukaryota > Viridiplantae > Streptophyta > Magnoliopsida > Zingiberales > Zingiberaceae > Curcuma > Curcuma longa. The sequence continues at coordinate 26,011,198 of NC_133861.1, read as the reverse complement.
TTTTGTTAATGACATCTTGAGAAAAAAAAAAAAATAAGCTATAACATAAAATATTCGATTAATTAATCATGGAACAAAAAAATAAATTAACTTACCAAAAAATATGTTCTCATCAACAGAAACTGTCTTCTTCAATTCACTAAAAGACTTGAATTCATAAATTACCCTACAAATATGATTAGACGTTCTTTCAGAATGGGTTTCACTCTCTATGATCGGACGTTCTTTGAGAATGAGTTTCACTCTCTCTATGATCGAACGTTTTATTGTTCCATGCATGCGTTCACCCTACAAATATATAGAAAAAGTAAATATTTATATTTTCTAATAGTAATCAGATATATACGTAAAAAAAATACAACCTCTTTATCATGAAAGACGCACTCCAAGCTAAAATCTTCGTTGTTTCCACATGCAGGTAGATCATAACAACGAACTAATTGGAGTTTCAACGCCCATTGCATTTTCGAAGGGTTAACCTCTCGGATGAGATTAAACAGAGGAGTCATTTTTTTATTTCAGCCTAAAATAAGTGAATGAATATATTGCAATCCTAATTTATAGAGTATATGCAATCCCACCCTCATTTGTAATATGTGATATTTTTTACCATCAAAGTTATACAATATATTTAGGAATCTTATTTTACCATTTAATAATAATAATTTGAGCATTAAAGTTTATGCTTAATATGGATTAAAATGCATTTAAAGATCTTTTCAATTAATATTAATATATATGAAAAGTTGTATTATCAATCAATTATAGCTATGTACGTTAATTTCCATATAGATAAATATGTCTGAAATGATGTTTAGGCGGGAAATTTTTAGACAGACAACTCTGTTTTTATATATAGATATTTGATGATTAATCCACTTCATCCTAAATTTATCCATATCCATTTGACATACTCCATTCTAAGCACTTTTATCTTTTCCCATAAAAAATTATAATTTCACTAGAATTCTCCTTCATCTCCGTCCCAACGAGTTTCCTCCATCATCATCGTTCGCTTCCGCTTTCGAAGGAGCATCGGTAGCCGGTAGCCGTAGCGGTTGCCCGTCGTCGTCCCCTTCGCCTCCATCCAACGGCGCAAAGAACTCGTGTGTGTCACGATAAAGGGAAACAGACTCCAATAACTCATCGTCGAGGCCAGACAAGGGCATGGACGATGAAGCATCTGTGTGCACCCTGGAGAAGGCAACAAAGACCATGTCGTCGCTCTTGTCAAGGATTAATCTCTCGCTACCGACATTGGCATATAGGGAGTAGCTCCACGCTTGAATCAACAAAGAGGAGGAGGCTTTGAAGTTTCAATTACATTGGCATAACTGAGGTCTAGTTCGATTATATAGTCAGTATAAATTGAACGGTTTCAAACGGTCTTGCTCAATACACACAAAGTGTACTAGTGTAATTTAATAGTCAAGATAAACTAATATCAATTACACTACAACCACTTCAATAGTTTATCCCTATCCATCTTGGTTGTGAGCTACTATTTATAATTTATAAGGAACTAATAATATGATCTTCTGTGTGGCACCACACACCATGTTATCTATAATATAAATTAAGTAGACAACTGCATTAACATATAAAATGCAGACATTTGACCAATGTGATTCTCATTTCAAAATATTATAAAATAGATATTCATACAAAAGCTAGGCTTATAGTATACATCCCAACAAAGAAACCTCTTACAAGATCTGATTAATAGTACAAGCACAATTAAAACATAAATAGAAAGAATATGAAAATAAAGTATAAGCACAGAAAGTGCAAATCCAATCTAAAAGTCGTAAATGTAATGACACTCTTGGCACTTCCCGAATTGTACGAATAAAATCTTTTGAGCACTTTTAAGCACATAACAAGAGGGAATTAAATTTATTTGAGTGTGAATGAGTTATAAACCTCGAGCCTCTGCCTCCCTTTTATAGGTCTCGACCAACACTTGTCCAATCGCTTGAAAGTCATTCTGATCACTCGAACCTTCACTGACTCGACTACAAGTTTAATCCTCTTCGACTCTGGATCAGGTTGATTTGGCAACTTCTAATCTCTTGGAACTCAGTCAAACTTCATCCTGGAACTCAAAGTTATCTGGGTTCCACTCGACTAGACTTGTTCTAGTCGCCCGGACCAACTTGGGTTCGATCACCCGGACCAGCTTGATTATGGTCAATCACACTTGGTCCAATCGCCTGGACTAGCTCAGGTTGACCAAACTTCATCCAGTCTTTCATGTCTTTGTCCAACTCTAGCTTTTGTAAGATAAACATGCAAACAAGCTTAGTACTTAGCTTACCTGACCTACTGGGCTCACTTGTTTAGAGTGCATTCCTCCAAGACTTTTCACTACCTAAGGTTTTCCTTTGCTCAGAGTTCACTCCTCGGAGTCTTTCCATTATCTAAAATTCATTCTCCTATGATTTTTTCTTTGCCAAGCATCCAGTCACCTTTGAAATTTTTAAATTTTTTCCGTGTCAAACATCAGGTCAACTTTGGCTTGCTTAGATTTTCCACTAATGTCTAGGTTAACATTGACCTGTCAGGACTTCTCATCAATTACCAAACCTTCAATCACCTTTGATCTGCTTGGACTTCTCACCGATTGTCAAACATCTGGTCAATCTTAACTTGTTTAGACTTTACCACTCACTCGGTCAACCTTGATCAAATTACTTGGTGAATCTTAACTAACTCCCATTAAACGTATTGGTTAAACAAATATTAAAATCCTAAAGACTAATTGCACCAACAAATCTCTGTCCCCTTAAGGAAATACACCTACTCTTCCTAGGTCATTCCACGTGCCTTTAAGGTGGACCTTCGACTCAAAGCACACCTCTCTTTATTTATTGCACCAATAATATTTTAGATTTCATAAACCTTAGAAAGTTTCAATTTTATATTATGAAATTAAAAGTTCAACCTTGAACCTTAACTTCTCCCTTAATTTGTTTTCTTCCCCTTATTAACATCTTTTTTATCTTCATTGAGAAATTTTTTCTTTAAATGTTTATCTAAGTATATCAGAGGGTTAGGGGTAACTAAAATATCCAAAAGTAAATCTAGATGATTGAAATAACCCTATTTTAGTTAAAATCCTAAGTGTTAGTTGACTATCGTGTCTATAGGCGATTAATATTTCTGAGACAGTTGATTGATGTTTGAACAATTTAATACTCTAAATTTTAAAAGTGCATAAATAATTCTATAACTTAAAAAAAGATTATGAAACTTCATGCATACATTATTTATATCAATGACTATGATTAAAAATACTTTTAAAAAAAGTAATTATTTTTAAAGAATGACATAATATTGGAAGTCATTGAAGCCTTCAATGTTTCACCCTCATTTTGTATCAATACTATCAATGATGATTTCTATCAACTAATAGATTTTACTAAGATTTTTAAAAATATTTTTTAAAATAATTTTCAACCATGCTCTATGGACTAATTGTACATAACTTGTACATTATTATTTTTTCATTATTGGTTCATACAAAGTCTATGTGATTTGATGATACTTAGCTCATTTAGATACACTATGTTGGCACTTTAAACTCAGCTCATCATCCTAGCATCTCATTGATATCTCTACATGTCTCAATACACGATACAAGTTAATCTTATGGTTCTTGTGAGATGTAATAGGATTTTCCTTATACTATAGGATTATGTATATCTATTTAAACATTTGACCTACCAAGGATGTCAAATAATATCTTTGGCCTTAATTGCCATCATGTGAATGAATATGACATACCAAGGATGTCAAATTGCTAATGGATCTTTATCATATTATAAGACTCTATCCTATCATGTCAATTTTGATAGATTAAAAATTCAATTATATTGACATAGTAAAATTTTTGTATTTAAAGATGAATCTCACAATATCATGTGATTATTGTTGGTGCAATCAACCTCAGGTCAATGTTGACCAAGTTGGCCAAGCTCGGTTTGACTTGAGTTGGATTTTGATGTTTGATCAATATGTTGACAAGATGTCAAGTAAGTCTAGGTTGACTGAATACTTGATGGTGAGAAGTCCAAGTGGGTCATGGAGGACCAGACACTTGGCACGAGATGGAAAGTCCAATATGAAAGTTGGCAAGAGGAAAGTCCAAGTGGGTCAAGGTTGACCGAACACTTGGTGAGCAAAAGTCCTTACAAGGTAAGGTAAATGGGGGAAAGTCCTTACAAGGGTAAGGCAAATGGAGGAAAGTCCTTGCGGGTGAGAAGACTGGACGTAAGGCAAAAGGGAAGTCCAAGAGGGTCGAGGAGCGAGCTCTTGGCATGGGAAAGTCCTTACAAGGGTAAGGCAAATGGAGGAAAGTCCTTGCGGGTGAGAAGACCGGACGTAAGGCAAAAGGGAAGTCCAAGAGGGTCGAAGAGCGAGCTCTTGGCACGGGAAAGTCCTTACAAGGGTAAGGCAAATGGAGGAAAGTCCTTGCGGGTAAGAAGACCGGACGTGAGGCAAAAGGGAAGTCCAAGAGGCGAGCTCTTGGCATGAGAAAGTCCTTACAGGGTAAGGTAAATGAAGATCAAGAAGGTCGACGACCAAACTCTTGATCAAGCGAGGAAGTCCAAGAGGCGAGCTCTTGGCATGAGAAAGTCCTTATAGGGTAAGGCAAATGAAGATCAAGAAGGTCGACGACCAAACTCTTGATCAAGAGGCGAGCTCTTGGCATGAGAAAGTCCTTATAGGGTAAGGCAAATGAAGATCAAGAAGGTCGACGACCAAACACTTGATCAAGCGAGGAAAGAACTCGGTAAGATCTCATTTCAGCCACTATATTCTGAAGACAGTCGACTGATTTGGTAAGGTCAGTCGACTGGCACGCCTGGTACGCTGCGTTAGCCGACTGAAACACACGACAGTCGAGTCGGATTCCTTGATCAGTCGACTGAGGTTGGAGATCAGTCGACTGAGGTTGTCTCAGAAGCAGGCAGAAGAGAATCGACTCGACTGGGATTTTGCTTCAGTCGACTGTCAGCGAACAGAAGCTTAAACGACTCGACTGATCATCCACATCAGTCGACTGAGATAAGATCAGTCGACTGATGGGAAAAGTTAGTCGACTGAAGTTTAAATTCTGACAGAAATCAGACGTGACTTCAGCAGTTCAGTAGTCGTTTTCTGGGTTTGACTAAATCAGTCGACTGGCATGGTAAAACCAGTCGACTGATGACATAAAAACTGAACCTGTTTAAATGGTGAAGAGCTACTTGTGGAGGAAGAACTCAACACTATTTATGCTCCAAGTGCTTGTGCTCTAGTGATCAAGAAACCTAGCTGGTGTTCATCTACAAAGCTTGGAGCAACCTCTTGAAGAAGAAGAAGCATTCTCATCACTTTTGTGTAACATCTTTACTCTTCTTCTTCCTTGTATTGCTTGGTTGTTTGTATACAACTTGTAATCTGTTGTAAGAAGGTTTCTCCGCCTTCGGTGTTTGTCCGAGAAGGAGAAGTTATAGTGGAAGAGTGAGCCGAGTGAAGACCCTTGGATTAGTCGCCTCAAGGAGGCGGATACCAAGTAAAATCCTCTTGTGTTAGCATTGTTTGAGTTGTGAGGGTGTGTAGAGAGGAGTTTCTTCAGCGACGAAGGTTCAAGTTTGATCGAGTGGAGCTATTCAACCCCCCTTCTAGCTCACAAGGTCCTAACAGACTAAATTTTTTCCTTTTTCTTTGCCAAGCTTGAACACTTATTTTATAGTGTCCTCGTTACCTACACTGAAAGCACACAATTTTTTTTTTGAATTTCTTATAGTTTCAAGTGTAAGCTCCTTAGTGCTTGTAGATTTAGGGCTCTCTTCTTCATCCTACCCAGAGCAAGTGGATGGCACATCCTCATCGACTCTGGAGGTAGAGACTTCTTCTTGTCCTAGTGCAATAAATCTTTCCTCTCCCTCAATCTTGGACAATGAGGTAGATGACTACTTAACCTCCACTTCGAATGTCAAGTTTCTTTTGACCTTCAAATTTTCATCTTTTTGATCCAATGAGTCCTCCTTGGGATTCTCCTCTTTTGTGTGGATGAAGAGTTGTCATGAAGTGCGATCAATTTTCTCCATAACTCCTGAGTGCTTTTGCATTTCCCTAACCTACATAAAATATTGTTAGACAAAATTTTAATTAACAAATTCATTACTCTTTTGTTTGCCTCTATTTTTGACTCCTCATTCCATTTATTTTTCTTGAGAAGTTCCTTTTCTATCTTTTGGGGTTTCAAATCCTTCCATCAAGATGAACCAATTGTTGATGTCCATCATAATAAAATGCTTTATCTACAATCTCCAATACTTGAAATCTTCCATTTTGAATGGTGGAGGTACTCTAGTGTCGTATTTGAATCTGTCTTTAGGATCCATCCCAATTTTAACACCTCTAGTGTTGTGCTCCTCGACGATTAGTTTTTGAAGAGTGACCTACTTTGATACTACTTGGCTACCCGTTATGATCACTAGAGGGGGTAAATAGCAACTTTTGATTTTATTATCGATTATGTGCTCGTCTATAAAAGGTTAATATACGGTGGAAACATAAATGAAAACACAATAACATAAACAATCACAAATATGAGATTGTACATGATTCGAAACTCCAAGATTATACTTCATGGCCTAAAGTTCTAGCGGTAACACTACTATTCTTCCTCCTTGTTAGACACCTCTCGAAGGTGGAGACACCTATTACAAAACATATTCTTACAAGCAACACAAACAAAATACATATATACAAATGATAATGAATACAAGATAAAATGAACAATTTTAAACAATGGAACTTTACTTTGATTGCTTTTTGTTGCTTTTGGTTACTTCTTGAAGACTTTGGAATGTAGTACTACTCTCCCATGAACCCTTCAATAATCTATTATATGAAATCTTCATGAAATTATCTTTTATAGAATTGTTGTCTATGATTGAAATTTGCTTATCCGTCGATTGTTTAAACCTTTGCAATCGACTACTCACCATCAGTCGACTATCTGCTCTTTATTAGTCGATTGCTCCGCCCAAATTTGAATGTTGTTCGAGTTTTATCCACTCAATGACTCTTTCCAACCTAGCATCCAGGTCACCAGTCAACTGCTCTACACTTCACCAGTGTACTATCATTAGTCAACTGTTTTAGTCTATTTAGAAATATTTTATGATGTTTCATATTGGTCCCAATTGATTGCAATAGTAGACTACACATTCAATTGATTAACAACTCCTATCAATTGATTGATCACATCATGAGCCTATTTAAATCCCAAATTTATGATTTCAAGTTTATCAATTGATTGCTTTAGTCGACTTAGAAATATTCTGTGATATTTCATATTGGTCTCGATCGATTGCAACAGTAGACTACATATTCAGTTGACTAAACAACTCCTATCAATTGACTGATCATGCCACGAACTTATTTAAATCCCAAATATATGATTTCAAGTACATCAATCAATTGATACCTTGGTTCTAACCATGGCAAGGTTGAACCCTCACCTTGCTTAGTATCTGATTGATTTTAATCTATTAAGATTTTCTTTGCCTAACATTTGATCACCAAGACTTTTGCACTTGCCTAAAGTTTACACTTCTAGGGCTTTCATACTAATTGACATCCGATCAACCTTTGATCTATTAGGTTTTACCCACATACCCAACATCTAGTCTTTTATGACCTATTAGGACTTTCATTCTCATGACTAACATATGATCTTCTATGCCATGTTAGTACTTCCACTGCACGTGTCCAATATCTTATTCTCCATGACCTATCAAGACTTCCTTGCTTATCCCTAATATCTAGTTCTTCATGATTTGTTAGGATTTCACTTATTGTTAAGTGTCCAGTCAACAATATTTCACTTGGACTTCACTCAAGTTAATTTCCTGTTGGACTTTTATCTATCAAGTGTTTAATTAATCATGATCCACTTGAATTTCTTCATTGTTAAATATCTGATCAACATTCACTTACTTGACATCTTACTTAACTATCAAATATATTGATCAAACAATTCGAGCTTGGTCAACTTTGATCAAAGGTTGATTACATTAATAAGGGCAACATGTTCCCCTAGAAATAGAATACATGTTTTACCAAGGGAGGAGAAAATTGAGTGATATATTAGTGAGGCTCCCACTTTGTTAGTTATTCAATAAAACTTTAAAATTATCAAGGCAATCATTGTGGCATTCATTGACTCATCAACCTTCATTTCTTACTAGCTGTGTCATTTGACTTATATTAATAGTTCCAACTTCTATCTAAGCTGCTTTAGGTTTTTCCCTTCTTGTTGTGAGTTCTTGAGACTTTGTTCTCAATTGGGTTTACATCAAGCTACACTTAACAACTATTTTTCTTATTATCTGTTTTGTTTGTGCCAACAATCGATAGCTTTATGTCATAGTTTATGACAATAGTTGCACTTAGTAAACCACACCCTTCGCCCCTTTGATAACCATCATTTTCTCTTTTGTGAGAGCTTCTTTGTTGAAATTTTGATTTTCATTTATGTCATTTTCTTCCAGATGGGGAATGCACAAAGGATAATTATTGTCTTGGTTATTTCTTTCTCTTCTCTGAGAGTTTGAATCGGTAATTATTTTTATCTAAATTTTTACCGAGATAGGGTGAATCATGAAAAGAAACTTGAAATTTAAGAGCTTGATTAGATGGGAAACAACAAGTTAATCTTCGCTTCATGAGATTTCAAAACTCCTTGCAAATCATACAAAGTCATACTTTTGAGATCTTTATCTATTCAACAATCCTAACGACTAAAATAATTATTTTTTAAATAAAACCAAATACTTTTTTGAACAAATCTAAGATCATCCAAAGTCTTATCATTTGAAAACATTAAATTTACTACAAAATTAACTTTTGTAAAATACTCTTTAATGCTATTATTTTTTTCATCTCAAAATTTTCAAACTTTGATCTCAAAATCTAAAGTCAAATATTTCTAGCTTGTTCATAATCTTTGTGAATTCTTTACCGAGTTTTCTAAGCTTACTTCGATGTTCTTGCTTTGTGAATTTTTTTTACACCTCTTTTTCTATTACAAGATTAATTTGATTAACATCATTTACATCTTTCTAATTCTCTACCAATATTTTAATTTCAGCCTCACTTAATCCTGACCCTTAAACGACTATATTCCATAAGTAAAATACTTTTGATTATAGCCGTCAGTTGGATCCGTCAGATTGGCCTGCCTCGTTAGCGATTTAGATAGATTAGATTAAAATTTTATCAATCGATGGGTTCAGATGGGTTGACCCACCTAGGCCTGCGACCCGCGTGGATTGGCCCGTGGCGGGTTTGGGTTGGTCCGCGGGTTGAGAAAGTTTATTTATTTATTTTAAATTTTAAAATTAAAATAGAAAATTGGATGAATTAGTAAACTTGATCCGTTTAAATTACAATTTAAGTTTAAAAATTTCAATTTTATCAATTTAAATTGTAATCTAAACTTAAAATTTTTAATATTTTTTTATTTTTTGACAGGTTCGCTGATTGGCTCATCTAATCAGCAACCCGCCATGGGTTGGATTGGATTGAAGATTTTCCAACCAGCCAAGTTGGTGGATTGACTCGTCCCGTCCTATCATATGATGAATTTATAATAAGTTAGCTCGTCTCACTATGAGTTGATCCATTTGACAGCTCTACTTTCGACTATTGAAAGTTTATGAAAAATGATATAGCAATACTTTTTATTATCATTTTTCCTAAGCTAGACTTTGATATAATATTTAAATATTTGAAAGAGGAATATAATAAAAAATAACTTTTTCTCTTTTATTCCTCAACATAAACAATTTGACTTATATAGTGGTTATAAAAGAAGTCCAAAATTAATGATAATATATTAAGGAACTTTGGAGGACCGGAATGAGTGAGATTTAGAATTGTCAAATGAGTCAATCTATAGTTAGGCGGGCTAACTCATTAAAAACTCATTATATGGTAGGATAGGATGGATTGACTTACCAATTTAGTGAGTTGAAAAATCTCCAACTCAATCCAATCTAAGGTAGGTTATGAGTTAGGCAGACCAATCTACAGACCTGTCAAAAAATAAAAAATATTAAAAATTTTAAATTTAAATTACAATTTAAATTGATCCATCATTAGAATTAATTATTTCCTTATACCTAATATATTTCCTTATATCTTCATAATTTAAGGTAAGTGGCATGGTAATGAAAACAGGGTCGGTAGGGTGGTAAGGCTATATAATAATACATTATTTGTAGTGCATTTAGCATCCAGTACCTAGTAGTAGGTAACTACATTAATAATTTGGGTTACTATCGAGTTGGGACCCCCAAGTTTTTCTGGTATACATATCAGTTTGTATATTTTAAATTATTAAATTTGAATTATAATTTAAAAGGAACAAACTCATTAATTTATTAAATTTTTTATTTTAATTTAAAATTTTAAAATAAATAAATAAATTTTTTCAATTTATGAGTCAACTCAATTTCGTCACGAATCAATCCACGTGGATCACGGGTCTACGGGTCATCATCTGAATTTATCTTAAAATGAGTTGATAAAATATCAATCCAATTTATTTAAATTGTTTGATAGGACGAACTAATCCGGCAAGCTAATCCAAATTGACGACTATAGTGAGATCCTATAGATACAATAATATTAAAGTAGGAATTTAATGAATGAAAATTAATTACAATTTAAATCACATTCGACTTTCATAAACTTTAAATCACAATTTAAAGTTGGATGGATGCGGGTCGGACTACCCGGGTCCATTAACTATCCAAAATCCGATCCATACCCGACAAATAATATGAATGTGAAGCTGGATGGATGCGGGTCGGACTACCCGGATCCATTAACTATGTAAAATCCGATCCATACCCGACAATAATATGAATGTGAAGCTGGATGGATGCGGGTCGGATTCTTTTCTTCAACTTCCACTTCCACTTCCACTTCTTCTTTGGAAAAGAGAAAAAAATAAAAAAAATAAAAAAATAAAAATCTGCATCGCTCCCTCGCTCGCGCTTTCGCTCGTCCTCACGGCAACGGATAAGATTTCGCATTCTCCCCGCCTTCTTCCTCCGGCGAACGCAATCAGCCACCGCGAACTGATAGTAGCAAATCGCTTCTTTCTCAGGCTGCCATTCGCAAATACGTATGAGCTTCCCGGCGGATCTCTCCTGCGCCTCCCAATGCTTCAATTGCAGCGCTCTCCGCTCCCGGGATTACCTCTGCACGCCTGCGTTTTCTTCCACCAATGCGCTGCCCTTCCGGAGCTTCTCTTCCAAACCTCCCACCCTCCTCAGGTCTTCTGGTTTCACTGCAAATTGGTGCATTTTCACCTCTTTTCCATCTTCCTCGAATGGAATCCATTTCTCCGGTGCAGGTTGAAGTCGAGAAGATATTGGATAGCGTGCCAGGGCATGACGGAGACTGAGCCAGATAACGACGAGGAAAAGGTGCGTTTTTTTTCAATGTTTTATTTATTTATTTTAGAACTGGACTATCTATTGCTTGTCGTCACTGTTTCATTTTCATTCTTTCGGCATAGCGAAGTTGTAGTTGTTGACTTCTGTGCTACCTAACTGCAATTGGCTTCATAGGTTACCCTAGTCGTTCAGTCCTTCTCCTGCCTTCATTTCAACTGAAGAATTTTTTGTTTCTCCCAGATATTTTATGTGGCATTCATTGTTGGTTGGCTTGAGTGCTAATCCTGTCTTTTACAATACACTGCGTTTCTACTTGCTACAAAGAACTTTTGTTTTACTTTCTCCGTGAGATCATAAACCCTCCAAATGTTTCATGGAGAGTTCATATTTTACGTCCTTCATTTTTGTTACGTTTCAAATTGGTTTGGTATTTGAGAACTTTTAGAAAATGTAGTTATTTTCTTTAGTTTAGACTAACCTAAATAGATGACTTTTCCATGTACTGAGGGTTGAACCATTTGGGCAGGAGAACTTGGCATCGAGACAAGGAGCACCCCCATCATCGATTGATGGCCTTGTCCAAAATAATGGCTATGTGGATTTTATCAGCATCCGATTAACTTTGCATTTTTGTCACACTATATTATAGCACTATGTGAAAATTCAATTATATATTTGTTGCAATGCTCCATTACATGATACTTCAAAATTTTAATATTATTGATGAGTTGCATTTTTATGTTCATATTCTTTTAGACTGTGTTTTAGACTTTTCTTTTCATTTGTTTAATGTTGTTTGAAAATGGTTCTCCTTAGGCAGTGTTTACTTAAAGGCAGAGAGAATGGGAGACAAGGGAAGAAAGATAATAGGAAATTAATGCTTTGCTTGTTGTCAGGGGAGGACACAAGGGATGGTGAGGTGGGGTTGGAAGCTAAGGGTACTATTGGTTAGACTCATAGCGATGTTGGAATTGTTGACTTCTATGCTTTCTATTTGCAATTGGCTTCATAAGTTACCCTAGTCCTTCAGTCCTCCTTCCCTCATTTAAACTGCAAAATCTTTGTTTCTCCAATAAAATCAATATAGCATTCATAACAATACTTTTACTATACCCCTATATTCCTATTTATGTATGGAACTTTTGTTTTATTTTTCTTTGTGGGATCATAAACCTTCTTGATTTTGATTTGAAATATAGTCAAGAAGGTCAAATTAACTATTGAAGCTCCAAATATCTATTTGCAGACAGTGCGGATTTTGTTCTTCATTATTGTTATGTTGCAAATTGTTTGATTGTTAGAGAAGTCTTAGAAAATGTGGTTATTTACTACTTTGAATAAAGTTAAATTTGTGTGTTTTCTGTGTATTGAGGGTTGAACAAAGCAATTGACATCTAAATGGAAAGCAACCACACCATCCATTAATGACCTTGTCTAAGATCATGACTATGTGGATTCTATCATCAACTGAGTAACTTCATATTATTATTGCACTATATTGTTGTATTAGTGTCAAAATGAATTATATACTTGTTGTAGTTGTCCATTATACAATAGTTTAAAATATTTACTCAAGATTTCAAAAAGTGCATGTTGGTAGTATAAAATTGACCCATTGTATCACATATATAGTATGCAAGAATAAATGTGGAGGCATATTTTGTCAATACTAAAATATTAAAAAAATAATATATAAATCTAAAAGATTTATACTTGCAAAATAGCTATTAAGGAAATATCTAAAAGTTATAAGCTATTTAGCAAGCTTAGAATTTTAAGTCTATTTGCTTTAGTAAATGAACCAAATAAGATTCTATAGCTACAAATATAGTATACAAATAATGAATGCAATCATATGCGATCATTGATTGGCCCCTTAAAACAAATTTTCTTAGGTGGTCAAGTGGGGCTTTTTAAAACCATACGTTTAATATTACTAGAGAATTACACTTTTATGATTATGTTCATTTCAACTGTCACAAATTAGAGGTTGCTTTACCCTATAAGAGTAAAGCCATGTTAATTGGGATAATTCCATGATTCAAAAGCTATAACATATTGATGCAGGAGCAATCGAGTCGTCCAGCAAACATGGCCAGCCTATGTCCCCTGCCATGGGTGTGCTTCATTTTGAGTCATGACGAGGTGAAATCGAGTTTTAGCAGCCACCATGGTCAGGTCGTGTCCCCTGACATGACCGTATTGCATTCTGCTTCTTGACCAAGAGAAACACAATGTTCCAACAAGGAACACGACCTAGTCGTGCTCCTCGGTACGACCGTGCCAGCCGGTACGACCTTGTGGTGCTGCTCCGACTCAAGCGGGTTGAGTCGCCAAATGACCTGACTTTGGTCTTTTAGAGTTTGTTTTGTTAATTTCATTTTTGAGGGGTTTTAGACTATTTAAACACTTGTTTGAGTTGATGTTAGACATCTTATTTTAGTTTAATAAAGTTTCTTTTCGATTAAACCTAGAGGCGGCTCCTCTATGTTTTATCGAATTTTCCTCCTTCTACTTCTTTCTTTGCAATTCCTCTAAGGAAACTCGCCCATAGAATAATCATGTAGAAGGAAGAAAATTTGATAAAACGTAGAGGATCCGCCTTTAGGTTTAAGTGAAAAAAAAATTATTAAACCAAAATAAGATGTCTAATATCAACCCAAACAAGTGTTTAAATAGCCTAAAACCCCTTAAAAAATGAAACTAACAAAACAAATTCTAAAAAACTAAAGTTAGGTCGTTTGGCAACCCGATCCGCTTGAGCCGTGGTGGCGCCACACAGCCGTGCCAAGGAGCACAACTAAGCTGTGTTCCATGATGGAACGCTGCATTTCGCTTCGTCGAGAAGCAGAATGCAACACGGTCGTGTCAGGGGACACGACTTGACTATATTGGCTGCTAGAAAGTTCGATTTCACCTCGCCATGGCTTAAAATGAAGCATGCCCGTGCCAAGAGACAAGGATCAACCATATTTGCTAGATGCCTCGGTTGCTCCTGCATCACATATACGCACAAATAATATGATTACATCGTAGAATAACATAAACATATAAATGAACAATTAACTCCATTCAACATTTCATAGAATAACATAAACAATTAACATTATACCTATAAATTTTATTCAACTTCTAGTTTGAGTCAGCCTACCTATACATTCAAAGGGCGAAGGTAGAGGGACAATATACAAAATAATACTCTCAATGCATATAAAGTTCTGCATGATATAATAAATTCAAATGTAAAAGAACAATAATAACACAAGAAATTAATGCCTATCATTGAGCTCGCTTTGGTTATGTCAAGTTTTATCTATTTGATCTCTTAGTTAAAATTTTCTTCTCCAACTTAACATTCTAACTTCATATTTGAGTCATAATCTTCAACTATCTAAAGTGGCATCTAATATATTATCTTTGGCTACAACAATCATGCATGTGGGGTAAAGGCATCTCATGTACTACTCAATAATGCAAGGGTATATATATATATATATATATATATGTTTGTATATGTTAGTTGAAGTATGCAACTCACACATAGTGACTTGCACTTGGATGGTTGGTTGAGGTTGCATTACTATACATGATTTATTCTCCTTTTAGTATTATTAAGGATTAGTTTGATGTAGTTCCTTATTTTTCTCATTGGCCTCTTTTGTATTTCATCAAATTTTAGTAGATTTAATATGCAACATATTTTTAGGGGCCAACCTTAGGTGAGCCATTAATTTGTGATTTCTTAAAAAATATATTATTTGCACACATTGTAAAAGTATCTCATTTCCAACATAGGGTTATCATGGTATTATCAAATATATATATCAAGACTTCTCTTGCAATAGCTTAAAAACAAGAGAATTATCATAGTATCTCATTCTCAAATGAAGAGAACATAAGTATCTACCATGATATCTCATGCAGTAGCATAAAACAAAAACAAAGATATCTATCATAACATCTCATGTAATATTGCAAAGAAACTTATTTAATAGGCACGACATAAATTATATTCTTTTGCTCATTTTATTGTTAGTAAAGCAATTAATTCTTAAACTGAATTATTTAGGAAAATATTCATAATTGCTCATTTCATTTTCTCATCCCTACTTAATATATCACGCATAAAAGAAAACTCCAGGCAGCAAATGGTTACCCACCACTAAGTAGATTCCTAACTCATGCCTTAAACTCCAATGAACTCTTTTAATGCTCCCATATGCTAGAATCTCTATTACAATATTACACGATTACTTGTTATTCTCATTCATAAGTCACTAATTAAAATTGGTACTAAAATACTTTACAGTCAAATTCTAATGATCGTGAATCAGTGCCTGTATAGAGCTTACTCTATTTTATAATTCAAGTAATACAAACTATTTATTAGGTTGCGAAATTGGAACCTTCTTTTAACTTAGGATCAATATGGTGAAAGTTCACCTTAAAAAGATTGGACGTTGCATGCCCATTATTGGTCACGACTCTTTGAGAAAAACACAATGTCCTCTCACTAACCCTATCAATGAATCATCAGATAGATTAGGCCCAAAGCATCTCACAATAAGGTGAAGATGTTTCAAACGAAAAGAAATTATTGCTTTACGTCAAGAGACACATGGCTACTTATGTGAAGGGTAGTGCGGTTCGTAGTCAATGCTCAAAGTGGGCAGTGATTTGCTGTTATCCCTTGATTAATCTTGTAGCACAAGTGCTTGGTGGGTGCTGACTTCAAATGAACTCCAACTCATAAAGGCATTGGCCAGATGGGAAGGGCTTCAACTCATTGGAATAGGCATCCATAGTGAAGGGAGGACATTCATCTTGAAGGAATAGGTGCGGTCTCTCAAAGGAGTAGGTACTGATCTTGAAGAAGACTCCAATCTTGAAGAAGACATCCATCTCAAAAAAGGTTGTTTTAGAAAAAAGAGGAAGAGAAAGGGAGAAATGTTTTTAACCACATCAAATGGGATTCAATCAGGTGCTTGTAATGTCCTCAATGCTTTCGTTTTGAAAAACTTACCACTGTGTAGTATGAGGATGTTGGCTTACACTGCTCACACTGCGACACCTTCCTTTCCCCCTTGTTCTCAATCACGAAGTCCTCCAAGTTTGTGAGAAGTTGGTTTGACTATTTCTCCTTACCAACATCCTTTTATCGACTATTGGAGCACATCACTAGCTCAGTTATTGCCAATTTCTATCCTTTCAATGTGCTCCGAGTAGTTTACAGATGGATGATTACATAAATCTGAACATGGTAAAATAAAAATTGAAAGATTTAGCTGAAATGATTTGTTTGGAAATTTTCGAAAAGCTATTTCCAGTTTCTTCTTTCCATTGGAACAATAAGGTTATGCTTATTACTAAACTTGTTGAAAAGGTGAAATATAACTAACAGGAGGGCCTATAACCATGAGGGACATGAGCTCTTATAGTGGTTTACAGAGATAGATGACAAAAATCTCTGATCCCCCTCCAAGGAAACACATCATAAACAATGATTAAGACTGAAAAGTAGTATTATATATATATGGCTTACAAGACCACATGATAGATGTTCTGAAAATTGTTTAATTATGCAGAAGATTTGTGTCCTTACTATGAGAAGTTCCTTCATGCTTGTTGTCATGTATCCCCAGGATAAGGATGTGGCTTCTAGCAACAAACTGTTGGATCAGGAAGTAAAAGTTGAAGATAACAAGGAAGAATTTGTGGCTCAAAATAGTAACATGGTATTTTAAGATTTTGTTTACTTGCTGCATAGGTTCGAATGGCTTTGTTAGTACTGCAATATATAACTATGTATTGTTTTGCTTGACTTAAATCCCACTGTAGGTCAAGGATGATGAGTTGGAGTTTGCTAGTGGTTCACCTTTGCCAGGAATGAAGGTGATGTTTTGAGACAATTATGCTTGCTTGCTTTTGTTATAGTGTTTTTTATAGTTTTTTGGCTGAAATACTCTTCTTTACAGCAACAACTTGATGAAACTATGAAGATCTCGAAGGCAACTATTGACATCCTTAAAGATCAAATTTTTGGTTTTGACACATTTTTTGTAACCAGCCAGGAAGCTTATGAGGTGAAGCTTCTGTTTTTGTAACTAGAAATTGGTCTATTAAGGATTTAACTTTTAACTTATATGTGGTTTAGTCTGATGTTGCTTTGCCAACTATTCAAAAATCATCACTTGTCATACTTCCACCTAAGGTTTGCTCAACCACTCAAATATAAATGTATTGCCTTCAAGGTTTAAAATCTTGTTCCATGTTGGGGTTTTGGTGCTTGATAGACCTTTTGGTGCCGACCAGCATATCGTGGTGCCTATGGAATTGACTAGGAAGAATGGAGGAGGGAGTGGAAGAGGAAGAAGAAAAAGAGGATGGAGAAAATGGGGAAGAAGAAAGAGACTTGTCTAACCCATCTATTACCTTCCAAATCTAAGGTTACACTGTTCTTGGAGATTTGCTTTATGTCTCTTCTCACCTCATTTAAGATCTTTGTCAGCTCCTATGCAAAGATCATCCCCATGTGATCACCCTCTGATGCAATTCCACCATGTCCACAAAGCATTGTGTTGATTTTCCTCTGTTTGAAGCCATTTCAGTGCTAAAAATCTATCAAATGGAGTTGGATCACCTATTTTTTGCTATATGGATAGATGTTTAATTCTGGTTGTCCCTTGTTGATGAGATATACTACTAGGCAAGTGCATTTATATTTCAAACTTTATGATTGTTCAGGATTCAATAGCTCATTTGTATCCACAAAAGGAAGAATAGTAAAGTGAGAAGGGGAAATGAAATTTTCTTGATTTGAAGAATGGAAAATTATACACAATGACAATGGAAAAGAAAGGAATTTCAAGGATAAGATTTTTCTGCCATAGTTATAATGAGATTGACCCCACCTAGTGGGATAAGACTTGGTTGTTGTTGTTGTTGTTGTTAGTTATAATGAGATTGGATAGCTAAGTGAGTTAATTTGTTGTTTGGTCATCCAAGAAAATGCTGGCTTACAGAAATTTGTTCCTGCCATTTGAATCTTTCTCCTTTATAGGACTGATATGTTGTTGGCATCAATTATAAAACAGTTGTAATATGATAAACATGATTTTCATACTGTCATATTTATGCAAAATAAAAAACATTGTGACCCCACCTCTTATAAAATAAAGCCCATGTTCCTTAACTTAGTGTTCATAGGACCATGGAAGCCCAATATACACTTTTGTCTATCAAAGCATTAAATAATTTGCCATTTTATATTAAAGGAAATGGCTTTCCACATTCCTGGTTGACATGGTTTGTTAGCAAAGATCGTAAATTCTTGTTTGTTTTTGTCCTTGTTGGTTCAAAGTGATTCTTATAAGTTATAACACTATTATTATGGTCAAAACTTAGTTATATCCCTCAGCTCCTCAGTGGCTCTAAGTGATTCTTATAAGTTATAACCCTATTATTATAATTGAAACTTAGTTATATCCCTCAGCTTACATATTCCTTATCCCAGTTATGGTTCCTTGTCAAATGAGTTAACAATAAATTTTATATACCTAGTTTAGGATAATTGTAGTTTTTATTTAGTCAATTAATGTTTGCTAGGATAAAATGAGTTTTATGCAATAGGTAAAAGGCACGACTGCATGTTAGCAAAAATGGAAAGCAGCTGCATCTCAACAAGCTAAGGATGTCTGTAGTCAGTTGATCATATTTAGAGGGTGGTATAGTAGTCACCATTTGCCCTTTGTTCTTCATGCACAGGCCAACTTTGAAAAAGTAAGTTTAATTGTTCTTTTATTGAATATGAGTGTGACAAATGCTATTTATTGATGTCAGCAGTCTCACAGTAAATGCTTTTGAGGGAAGTTTCAACAACCACAGATAAACCATAAGCCCCATGTTGTGGATTGGTTATATGGATTTTTTCATGAGGTTGTAGATATAATTTTAATTTTTGAGGAAAATGCCAATGTTTTCATATACAAACTAGTTTCTTTTCTTTCCAAATTGCATAGTTTCAATATGGTGAACAAATGTTTTCTTGAACTGATTTTAGATTGTCTGAAAGCTCAATGTACAGATTGTTTATGATGATTTTTTTTTTCTAAAACAATACTAAGTACATATGTTATCAGAAACAGAAGTTGTAGAATTGTGCAACCTTTGAATCGATAATCGTTCAATGTTCAATCTCTTAGGTTGGTTTCACTGAACTATACCATCTGACGTCTTTCATAATAGGGAGGAGTGTTATTTAAAGGTAATCTTCGAGGAAAACCAGCGAAAAGTTATGAAAAGATAACAAATAGAATGCAGGTGGGTTCAATTATTTTACTTCATATGACTGTTAAGAACCTATAACACATAGAAACCTACAGAGTTTCCAGCTAACTTATTTTGACAGGGCAAGTTTGGAGATCAATATAAGCTTTTCCTCCTTATCAATCCAGAGGATGACAAGCCAGTTGCAGTAGTGGTGCCAAAGCAAACCTTGCCGCCAGAAGCTACTGGTAATAAGAAATTTCACGTTGCCTTATGCTGCAGGACATTTTCTATTTATGAGAAAGTGGCTGTCTTAATTTTGACATAATGATTTTCATTGCCAATATCAGTTTATTGGTTCAGATCACTCTAGATGCATTAGAGTGTTATATTGGAGCAGGATACGATGTATAAGAGCTTGTATATATCTGATTTTGATGTGCTTCAGATAAATTTCATTTGCAGCTGTTCCAGAATGGTTTGCTGCAGGAGCATTTGGCTTGGTTACCATCTTCACACTACTTCTTCGAAATGTCCCTTCTCTGCAGTCAAACTTGCTGTATGAGTTTTTCTCACCTGCTTTTTTCTATTCCTTTTGATACACTTCAATGCCTCTTTTCTCTCTCATGCAAGCTGTTGTGCACAGTAGTCAGAAACCATTCAATCGATGGAAGATTAGATTTTTTATAGTCAGCTGGATTTTGTTTTTGTTATTCTCTTGAAATCTCTAATGTTCTTTTAGATATTAAGTACTTACATTTAGACTTTCTTTCAGATCGACATTTGATGATCTGGAACTGTTGAAAAATGGCCTTCCTGGAGCCTTTATAACTGCACTAATTATAGGTGTTCATGAGTTTGGTCATATTTTAATTGCCAAAGATACTGGTATCAAGCTTGGAGTGCCTTTTTTTGTTCCTAGTTGGCAGGTAAGATCTGCTACCTAACTTTTGGCTAATACTTTTATCATAACTACACTGGTTTTCCTGAATGATAAGAGTTTTCATTGATAACAACTTATTTTCCACTTGCATTTTGATCCTAAACTAATGGTTTTCTGCAAATCAAAGACAATAACATGTTGCATATATAGTAGTTAACTGTTCTATGATTCATGGCTTAGGCATTCTCTCACTTTGAGCTTATGATATTGACTGCATTGTAAATGTGAATTGCACATCTTATGAACATGCACAGTTTAACGGTCTACTCAAACAATTTTACATCTACTTTCCAGTTAAAAAATGATCCTGAAGTGAGTACTTTGGAGTACATAGACTAATTGTAAACTCAGACTAGTCACAAACTGTCATTTTGATCAATGTTTTTATTGTAAATTGGGACTTGCCTAAAAACTTTCATATTTGTCAGTGGTTCAACTGCTCAACTAAAGTGGTACTAAATTATATTTAAAGAATAAAAAACCAGTTAAATTGTCTAGGTCATAGGGGGTTTTAGAGTTGTAAATGAACAAATGTTTATGAACAAGCTTGGTACTAGACTCAATAAGAGCTCATTATGTTAATACAAAACAAACTCAAACACTAATCAGTTTGGCTAGTGATGTCCTTAAAGAGAGCCCATGAACAATTTATAAATAACTTTTCTAAATCAATTAATCTTATTTTTATTAAATATATAAAATTTGACATTTTAAATTTTAAATTATATATACTATGTTAAAATGAGAAAATTATACAAATTTCATTTAGCAGATCAATATTTTAACTAAATTATAAGAATACAAATGTCTCAAGTTGTGCTTGATAAAAAGCTCTAGTGAGGTCAGTAGCATTTAATAAATAATCTTAAACAAACTTGATAAACACTACCAAGCTCGACACGCTGCCAAGTTCATCTCGCGTGGCTTGTTTACACCAGTATGGGGTTTGACCAGTTTTTATAATCTTCAACTTTTGGCATGAACTCCCAGCTGAAGCACTGATCCTGTCAAGTTATGGAAACACTACATTTGCAGACCCACACTGCACTGTATTTCTATTTGAACAATGCAGCTCTTGCAGGTTAATGAATCTAATAGCAGTGCCAGATGGAAAACATTGCCATTATCATGATAAAAAGATTTATTTGCATATAATCTTTACTTATCAATTCTGTGTGATAGATGTCTTGTCTATTGTGTGTTTGTTATACTTCATTTCTTGAGAAAATTATAGGTTAAAATCACCTAATCCCAATAAATGCAATTAAATGATCAAACCTCTTTGTTCTTATATTAAGCAACAAAGCGCAATTAATGTGATCAAATGATCACATTTCTGGTTTCCTGTTCTCATCTTTCCTGTTCTCATCGTTTTCTGAAATTGATGCATGAATTAATTACTTACAGATTGGATCTTTCGGTGCTATTACAAGGATCTTAAGTATTGTACCAAGCCGTGAGGATCTCCTCAAGTTGTCAGCTGCAGGGCCATTGGCTGGGTTTGCAGCAGGAGCACTCCTTTTGATTTTAGGATTCATCTTGCCTCCCATTGATGGCATTGGCATTGTGGTTGATCCTGTAGTCTTTCATGAATCCTTTCTTGCTGGTGGTCTTGGTGAGTAATCAATTATCCATGTTTAATGTGCTCTCATCCATAAATTCCATATCCATATGTAAAACCGCTCTTGCCTTGCTAGTGATATGTGCACCTTCATGCAAAGGCTATCATAATTTTCTCTATGCTTGTATGAATTGCTTTCAGTGCACAAGAACAAAGGCCATGAAGAATAGTTAGTTTAAGATACCTTCCCTTTTCATTGAGGCTTCCTCCAAAAACAAATATCAAATATATGCATGGAAAATATTCAACATGGACTTTGCTTTTGATATCCGTCACATGTTAAAGTCCTTTTCCATCTTTTTGTTGGTTTTCAAAATGGAGTTAGCTATAGAATGTGCAGTAGCACAAGATACAAGCCATACTTACTGTTTACTCTACCAAAAGGCAACATTCAACATTTTTGAGATTAAGCATTAATATGCAAATAAATGGTTTGTGTTTGTTGTAAATTTAGTATTATACCTGTGCCTTTATTAGTCTAAGACATATTTTATTCCACACTGCTCAAAAGACTATAGGTAGAAATATGTATTTTCTCGTCTGTGGACTCATTGACAGTATTTTCTCTGTCGCATATGGATAGCAAAACTTCTTCTTGGTGATGTTCTGAAAGAAGGATCTCCATTGTCAATCAATCCACTTGTGTTATGGGCATGGACTGGACTTATCATTAATGCCATCAATAGTATTCCTACAGGAGAACTTGATGGTGGTCGCATCTCATTTGCCATATGGGGAAGAAAGGTAAACTTAGTTTCCGTGCATGATATAAATTCATATGTATCTAGCTTAAGCTTTATTGTCTTTTAGTTTTTGAGAAAACGAGTCATGAGACATGCTGCATTTCAAGAGCTTTGGACACAAAATAGAGTTTACACGATTCTTTTTGAAATACCTACAAGTTGACCTATGCCTGTAATAGTAGATCATGTTTATTGGACTATTAGTATTTCATTTCATGGCAGAGTTGTTTGTGAATTACACATGATGAGTGGTGGATCATTTTGATGTTTCCATCAGCACATTCATGGAAACTAATTGTGTGCATGGTCATGAAACCGTTAGGGTATAATTGCAGCAAGCAACTTATCCAATATATATTTCTTCTCAACTTTCCACTAATCATATGGGAGGATCTCCTATTACCTTATTTGCTAGAGGTTTCACTTGTACGAACTTCTACATTTATATGAAAATTAGTGCTTCTTCTCTAATCCAAAGATTTAGCTCTTTTCTACATAGAAGAGCATAGGTTTTTCTATATATTCTTTGTGTGATTTTTTTTTTAAATTTCCATGTTTTTCTATGCATTTGCTTTCTCATTGTTGTATGAAATAGGAACAAATAACCTACTCATATGCCTAATACTTAGGTAAAATTTGTTATGCCTCTAGGCTATAGACATGAGTTGTAATCCTCAATATATGTAAATTGTTATAAGCTTAGTTATTTTATTTTTTCAACTTGGTATTAGTGCATCCTTATCCTCCTTATCTATGTTGCAACCTCCTTTAATATCCTATCATCTCCTCTGCAAGTACAGTGACCTTTTGCTACTCTCAAATTGTCCCTTTTATAAATCTTGCTCCCCCCTCCCTTGCATCCAAGGTTTGAAATACCGAGTCATGCTGCCTGAAATGGATGGTATTTACCATTCCGGCTTGGTACCAACACCACGAGGCGTTGTAACCTCGCGGTGGCCCTTGAAGGGGGGGGGGGGGGGAGACGGGGGGGGGGGATGGAGGGCATCGCGACCTCGCGGAGGCCCTCCGTGAGGCCACGATTTTTTTGGGTTCAATTTTTATTTTTTAAATATGTATTTTTTATTATAAATAAACTATTAATTATATATAACAATTATTATTAATAATAGTTATAAAATATCAAAATTTATTTTAAATAATTTAATATATAATAAAATTGAATATAAATTTAAAATAATCTATTTTTAAAAAGCATAATTCTTAAATATTTCAAATAAATTTTAAAAAAATAAAAATTTACAAATACATTCAAAAAATAATTTAAGGCCTTCAAATAATTTTATAATTATCTTTGAGCATTTCAAATGATTTTATAATTTTAGAGTTAGTTTTGAATTTTAAGAATTATTTATTTTTTAATAATTTTTATAAAAATTTAATAAGCATATGTTATGAGAAAATATTGAAATATAAATTCAACACCTCAAAATATAATATCAATAGTGAGCATATTTAATAATCAAATATTAATAAAATTAATATACACATTTAAAAATAAAAAAGATACCAAAGTGATAAATGTGGGATGAATAAGGAAAAAGGAGGGGAATGGCAAGATGAGTGGTGAGAAATGACACAAATTAGTAGGAGGGAACAAGAACAATTAGGGGAGGGACAATAATGGAAAGTGAGGAGAGGCAAGATGGGTAGTGGAGGCACAATGACAAGAGGGGTAAAGGATATTGACTTGAAGTATCAGAACAATTTGGGTGGTGGTAAGTGATGAGGGAAGGAAGGGTGGGGAGGGGGGGGGGGGGCGATACAAGGTGGTAAGATTTATTATTGAGTAGGAGAGAACAAGTAGGAGGAGACACAAATCTTGAATGGGACAAATTTCCAAATCTAGATGCAGGAGTCAATATAAATGCTAGCTTGGTTTAAAATATTGATCCGTGCCGAAATTTCGATTCCTGATCAGAACGATACAGTTTAGATACCAAATCATGCCATGCCAATACAATTCCTATTAATTTTATTAATATTTGATTATTAAATATGCTTGACGGTATATTTTGAGGTGTTGAATTCATATTTCAATATTTTCTCATAAGATAATGTTTATTAAATTTTAAAAAAATTATTTTATAAAATAAATAATTCTTAAAATTCAAAACTAAATCTAAAATTATAAAATCATTTGAAATGCTCAAAGATAATTATAAGATTATTTGAAGGTCTTAAATTTTTTTAAAAATGTATTTATAAATTTGTAATTTTTTTAAATTTATTCTTGATTCGAGCGCCTGGAACATATAGGGGCGTTTGGACTGTCCGGGCGCTTGGAGTAACATCCGGGCGCCTGGATCTAGTCAACTCAGGTTTGACCTAAGTTGATCCCGGGCTTGGTTCTGCTGCTTCTGTTTGCTCCTCTTATGTTTTTTCAATCTTGCTTCCAGCTTCTGGTTTTTGCAAGATAAGCATACAAACACGCAAGCAATCTAAACCTACTTGTAGTCTGTCTGACCTACTAGGCTTTACCTAAGTTTTATCCTGTAAGTCTAACCTACTAGGTTTATCCGTGCCTAACTTACGGTTAGGATTAGTTACTTCCATAGGTAGACTTCCCACCTACCAAATATCTGACCACTCTTGACCTGCTTGGACTTTTCCTTGCCTAACCTCCAGTTAGGACTAGTCACTTGGTAGATTTCTTACCTACCAAACATCTGGTCACCCTTGCCTTGCTTGGATTTTTTCTTGCCTAACCTCTAGTTAGGACTTCCTTGTTTAGTTTCATTCACTAGGACTTCTTACCCAGCTTCACTCACCGGTCTTCCGTGCCTATCCTCTAGTTAGGACTTTTTCTGCCTAACCTCCAACTAGGACATCTCTTGCCTAGTCTCAACTAGGACTTCTCCTTGTTCGGTCTAACTGACTAGGACTTCTTGTTAGTCATCTGGTCAAACTGACCTGACTAGACTTCACTCACATTCAAACATTAGGTCCTGTTTGGATCAACCCTTGGTCAAACTGACCAGACCTAGGTATATTGTCAAACATCGAAACCTTAAAGGTAGACTAGTGCTCCCTGTACCAATACTTCGTTCTTTAATAAACTATATACAACAATATCTATTCCATTTCTCATTTTACTCTTTCTTGTGTACCCTACCTATTTTGTTTCTTGTAAATACAAAATATTAATCTTTCTCTTAAACATCGTATCTACTACTTTTATTGTTTTGCCAGTGAGTCTTTCTACATTCCATGTTTCAAATCCAAAACACTTAATATTTATTTTTATCCAACCTAGGATGTGAAAACTCTTGTGTATTTAAATATTACAATCAAATTCTTATGTAGATGTAGTAGTCCTGACCAAGATGTTGTATTTGGGCCCTACAATGCATTCTTTTTACTGAACAATTTAATATTAGTGCAATAGTTTGATGGATCCACAAAAACATTTGCCTATGTTTTAATGCTGGTTAACAATCTAATGTAAGCTTCCTCCTTTATCGAGTGTTGGGACTAGTCATGATGGATTTTATTTGCTATGGGCGGAGTTTTGCTAGTCATAACCAATATTAAATTTAACATTCCATTCTCTCCTTTGGCATGAGTATTTGCTATGCTCTTTAGTAGATTTTTCTTAATGAGTAAAATGCATCCCTCATGCATTAGGTGTAAGAAGAGTAGGATCAAATGACACTTAACTAGAGTAAGGTGAATAGATGGCTATGTATTTTTCTCGCAAATACAAAACTTAAATGACTTCTGCTTAATTAAGGCTCAAATGACCAAGCCATCTTGATTCTCTTGGCTTATGCATCTAACTTCCTATTTATAGAACACGAAGGCTCCAATTGTATTCTGGCTCGATGTTTAAAACAAAATAGGACTTCCACGATATTTTGCCTTAGTTCTACTTCCTCTTAATGTTGGCCGACTAGTGAAGCGCAGATTTCTTCATCACTTTGAACTTTCTGAGGTGCTAGTTTTGAAGTGGTTCTTACCTATAGTCATGGCAGTACTTCGATCGCCCCTCTTGTGGAATAGGAATGCAACTCTAGCAAAGATAAGTTCTTTTTCTCAAACCTTAGAAGTGGTTTGGATGGTGGCACATTAAGGGTTATACTCTCCATCTGCCTCAACATAGGCGATTGCCTATCGAAGTGTCTATGTTGTTTGTCTTTTGGCTTCACCCTTTTCAATTCTTTGAGTAAAAAATACAACAAATTCTGAGTCTACCTATGGATTGTCTTTAATGAAATTTTTTAGGAATTTAGAAAGTCTTGGTAGCTCCTTTCCTCAAGATGATCAAGCTACCGACGTTTTCAGCCACCCCATTACTGCCTACAAAGTCGGCCTCAAAGTTACAACCAAGCTTTTCGAAAGTGGCAATGCTCTAAAGAGGCAACTCTGGGAGCTATAGTGCACCCACCCATCGGAATGTTATTGAGAAAATTCAGCACATTGCGTAGCGGTTTATACTTCAGCCAGAGGTGCCCACACTCAGGACTTGAAATGCTTTGGTATTAGTTCATCTTGCAATTTGAATATGAAAAGAATTTGAACCATAAACATTGGATGCGCCTCTATTTTCGAACTCTCTTTCTTTTTGGGGACTCCCTTTTCTCACTTTGAAACTTCAACCGGTGGCATGGCATGCTCTTTCTCCTTCACAGTGGTTTTAGCTCTTCATTGTCCTCTCCTGGCTCATAGCTTCCTTTCAACTCTTCTCTTCATTATAGCTACTAACTTAAACGAACTATCCTTCTCTTTTCCTTCCTTTGTCCAGTACGAACCTTTCAGCTATCAACTTCATCTAGGCAATTAAGTTTTCCTTGTCAATTACTATTGCTTCTTCAACTTTTTCCTTGGACATCCTTCTTCTTGGGTTTTGGGTGAACTAAGCATTGATATGTTTTCTTCCCTTCTTGACTTCCTGTCTAGCTCAATTTACCATAAACGACAGTAAATCTATTATGCTATTTTTGCGACAAATGATAAAAGTTTGCCCATTATATTGCTTTGGATTGAACCTTTGTATACTTAGCTAGATGAGTTCTACCTCTGAACGCCTATTCTTAAACATGTAAGATATATAGGAAACATATCTAAGAATATATCTCAAGAATAGTCTTCAAAACTGTTTTTCCTGTAATTTTTATAGCTAACTAGTGAACTTGTTTGTTGAATCAGACATCGACTCGCTTATCTGGCGTCACTATTGCTCTGCTTGGAGTATCGTCGCTCTTCAACGATGTGGCTTTCTACTGGACAGTCTTAGTATTCTTCTTGCAGAGAGGGCCTATTGCCCCTCTCGCCGACGAAATCACTGAGCCAGAGACCAAGTACATCAGCCTTGGTGTAGCCGTGCTGCTGCTGGGATTGCTCGTGTATCTACCTTACCCTTTTCCGTTCTACAACGAAGGGCTTAATTTTGATTTCTAGGTCTCTTTGCACTTGAGTTCTTCTATGTTTAAGTAAATAGAAGTCCTAGTTAGTTTATTTCAAGCAATAAAGGCTGTGCTGTTGTTTGTTAAGCTCTTCACCCAACTCTTGCTTCTTGCTTCCTCAAGTAGTTTGCCATTTTTAATTTGCATTTGTTAGGATTAGTGATGGAGAGAACCACCAGTAGTTCTAGTTTGTCTATATATGTATTTTGTTAGGATTAGTGAGATGCATTAGAGGTGGGGGTGAATAACGATTGTTATCGTATATTTCTAATATTCTTGCTATCACTATCGAAATAGTAAGGTTAAGCACAATTAGCGTAATATAAATAAATAAATCATAGTGTGGACTTCTACTCAATGAGCTATAGTCCATCAGTGGATTACCTCTGGAAAGTCATTCTTTTTCTTTCTTGAAATTCTACTTAAGATAAAGAAACCTCTTACAAGCATAAGAGAATATAAGGATTACAATGAAAGCTTAGAACACGGGGGGAAGCTCTAACAAGATGTAACCAATCTTATTTTTGCTAGCCTTTAAACTTTCATTGACCTCTCCTTTTAAAGCTTTCAACCTTCCAACGTCTCTTGTTGCTTGTCACCCATTAGTTGATTGGTTTGCACCATCAATTAATTGATCCTTCGCGTTTTGATTGTTGTCGTGCTACAATTGCTCCTTTGTGCTATCGACATCAGTAATAAATCGGTTGATAACTTACCATCACTGGACTCCATAGTTGACTTAACCATAGATATAAAATTATGCTAGTTGGCTCTTCAGACCTAGTCTATTGGCTAGTTGACTGATCCATTGCTTGATTAAATTCTACCTCAATCAATCGACTGTTCTAAATAGGGGTGAGCAAAAATTCGGTTAAACCGAATAAATCGGTTATTTCGGAAGTTCGGTTCGGTTATTTCGGAAGTTCGGTTATTTTTTTAAAAAAAAATCGGTTAATTCGGTTCGGTTTCGGTTTTAAATTTTCTTATTCGGTTAAACCGAATAAATTAAATTAAAAAAATAATTTATAAATTTTAAGTAAATAAATATATAAATCTCTAATTTATTAATAAAATTTTTATAAAATTAAAAAAAATTCGGTTAATTCGGTCGAAAATCGAATTAACCGATAAAATATCGGTTCGATTTGTTCGGTTTTTATTGGGAAATTCGGTCGGTTCGGTTGGTTCGAAAAAAATCGATTTATTGGGTTTTTGATTTATTCGGTTCGATTCGATTTTAACCGAATACTCACCCCTGGTCCTAAATCACAAACCCTAGCTTATTACAACTTTGATATTTTGATTTATCAATCAACTGCTTGTTTAATTAATCGACTCCAATGCTAGTAGATTGGATTCCACACTAGTGGGGTGGTCAAACCTCAAAACTTGAATCGCTTTGGGATATGTTTCCTAGCCACTAGTCAATTGACCCATTGATTTGTAACCTCAACTACCACTACATCTAAGATCAAGTTTGTCTATGTGCACCCAGGGCATAGCTGAGTTGGTTACGACGCAGCAGAGTTGCAGAAGAGGGCAAGGGTTCGAATCATGGCGAAGCCAAATAATACCCTCCTACGTCGTGACCAACTGCAGTTTCTCGATTTACCTTCTCACAGATGGTCGTGGGGCCGACCGTGTGGGGCCGCTAAGGTGGCGGATTCCACCTTTAGTTGTAGAAAAAGTTTGTCTATATTGAGTTCTACCCTTTTCTCAATGAATACATGTTACTCAACACTCACAACTCACTAGAGTCTTATCATATATAGTAGCTTGACTTTATCCTTGGTCATCTCCTCTTAGATTACTTAGTCCCTTGGAGAGCACGAGTCCTTGACTCCTCCTACACATGCCATCCTTCACCCCTTCAACTACATATTTCGCCTCCATTGGTTGTTGTCCTCCCTGCCTCGATGCTTCTCATTTTGCATGATGTATAACACTAGTCCATGCATCATATATCCAACTACATATCCATATACCATGGTCCATGCACCACCTATCCAACTACATATCCATATAATATGTCACAGTAATCAGAATGGTATAAAGTCTGTAACTAGCGAATTGATGAGTTAGGGTTTTATTGATTTTTAATCGATTTATTTTTGGGCTTTTACATGAAAATAATCATTTATTGAATAGATTTAACTTTAATTGTCCTATATTGCATGATTTAAGGCTTGATATAATTTTTGTGATTTAATGGTGAATTTTTGGCATTAATTGGATTTTAATTGATTTTAGGGCTAAATCGGACCCGACTCGAGCTCAACCGCGGTCAAATCAAGTCAAATTTGCCAAATTAATCAAGCCAACATGGAGGACATGATCTAGATCGAGCCCAATCAAAATCCCTGAATTTTTTGGAAACCCTAGACTGCCCTAAAGCTCAGATCAAATGTGCACCGTTGGATCAGAAATGAAAGGCCCAGATCTGTTGATTAATCAGAGTATAAAAACAAAAACCTTAGGGAATGAACAGTGCTGGCTGCGCACTGTTCATCGTCTCCGCCCCGCGCGTATCCCCTGTTAGGGAGCTTAACTCCCGGCCAAGCCCTGTCCAAATCTTCCATCTCCGGCATGTTTCTGGATTCCCGAGGAGGCTGGAACCGGTCCGTTGGGCATCATCGGCAGCTGGAAGCTCGGTGACGGTGAGGTTTCTCCGCCGCTGGCATTCCTCTGTTCCTTGCGTCTCCGGCGAATTGCTGAACAAACTGAAGCCGCGCGTCGACGAGGGGTCCTCCGAAGCTCGCGAAACACATTGCAAGGCTTCAGCAAGCTCATCAGCGCAAGAAGAAGGAGGGAAATTCCAGATTGCAACTCATCATTTGCTGTGTACCAAGTTTTATTGCCTGGGAAAGGGTTTTTCTTCGGGTTTTTAGAGCTGTGGACGCGAGCAAACACGACCTACAGCTGGGTTTGAGCTTCTAAAGGGATTTTCGACATTCAGTTTGTTGAATTCGGCAGTTGGTTTGACACCCAACTGAGAAAACACGAAGAAGAGGAAGATTGGATGTGTTTAGCTGATTTCTGATTTCGATTTTCCTGTTTGCTGTTCTGCAACTAAATTTTTCTTAAGTCCTTATAATTCAATGCCTTTGCAGCTTTGTGAATTCAGTATTAGGTTAATTCTTAGCTGTGTTTGGATTTGGAATCATTTTAGAGTTTGATTAGCTTGGTTTTAACTCTTCTTGCAATAGGATTGTGCATTGTTTGATTTCATGTTCCTGCCAAGTATAACTGTTCTGTGCCATTTTAGACTTCATGTATCAGTTTACTAGGTAGATTGTTTTGGGTAGGGATTGCAATGATAGCTAAATTGCTTTGTTCGCATTTCGTGTTTCAATTGTATGTTTCATGGTTTTGATGATAGGTTTAGCTTGCTTTAGGATTTCATTTTTAGCATTCTCATTTATTTACTGATTTTCATTTACATTTCATTTTGAAAATCCCAAAAACCCCATTTTCATAGAAAACCCCAAAAAGAACAACATCGAAAGCTCAATTCACGCAATTGTCTACTAGTCCTTGGAAAAATACGACTCGAGG
>NC_133861.1:25826800-25979080 GCF_044706935.1 Curcuma longa | reverse complement strand
GGGTCGCATCAATAGTGACAGTACCATACGCCTTCACAATTAATGCAGCAAGGCACTCTCGCGACTCGAGGTAGATGCTACATGTCAGCCATCAATGCGAAAGTACGGTGCGCTAATCATAAGGGTGATATGTGATCCAGCATATCATGTTCATTAAAAAGTGGCGCCTTATCTCCTCTATGACAATGACCCGACCATCTATCCCAACAAAACTATGACACCTCATGCAACTCAACACTTCAGTTAGTGAGTTTGATAGGCGTGTGACAACTCAACGCAGTTCAGTCAGTCGGACTACACCTCTTTTGGATAGACTAATTGGGGAGTCTTATGATA
Source organism: Curcuma longa (assembly GCF_044706935.1). Classification (NCBI taxonomy): domain Eukaryota; kingdom Viridiplantae; phylum Streptophyta; class Magnoliopsida; order Zingiberales; family Zingiberaceae; genus Curcuma; species Curcuma longa. Next base: position 25,978,744 of record NC_133861.1, on the reverse strand, counting down.
TGGTGAAAATCTTCAGTCCCCACATGTCTCGTGTAGTCAAGAGTCGTGTTGAGCTGTCAATTAAACTCAAAGTGAACCAAACGTGGCACGGGGGTATCAGACTTGGCCTAGTACACTTAGGTCTAGCCAAACCAGCTCTAGTACAAGTCAGCTATCCAGCAGCCAAACATAATCTCTCGACCTCAGTTGTCAACCTCGCCTCTGACTTAGCCTTAAGTGTTGACTTCATTTCGACCTTAGCTATCGACCTCATCTAGGCCTCAACTGCCGACCTCATCTCTGACTCGGCCTCAGGTGCCTACCTCATTATGGCCTCGGGCGTCGACCACATCTCAGCCTCAGGCGCTAACCTCATCTTGGCCTCAGCTGCCAACCTTATCTGGCCTGAACTGTTGATGTCACCTTCAACTCAACCTCAAGCACCGACCTCATCTTGGCCTCGGGCTCCCAACCGACCTCAAGCGCCGACCACATCTCGGCCTCAAGCATTGACCTCATCTTGATATCAACTGTTGACCTCGCCTCCAACTCGACCGCAGGTGTCAACCTCATCTTGGCCTCAAGCGCTGACCTCATCTCAGCCTCAGTCACTAACCTTATCTTAGTCTTAGTTGTCGACCTCATCTCCTCATCCGCCCTCAATTTGGGCCTACATGACCATTTCTCTTGGAAAATGAGAAAAATAGTAGCACACGTCGTGGGCAACGGGAGTGCGTATCTCGAAACAAATCATAAACGATAATGTGTATTTTGAAATAGATTATAAATGGTAGTGTGTATCTCGGAACAAACCTTAAACAGATGTGTACGCTCCGTAGAACAAGCAAATTGGTAGCTCTTTAAAAGGTTGTCGATCTCCATAGGCAGAGGTATGCACACATGAAATCCTACTTTTTCTTAGCTATTTTTTTAAAGTAAAATCCTAATTTGAGCATTAGAGTGGCTTGCCGAGATCTCTCCTCGGTGTCATTCTAACTTTATTTTAGAGTGCTTTTTAGGTTCTTACATCCTCCTCAACAATGATCTCTAGAGAACATGCACACCAATCCATTCGCTAACCGATAGTTTAACTATCCACAATATTTGGATGAAACATTCACCAATTAACTTGTAGATTTAAATATCTTCCTTTGGTGCCTCTGCAATTGTAATTGTTAGGATCAATTATAGATGAACTACAAGAGTGAATAGAGATTGACCTAAAAAATAAAGATCATTTCTTTTTTCAAAACTTTATAAGTACAATCAAATAATTTAAGTGCAATGGAAATATGAAACAATACAACCAAGCACAAATAAAGGAGATTTATATGGATCAAAACCTCCTATATCTACTCTATAGCCTATGACTCATAAAGAGAGTCACCCTGCAAATCTCACTATCTTTTCTTCTTTTTGGAGATGAAGAAACCTCTTACAAGAGAATTTCTTAGGATGTGAGGAAAAGTAAATCAAGTTTGTAATGAACAATCAACAAGAACACTAAAGATTAAACAATAAGCAATCCCAAAGGGCGCATCTAAAATTTGAGAATGCCTAGAAAACGCACTTAACTTTCATTTTTTCCAAAGGGCGCACATGATTCCTATTTTACTCCTTTGATAACTACTGACTTTTTCTCTTCCTTTTTCTCTCTCCTTTGCATGCAACATTTTCTCTTTTCTCTCTCCTTTGTATATAATATCTTTTAGAGGTTAAAAAAAATATCCCCGAGGTAATGGTGCCATGATAGGACATCCAAGTTGTCGCCGAGGCACCTGCGATTTGATCCCCAACTACGGCGTATTTGCAGTAATTTTTCTCCAAATGGATAGCGCAATCAAAGGATGCTGGGCGTCTGGGTTGGCCACTGTGTGCACTTCCCGATTTACCCTAGTAACCGATGGGAAACTTCCATGAGGTCGGATCGATCACCCCCCAGGGATAGCCAATAAGGCTAACTGGGATCATTTTAGGGGTGTCAAAAATGAATACAACCTGTCAACCTGGCTCAAGTCGACTCGAAAAATATCAGGTTAGGGTTGAAAATTTTAGGATTTGAATCAAATCAGGTTGGACCCAAAATTGACTTGGAAAAAGATTTTAAGTTCAGGTCAGATTCAAATTGACTCGAGTTGACTTGAATTAAGAATCAGATCACCCATCAACCCGAACCCACCCGACCAGACCCATTATTCTTTTTGTATTTTAAATTTTATCTTTTTAGGACTAAGTGCTTACTAGGCCTAATCCACTAATCTAGTAATCTTGTAAGCCCAACCCTATTTCTTCTATGTTGGTATTCCCCTTCGCCTTCAACCCTTCCGTCTTCCGCCTGACCCTATTTCTTCTATGTCGGTATCCCCTTCCACCCTCCTCCACACTCTTCAATAGTTCATCTGATTTGCTTTAAGTCAAACACCTTGAAATTTGAATATAGAGATAATCGGAGATTCAGAGGTAATTTAAAATTATTCAAGAGTTATTTTAATATTACTGTGTGAGTGTGATCATCATTAGTGATCAAACCATGGTTCTGTCTTTCCCAGAATCCCAAGCATCATCATCGACAAAATGAGTTCACAACCTATTGATCTTGATCATGATGAAAAAACATATACTAATTAGCAAGGCAAGGCCTCTAGAAGTGGCAAACGAAAGAGACTTTTGAAATCTAAGTGGTGGCAATATTTTGAGATGCTTCCTATAATAGAGGGAGAAGATTTGCGTTGCAAATGTAAAGCATGTGGGATTACATACAAAGCGGATATGGGCAGTAGCATGGGCACAGGTAATCTCCAACGCCATATCCTAAATTGTGAGTGTCCTAGATAGAAAATTGGTGAGAAAGGTTTTCCCAATTACATTAGACAATGTTGCTGTAAATGATGTGTTTGTTGGCCTTTTAAGAGATCAACTTGGTTTAAATTGTTCATTAGTGAGTGGTGGTGGGATTAACTTTGTTTAAATTGTTCATTAGTTTGGCAAGTTGCATGTTTGTTGTTGTGCACACATTCTCAATTTAATTATGCAAGAAGGTTTGAAAAGAATTGATAGTTCTGTTGATAAGATTCATGAATGTGTAAAGTATGTGAAAGGCAGTCAAGTGAGAAAGCAAAAGTTTATAGAATCTATTACCCAAACTTCACTTGATTCTAAGAAATCACTGAGGCAAGATGTTCCTACTAGATGGAATTCTATGTATTTGATGCTTTCTAGTGCCATGTATTATCAACATTCTTTTAATCATTTGAGATTGGCTGATACTAATTTCACACATTGTCCATCGATTTGATGAGTGGGGACAAGTTGAAAAAATATGCAAATTCCTAGAGGTTTTCTATGAGACAACAACTTTATTTTCTGGAGTGAAATATCCTACTGCCAACCTTTACTTTCCTTGCATCTTTACAGTTTAGTTGACATTAAGTCAAGCTTTAAAAAGCTTTGATGATTTCATGAGATCAATGGCCAATCGGATGTTTCAGAAATTTGATAAGTACTGGAAAGATTATAACATTTTATTTGCCATTGCTGTGATAGTTGATTTAAGGTTCAAGATGCAGTTTGTTGAATTTTGTTACAAGTTATATGGGCATGGTAGTATTGAATTAAGTCTTGTAAGATCCAAATTAGTTTCTTTGTTTGAAGAATATATGGGTATTGCTTCCAAGCTATGTACTAGCAGCCTATCTTCAAGTTCTCACAATGGCATTGATGATAATTCTTCTCTTGCTCTAAATTTAGGCAGTGGATGCATGGATGTTTTAAAGGTACCATTGATAATATTTTCTTGTTCTCACTATTTTTTACTTCTTGTTATCAATACATTTCATTTATGATATAGGAATTTGACACCTTTCAAAGTTTAGAATTCAGTGGCAGAGCTCGAAAGAGTCAATTAAAGCTCTATTAGGAAGAACATACAATTGACAGATTTACAAAATTGGATGTTCTCATATTCTGGAAATTAAAGCTCACCAATTTACAAAATGTATCCTGAACTTGCAACAAATGGCCAGAGATATCTTGAGTGTTCCTATTTCTACGGTTGCTTCTGAATCAACTTTTAGCATAGGTGGTAGGATACTTGACCAATATCGCAGTGCAACGAAGCCTGATGTTGTTGAAGCATTGGTTTGTTGTAGAGATTGGTTAGTTGGAGAGAAAGGTAAGTGGTTTGTCTTTTTATTTTCATTTTAATTTTTAAAGTTATTTGTTTTACTAATGTTTTTTGTAGAAACTACTGAGGTGGGGTTGAATGATTTGACCGAAAATATTATGAATTTGCTCATAAATGAGAATGTTGGATCAAAAACTATTACAACAAATGATTGATGATTCTAGTGAAAAGTAAGTTAGTTAAAGTTTGTTAATTAAATAATTTTTAAAAGTTTTTAGATTTTAATTTTTTTTATTTCATACATTGTTTCAAGGTTTGACTCCTTAAAAAATGGAGTAAAAAGATAGAGAAGTGCAGGTTGAAATTTGAAAGTTATTTTGTGATGCTTGAAGACTTTTTGATATTAGATTGATATCACATTTAGACTCATATAACTCAATGGAGAAGTGTAAATTTTATTTTGTGAGAGTCTAAAAGATTTAAATTTTTTAAATAATTATTTCTTTCGTGGAATAAATAATATTATAATAGTTTAGACAATTAAACTCTTAAATTTAAATATTTAAACTTATGAAATATAATTATCATATTTAAATTAGATTTGTTATGATGTGTTTAAATTAAAATATTATTATTACATATTTTTACAAATCCACACAAGTACGAACACAAAGTCTGAAATCTAGATACTTACCAAACTCCATAAGTCCACACATACAGTCCATATATCGACTACAATAAAAATCCATACGAATAAGCCACAACACGAGTCTTCTGCTGTGAAATGGAATCAGTCTGGCAGAATTTCAAGCTCCAAGTAAAATTCTATCTACTACCTGGGGAGAAAATAAGGCAACCTTAGGGTCTGGGTAGTGAGTATCAAATACTCAGTGGAATACAGGATAGAAGTGCACAATATGATATATCAACTAAGATAACAAAAGGAATACAGTCTCTACAATTAATATATAGAGAAAGGTAAATACTAGTCATCAGGTAACAGGAATTGTGTAAATTAATACAGTGCATGTAATGTCATACTATGCAACAATCATATATAGCACACAAGTGTAACAGTCACACACAAACATGCTGTAAACAACAATGCAGTAAAATATAACAGTAAATGCATGCAAATATGCAACACATATCACATGCAACATGTATGGTCACTGTCTGCACTCGTCATCCCCAATCACTCACCCAGTACAGTGAACTGAGGCGCTAAACAGGACATACTGCATAGGCTCCAACAACTAACCACTAATAATCAAGTGGGGAGCGGGCAGTGTATCTCAGGAGGGCTATCTAGTCAGTCTTGATTACACCCAACATGGCGCAACAAATGCTCTCATCCATATCACACCACTAAGTGCTAACAACAACAACAGCCAACAGCTGTCAACAACACCAATAGCCAACAGCTGTCAATAACACCTACTACTCGCATGTAGATGTTATGATGATCAACTCAATATATAATAGCCACAACTAATCAACATGAATCAAGATGAGACATCATAGGTCAACGATACAAACTTGAGACTGTACTATCAATGGATAGATCAATCAAAGGTCAATCAGCATATATCAAGCAACGAACAACACAAGGTATCAACTAGGTACATAACATAGGTAAAATGAGTATCAACAGGATAATATTAGATCATATCAAAAGTCAACTGGCAAGTATCAAGCAACATGTGAAACAAGAGTATCAACAAGGTAATAACACAAGCAACATGAATAACAACAGGATAGACAAGTAACAATAGATCATGTGCTAGAAATAGAGCCTGTAGTGACCAAGTATAGGGTACCCACCTGATCTGACGAATATCAATCACAGAACCCCAAATATATGCTCCGAGTATAATAGGACCAATCAAATCAAAGTCCTGAAATTAAACAACAATACAATACTTACTACGATGATACTGTATCAAATTTACAGTAATTAAATTCTATAATTTAATCCAACTAATCCCCTTATCAACATTCATCCCATATAATCGATAATCCATTACCACCCGCCCTAATTGTTAATGATCAACTTAGCATTTAATCATGCAATTAAGCCAATAGAATCCATAATTCCATTTATCACAACCGAATCCTATATTAACTAATCAATCCACACTAAAATCTATACTTCGCTTTAATCAAAGTTAACCTAACCTAATCCTATCATTAAACTGATCCAATAGTGGTTAATCAACTATCCACACACTCTTCCAACCTCCACAACCCATCTGTTCCCCCATTTGATCAACCCTAACAGCCAACAACCGGTAGAATCCCATAAACTTAATCAAATTCTAGGAAAGAACTTACCTCAGTTCAAGTTGTAGGATCGAGTGCACGTGAGAGGGGGGTGAATCACGTGCTTTTTAAAATTCATTTGTTTAAAATTAGAGTTAGAAAATTTATGCTTTGAAAAGCATGTAGCAGAAAATGAATACGAAGCGATGAAAGAAAATATATACGAAGGACACAAGTAAAATATTTTTACTTCGTTCGGAGCTGTCGATGACTCCTACTCAAAGGCCCAGGTCCCTTGGACCTTTTCGTTGGGCAATTCACTAAGTCTCTCTACCGGTAAACTCCCGGTAGAGTAGTCGGAATACAAAGATAGGTGAAAGTATAATAACCCTATACTTCCCCCGAATATTTAAGCACAAATAAGATAATAAATAAATGTTACCAATGCCTTAGGATTGTATCAGAGCAACTCGTGTGTTGGCGTTGGTCTCTCGGTAGTGATTGGACGTGGATGAATTAGAGTGTCGTCGTCGAAGGAAGAAGAATTGATGAAGCTTTAATGAAGGCCTTGATCGATGTACAAATTAATCACAAATGAAGCACTGTTCTAATTAATTCCCCAAAAGAACAACTCTAATGAAAGCTTCGGCCAATTCCTTTATATAGGAATACTCGATCTCATCAAGATCCAAAATACTCGCTGCTTTAATTCCTATCCTGCACCGAAGCTATATGAAGAATTAAATGGATCTTTTATCCTTGAGTAATGTGGCTTCATTAAGAAAGGGATAAAGTAACGTAATTATAGCAAGGAATAAAGTAACGTGTCATTATAACAAGGAATAAAAAATCATATTTTATTATTAGAAAGAATAAACTCTTCATTAGTAGAATGATACTTTATTATTGATAGGAGTAAATAGATTTTCAGATTTAGCAAAATGAGAAATTATGAGGAGTAATTTTGCAAAAAGACCCCTGCAAAATCATGTTAGTCCAAAAGTAAATCCTAGCACAATTTATTTGGACTAAGATAAAATTCAAAGTTAATTAGATCCTGTCTCCCATATCAGGATCTAACCATGTCTCAGTTTAGATCACCCAAATGGGTCTAGACTGGACCGCGCCTAAAGTCCAAAATTGGACTCGTCCTCACTGGTTCACTCCTCCAGTGACTTACCTCACTTACCTCATGCAGCTCTACTTAACTTCTTAACCCACTAGGACTTCCTACCAATGCTCAACCACCCTGGTCTTTCTGCCAAGTCTCAACCAACTTGGTCTTCGGCCAGTTGTCAGGCTCCGCGGACCCAACTGGACTTCCTGCCAGGGCTCAACCACCCTGGACTTCAGCCTGGTGTCTGGTTCTAAGTCTTTCGACCCTGCACACTTAGTAAAGAGGTTAAACCCACAACAAACCTAACTTTAACTTATTTGTCATTCATCAAAACTTGAGTTTGACCGTTAGTGCAAACTGCACCAACACAAGCCAATCTTGCCCTAGATCTCAAATTTCAAGCCCTTTCTTCTTCTTTGCAGATCCAAAGAAATCAATCTGATTAGAGCAAGGTTCATCAACCAAATGGCTTACAAAATTCATCATCAAAACCGATTGGATTCAAGAAGAGCAACCTCACCTCGAATCTACTTATACCTTAAATCCAATCCCTGATTTCGATTTCTCCTTCGATCCAATCTCCCTTCTTCCCTCGCAGTCGAAACCCAAAGAATACCCCGATCAATCTGCTCAAGTCTCAATAAATTGAATTATGGAACTCAATCAGATCAAGGGAATCGAAGGAATACAACAACAACAACAACCAAACCTTATCCCACTAAGTGGGGTCGGCTATATGGATCCTTTTACCACAACAACAACCACAAAAACCTCATCCCCTTACTGACCGGCTTTCTCCTCCTGTTCGCGCCGATTGAATCGCCACCACACGCGCGATTCCAACCACCTCCAGTGAGCCGATCCCCAATCGAGCAAGCTTTTAGTCGCTGGCTTTGAAGATGCTGCAATGCGAGAACGAAGGAAGAAGACCTCGACTTCCTTGGCAATAGCACTCGTCGTTGAAGACGATTTCAAATCAGAGTTGGATGGCGTCTTCCTTGTGATTCCTGGCAGATGCGATTGGCAATGACGTTGTGTGGCATCCGGCGGTGATGGCGAAGGAAGGAGAGAAGAAGAGAAGAAACGCAGTGGAGGCATGGTGTCAGGCACGGGATCGCAGGGTGGGAGAATAGATTGCGATTTTTCTTTTATAACAAGGAGTGCACAGTAACTCTCAATGGGGTTAGGATTTGGGCTAAACTGGCTTAAAACCTAGGATTTACTGTAATCATTGAATCGACTACTGTAACGAACCAAGTTCAATCTTGATTCGCTTAGTTTACTAACCAAACGACTTCTGATTTGATCCAAACCAGTTTTGTTTGATTCGTCTTCGCAAGACGAATCTTCTCGCTCCTTTTTTTGTCAACCCCTCTTCTATAATGAACCAAACCAAGTTGGTTCAAATTGGATTCAAACCGACTCGTTTGGTTCAGTTCATTCCATCTTCGCAAGACAAGTTCCCTTCTCTCTTACTAGCAAAATTTCTGGTATCTTACATATTTATGAATTTTTATTTAATTATTTTATTAAAGAATTAAAGGATAATCATAATATTGCATAGTAGAAAATTAAATCGGGTTGGATCGGGTTAATTTAGGTTCGAGTTCGGGTTTATACTTTTCAGGTTGAATTCGAGTTCGGGTCGAATTCGGATTGAGAATTTCTAATAATATTTTTATTTCAATCCGACCCAAACCCACCCGATCCACTCGAATTGACACCCCTAATATCTTTCCTCTCTTCTCTTTCCTCTTAAATTAAATTAAAATTTAATTTAAACATTAATCGACATAAATAATCCTCTAAATTTATTTATTTTTAATTTTAAACTTTAATAAAAATTAAAAATGTAAAAGAAGATTAATAAAATATTAAAAATAGTTTTCTATTTTTTAATATCTAATTATAAAAAATAAAAATAACATTAATAATGAGAGTTGATTTATTAAAAAATAATAAAATAAAATAAAAAATCACATTAGTACTAATTTTTAAAAATCAACACCAGTGCTTAAATATAACATTGTTGTGGTGTTAATTTCTGAAGACCACATCACAGTGATGCTGGTCTTAAGAAATCACCATTGTAGTATTGGTTCTGATTATACATTGTGGTGTTGGTTTTGAAAGACCATCAACACAGTGGTGCTAGTCTTTGGAAACCAATACCATAATATTCTGAAAGTTTTAAATTATTTTGAGCACTGCTGTGATGGCTTTAAAATAGTAAACAAGGGTGTATTTGGACTCAGGTTCACATGATAAACTCATATGCGTTGGAATGAGTTTGATCAAAATTTTTTAAGTCCATCAATGGATTTTGACCGAAATCCATTGATGGACTTAGATGGAAATTTTACAATGAGATGGAAGTGTGGAGTGTGTAGAAGGTAGATATGGTGAGAAATCTTGATTTTGAGTCTACTATGATAATGGTTGATAGACTTAGACAACTTAGATTTCTGAAATTTTACAATGAGATGGAAGTGTGGAGTGTGTAGAAGATAGATATGGTAAGAAATCCTGATCCTGAGTCTACTACACTAAGTTGTAGGCCTGTGTCAATTAACACAAAGTCTGAAACTGTCAAAACCTTTTGAGCAATATTAGAACTCTTTTACTATGATAACGAAGGACACCCTTGGACTTTTGGGCACTGCACAAACCTACAGTAGTTGGAATGGGTCTGATCAGAACTCTATTGGTCTATCAATGGATTTTGATCAAAACTCATTGATGGACTTAAGGTATTTGGATTTCTAAAATTTTACCATGAGATTGTAGAGGTTAGTTTATAGAAGATATATATGGTGTCCAATCATCACTAATACTTGTAGGTGAATTTATGGTCGCATATCAACTAGCATAAACTATAATGTTGGTTTCTATAGACCAGCACCATAGAAACCAACACCATAGTGTTGATCTTCAGAAACCAACACCATAGTGTTGTTCTAATCACACACTATGATGCTGGTTTTTGAAGATTAGCACCACAGTGATGTTGGTATTTGAAAACTAGCACCATAGTATTTTGAAAGTTTCAAGTCATTTTGAGCATTGTTGGGAGGGATTTAAAACAGTAAACGATGGTTTATTTGGACTCAGATTTACTTAATAAACCCACAAGCGTTGGAATGAGTTTGATCGGAGCTCTTTAGTTCCATCAATGAGTTTTGATTAAAACTCATTGGTGGACCTAGATGACTTGGAATTCTTAAATTTTGCAATGAGATGAAAGTGTGGAGTCTGTAGAAGGTAGATATGGAGAGAAATCCAGTCCTGAGTATCCTACACAAAGTTGTAGGCCTGTGTCAATTGACATAAAGCTTGAAACTTTCTAAACCTTTTGAGTAATGTTGGAAATCATTTATGATGATAATCGAGAGCACCCTTTCTGGATACTACAGAAACCTACAGGAGTTGGAATGGGTCTGATCAAAGCTCTCTAACTCCATCAATGGATTTTGGTTGAAACTCATTGATAGACCTAGGATATTTGAATTTCTAAAATTTTACCATGAGATGACAAAGGTTAGTATGTAGGAGGTATATATGGTATTCAATCATGGTCCTAATACACATAGGTAAAGTTATCATGTGTCAACTAGCATAAACTGTGGGGCTAGTTTCCAAAGACCAGCACCACAGTGTTGGTTCTAATCACACACTGTGGTGTTGATTTCTAAGGACCATCACAATTATGGTGATGGTCTTTAGAAACCAACACCACAATATTCTGAAAGTTTTAAATCATTTTGAACACTGTTGGGAGGGCTTCAAATAGTAAAAGATGACTTATTTAGATTCATATTCACCTAATAAACTCACAGAAGTTGGAATGAGTCTGATCGGAGCTCTCTAGATCCATCAATAAATTTTGACCGAAACTCATTGATGGATCTAGATGACTTGGATTTCTGAAATTTTGTAAAGAGGTGGAAGTGTGGAGTGTGTAGAAGATAGATATGGTGAGAAATCCTAGTCTTAAGTTTCCTATATGAAGTTATAGGCTCGTGCCAATTGACATAAAATTTGAAATTTTCTAAATCTTTTGAGCAATGCTGGAAACCTTTTACAATGATAACGGAGCAGACCCTTAGACTCTCATGCACTACAGAACCCTACAAAAATTGGAATGAGTCCGATTAAAGTTCTCTAGGTCCATCAATGGATTTTGATCGAAACCCATTAATGGACCTAGTGTATTAGGATTTTTGAAATTTTGTCATAAGATGGAAGATGTAAGTGTGTAGAAGGTATATATGATGTTTATGTCTGGTTCTGATATCTCTACGATAAGTTATATGTATGTGTCAAATACCTACTTTTGAATGTTATAATTTTTGACTCGAATATTAAAATGAGATGTTCTACACACCAAATCAAAGCTCGTTTAAAGATCTACATTTGTTATGAAGTGGAACTTTATAATAGACCAATTTCATGTTCAAAAAATATCATTTAGGGCCTTTTAGAGGTTTAAAATAAATGTTATCTTTTTTATTAATTTTTGCTCATAAGTTATCGTAGGGATGTCAGAACCAGTCGTGGACACCATAAATACCTTCACTGCATTACCTTCTTCCATTTCATGGCAAATTTAGGTCCATCAATGGGTTTTGACTAAAATCCATTAATGAACTTAGAAAGCTTTGATCGGATTCATTCCAAGTGCTATAGTTTTCTGAAGTTCCTCGGAGTCTATATATGTCCAGAGATATCAATTTAAAGTCATTAACAACAGTGATCAGAAGTTTTTAAAGTTTTAGACTTTAAGGCAATTGACACATACACATAACTTATCGTAGAGATGCTAGAACAGGATTGGACACCATACATAACTTCACTACACTACCCTCTTCCATTGCATGTCGACTTTTTAGAAATCCAAGTCGTTTAGGTCATCAATGGGTTTTGGTCAAAATCCATTGATGACCTAGAGAGCTCTGATAGGACTCATTTTAACTCTTGTGAATTTATTAGATGAATCTGAGTCCAAATAAATCCTCTTTTACTGTTTTAAGGCCTTCACAATAGTGCTCAAAATAATTTGAAACTTTTAGAATATTATAGTGCTAGTTTTCATAGACCAGCACCACAATGGTACTAATATTTGAAAATCAACACCACAGTGTATGATCAAAACTAATATTGTGATGTTGATTTCTTAAGACTAGCATCACTATAGTGCTAGTCTTCAAAAACCAGCATAATAGTGATGTTGTATTTAAACTATGGTACTGAATTTTTTAAATCAATACTAAAATAATTTTTTATTTTTTTAATTATTTTTATTAATAAAATCAACTCTCATTATTATTTTTATTTTTATTTTTTATTCTTTTATAATTAAATATTAAAAATAAAAAATTTTAAAAATTTTAAAAATAATAATATTTTATTAACCTTCTTTTATGTTTTTTATTAAAGTTTTAAAAATAAAAATAAATAAATTTAAAGATTATCTATGTCGATTAAAATTTAAACTAAAGTTTAATTTAATTTAAGAGAAAAGATGTTGCATACAAAGAAAAGAGGAAAAAGAAGAGAGAAAATGTTGCATGCAAATGAGAGATGAAAGAAAAGAGAAAAAATCACTAGTTGTCAGAGGGGTAAAATGAGAATCAAGTATGTTCTTTGAGAAAAATGGCAATTAGGTGTATCTTTTGAACATTCTCAAACTTTAGGTGCGTCCTTTGGGAATTTACCATTATTTTTCTTAAGCCTTTTCCCCCACCATCATGAACTCTCCTTGCTTCTTTATTTATAGCCCTCAAATTGCCTTCAAACAAATAGCCATTTTGCAAAATTATAATCGACTCGACCTTTTTCTAGTCAACTAATTTTGTGATCACATAAGCTTCTACTTGCAAGAGATAGGCTAATATTAACATAATAGTTTGATTGATCCATAGAATTTGACAAACAACCAAGAGGCATATTTATGATTGTACGAACAACCGAGAGACATAAATGCTCTCATTAAGTGATGTGAGTTCATGATAAATACGTATAGTAATTGAGGAAAAGAGAGATGAAAAAAACTTAATTAGAAATGATAAAATAAGATAAATTTTATTTAAATATAAATAAGGATATAGTAGGATATTGAACCTAATGACATAGGAAAACCATATAGTTAACCATACTTAGTGGAATAAAGGTTAAGTTGTCAGTTGTTATATGTAAGCTTCTGCTTGATAACAAATACTTTAATAGACTCAATCTGATTCTAGTTAATTGAACTATTTGATCTCGTATGTCATTTCATAGTTGTTGTCCTCCTTTGTCAAATCAACAATATGATTATAAGATTTATCTAACTAACTAGTGAACTAAAGTGTTTAGTTGACTACTCTAATGAACTCCCAACTAAAGAGCAACAAATCCATAAAAGACAAATCTTTATTTCACTATTCAATCGACTCAGGCTACCTCAGTTGATTGAATTCACATTCAAATAACTTCACTCCAAATAAAACTCTTCTATTTATGAGCAGAATATCTTGAGTTGATTTTATAGTCAACTCAACATCCTAATTGATTGATATCAACCTCTAGTAGATTGGATCATTGACTACAACCAAACTATGGTCTAGTTCTTGCCTAGTTAAAAGTCTATCTGAAATCCAAAATATAGGTCACTCATAGACTCTCACAATTCTCTTAAAGTTTTTATGTTGTCACAACTTTACTTTGCCTAAGTGTTTACCCCCTATCAAGTCCTTAGTCCCTTGAATGCATCAAGTTCTCATTTCATTCCACATGTTATCTTTCACTAGGTCACCTACATGGTCCACCTCTTGTTGTTGTTGCCAAAGTTGTTAACCCAACTCAATGCTACTAATCCTGTAGTCATTTTGATGTCCATGTCATCCTTTGAAAATCTCTAGTGGTTTATATTCCTACGGTTAAACCAACCGAGAATAAAGAGATATTTTAATTATAAAATAAAGTGTCAGGTGCTTTTCTAATAAATTTTGAAAGAGGAATGCTCCTTTGATAGTATAAATAAAGAAGAGTACTCTTTTGATTTTCTATCAAGAAATTTTAAAACAAAGGCAAAGGATTTCTTAGTCTATAAAGAGGGAAAAGGGATGTACCCATGAGATTATAAGAGAAAAAAAAAGATGTTCACCTAGTCATTGAGAGGGGATCGTCATCTCTTCTCTTAGTCACCTCTCATCAAGAATCACCTAATGCGATTCGACCAAGAGATAAGAGGATAAAAGGAGTTTGTAGGGGATAAGTGAGATTGAGAGGGTGAAGGAGAAGATGGAGAGAAAGTAGGTCTTTTGTTTGAATTGAATCCAATTAAATGTAGTTATTATAACTCAATTTTAAACTCAATCACATGGATTTAAATTGGGCCCGACTAAACTAACTCAAATCATATATGAATCAAAATTAACCCCCCTAAAACTCTCAAACTCATACTAAAATCAAATTAGGTTTAGATAAATTTATAATTAATTTTATAATTAGGGAGAAAATTAAGCATAAAAATTAAACCAAAAGAAATTATTATGATTTAACTTGGTTCAATCTAAACATAACAAAATTAAACCACACATTTTGATTCGAGTTCAAACTAGATCTAACCTAACTTAAATTCATCATAGTATTAAATTCTTATTTTAGAATAAAGGTAATTAGAAATAATGCATTGAAAAGTGTTTATTCAAAACCTCAAATACTTGAATATAATATTAAATATATAAAATTTTATATTACTGCAATTAAAAAGATTAACAAATTGAAAAAATCTTCATTGGTAACAATATTGATAAACATTGTCAAATTGATAAAATAGAGCAAAAGATAATAAAAGCATATTGTGAAAATTAGTGCAAGCACTTTATAATGTAATTTTTTATAAGAATTAATAAGAGAAAGTAAACTTTTGAAAATATAAAATAATGGGCATCTTAAATTTCTTCAAAGATCAACCCCTTTTTACTCATAGTAATGACTATTTATTTAATAATAACAACTCGTTTTGAAATTCATCATATCTTAAAATTGAGGTCAGAGATACTTAAATGCATCATAATTTTTGGGACTTAATTTCCTATTGATTTGAGAGCAATTAATGGACCTCTCACATTAGTTGGCTTACTCTACATGTGGATTTGATGTGTTGATGTTGGATGCTTAATGAAATTATGCAAGTTTTAATTGTGAGGTTATTTATTATTGTGACAATGTTGTATGATAAGTTGCTTATTTTTTAACTTATTTTTGCACTGAAAATGTGAGCTGTGCTATTTATTATGAACATTTTCCTTATGTTGATATTGAATATGTTTTGAGTTATATGATATTGATATCCATTTGTTGACTTGTTGTCTCCAAATTCACACATAAGTTAGTGGTGAATTATGAGTTTGCAATCTTAGGTTTAGGGAAAAAACTTTTCGGTATTATTTTTTGACACTTTGTGATCCTACACCAAGTCAATGTAGTTTATCTTAGGTCATATCTTTGCAAGGAAGGATTGAGTCATAAGGGTTGACTTTTTCATCAAATTAGTAAGGATAATATTATGAAGACCTATAGTCACGGTAGAGTCCTTGATTTATCATTGACATTCAAAATATATCTTTAATTTCATCATTCTTGAGTGACTTAAGCATCATAGAAACTTTATCTGAAATAACTTCACGCTCGCTAATAGAAACCCCGGACATCCACTTCAACAACCAACCTATCCACTAATCTCCTCGCTCTGGTAAACTTTTGGTGCCTATTTAGTATCATCTCAATATCCATCTTGACGATCCATTTTGATAGCATCAATTTTGATTTTAGGATTTTACTTGAGTATACTTTTGTTATGTTATTACGTGTCTTGGATGAATGTTTGTTTCCTCTCATTTTCATTAGATTTGACTATGATTTATTTGAGTAATAATGTGGTATAAACTAAGTTTCTGAGTTGATTTATTCTTATAATGTGAGTAGACTAAGACTTTGCTATTGTGAATATAATATAGTTGTTGAGTAGGGGACTTTGATGTAATTTCTTTAAAGATCGAGGTTTTTTTAAAATATTGTTGGTGTGAATAATTCTAATGCTTCTTTTGTTTGTTTATATGGCAATATGGATGCCAAATATATTATTTTAATAACAAAAGGATGGAATTTTAATGTAGGTGCTAAATTCCAATACAAGCTTGTGCATGTCGTACTATATATATATATTTGAAAATAAAATATCGTGTTAGATTTTAAAAAATATTAAACTAAAGGTCGTGCCAGATGTATCTGTTAACTTCTTTATAAAAGTCTACAAAGCACATTCTTGATAAACGTCAGTAAAGATGGATGTTTTTTTTTTTTTGCAAAAATCAAATGGAGTTTCTTTTTATTGGAATTACACCCTCTTTGATTTGTTTATCAAACACCTGTCCTTTTTATAAAATTATATAGGTACTCTCAAGTGCCTTGTTTGATTGATTTTGACTTTTCAATAGGTTATTTTTAAATTTAAACATTCTTCTGTAAAAAGGTGGATCATCAAAGTTACAACACTATCTATAATAATCGACCCAGTTACGATTTTATAATTCCTATAAAATTAGAAACTACAATTTTATAATCATGACACAGGAATATATTGCTTGGTTTTACCAGGATTGATCAATTGCGTAAATAAAAAAAAATATATTATAAAATTTATATTATAATTTTATAATTATTATAAAATTATAATAATTATAATTTTATAGCTGTTATAATGTGAATGTTATCGAACAGAATAAATCTGTATTGTAGTTGTTATAGTTTCATAATTATTGTAATGTGAATGTTAAGTGAATAAGATCAAGTTCAAATTATAACAGTTATGATTTTATAACTGTTATAATATAAATTGTAATAGTTATGATTTTATAATTATGACGTAAATATTATAACAGGTCAAATTTATTCGCCTATTAATTTAGAGGTGTTGATGAGGTGTAATACCCTTTTAATTTTTGTAGATATTTTTAAAAGAATTTTTGACGAGTTCAAAAGCGATGAGATAAGTAAAGAAAATATTCAAATAAACTTTTAAAAATTTTATTTTAATAAGAGTAAAATAGGGAAATTAGACATCAACCGGAACATGGATAATCTTACCTTATTTAAAATTTAAATATAGAACTCTTCTAATCAATTAATATTAAAGATGATGGATCCGATCCGATTAAAATTTCTCATTAATCATAAAAAATCTAAAAATACGAATAATATATCATTTTGTCTTAAAATTATCTTTCTATTAAAAAAATAATAATCCGGGATAGTCTTATCTTAGAAGTTTAATCCAATTATTTATCTTTTAAAAAAATTATGTCAACTTCGTATCGATGAAGCAAGTTCGATCACATTATAGCCATTCATTCACTTGAATAAAATGACAACTCAATTCTCAGTCAAAATAAGTTGATTATTTATTATTAGTCTTATTCAATCATCGTCACATACATACATTTCCACTCCACCAAGGTTAACTTTCATGTTTAAGCCCTACAATTCCTTTCTATTCGCCCTCAACTCCTCGGCCTCCTCCTTTCCTTTCACATGCCCCTTTTCCTTCCTCTCCTTTTCCTGCTCCACGCCCCCCGCTTTTCCATTTCTTCCAAAACTTTCAGCCCTTCTCCTCCTTTCGCCTGCCTCGCTGTTTCCCTCTTTATTTTCTTACCAAAACAGGAAGAGGAGGAGCTCCTCTCCGTTGGTTGTTTACCGTCCGCTCTCGTTCCGGTCAACATCTGTCCCCCTCCCCAAAACCTAATCTTTAGCCCTCTCGATCCACAAAAGAACTTGTTTTTTTCCTTGCTCCTCGTCGACCAGGCGCGCCCATGGCTTCCTTCCTCGTCTCCATTTGCCCCGGGTAGTCTTAGACGACGCCTTCGAGTAGCCCCTTCCCCCTTTTTCCTTCTTCCGGTGCTGGTGGTGGACTGTCTGTGGTTTTCGAGCGTATTTTGGTGTGGGATTAGGGTTTTGGAGGATGGAAGGAGGTCGGCAGGGATTAGAGAGCCTGGTGGCGGCGCGGCGGTCGCTGCGGGCCAGCCTGGACAAGTCTCGAGCGCTGGGGGCCGCGCTGGCGCGTGCGGGGCCGCGATTGGAGGAGATCCAGCAGCGCCTCCCCTCCCTGGAGGCCGCCGTCCGCCCGATCCGTGCCGAACGCGGCGCGCTTGTAGCGGTCGGAGGGCATATCGACCGCGCCGTGGGTCCTGCTGCTGCTGTGCTCAAGGTGTTTGACGCCGTGCACGGCCTCGAGCGCTCGCTACTCGCCGATCCACTGACGGACCTCCCCTCTTACCTCGCCGTCCTTAAGCGCCTCGAGGAGGCCCTCCGCTTCCTCTCCGACAACTGCGGCCTCGCCGTTCAGTGGCTCGACGACATTGTGGACTACCTCGAGGATAACGCCCTCGCGGACCTGCGGTTCATCGGGATCCTTAAGGACTCCCTCGCCTCCCTCAAGTCCTCGCCTTCTCTGCTCGATGGCGGCCTCCTTGCTGCTGCTCTCGATAAACTCGAGTCCGAGTTCCGCCGCCTCCTGGCCGAGCACACCACGCCTCTTCAGATGCCACCCGACACCGGGGACGCTCCCACCATCGCGGCTTCCCCTATCCCTGTCCCTGTCATCAACAAGCTCCGCTCCATTCTCGAGCGGATTATCGCGAACAATCGGCTTGATCGCTGCATCTCCATCTACGTCGATGTGCGAGGTTCCAATATCCGTGCCAGTCTTCGCGGACTTGACCTCGATTACCTAGAGATCAAACCTGCGGAGTTCAGTGACGTGCAGAGCATTGAAGAATACATCGACAAGTGGAGTCGCCATCTTGAATTTGCCGTCAAGCACCTCTTTGAGGCGGAACTCAAAGTCTGCTTTGATGTTTTCGAGCGCGCCGTGCCTCGGGAGATTGCTGAATCTTGCTTTGCTGAGATTGCTGCACAGGCTGGGATCCTTGCGTTCCTCCAGTTTGGCAAGACTGTCACAGAAACGAGGAAGGATCCAATCAAACTTCTCAAGCTTCTAGATCTCTTTGCAACTCTAAACAAATTGAGATTGGACTTTAACCGGTTGTTTGGAGGAAAAGCCTGTATTGAGATCCAGAATCAAACTAGGGATCTCATCAAGAGAGTAATTGATGGGGCTTGTGAGATATTTTGGGAGCTTCTTCATCAAGTAGAGCTCCAAAGGCACATGCCACCACCTTCAGAAGGATCTGTTCCTAGGTTGGTGAGCTTTGTGACCGATTACTGCAACAAACTTCTAAGCGAACAGTATCAACCAGTCCTTAATCAAGTTTTGATGATACATCAAAGCTGGAAGCAGCAGAAGTTTCAAGAGAAACCACTAACAGAGGCGATTCTTGATATATTTAAAGCAGTTGAGGCAAATATTGATACTTGGTCCAAGAACTATGGTGACATTACTCTTTCCCACCTTTTTTCTATGAACACACACTGGCATCTCTACAAGAACTTGAAGGCAACCAAGCTTGGGGAGTTGTTGGGTGAGGCAAAGTTGAAAGAGCATGAGCAGTACAAGGATTATTTTGCTGCACATTTCTTGAGGGAAAGCTGGGGGAAACTTCCTCCTCTGCTGAGCAGAGAAGGATTGATATTGTTCTCTGGTGGTAGAGCAAAGGCTCGGGATCTTGTGAAACAGCGACTGAAAGATTTCAATAAGGCCTTTGATGATCTGTATCAGAAGCAGTCAAATTGGGTCATATCAGACAAGGATTTGAGGGAGAAAATATGTCAATGGGTACTGCACACAATTGTTCCTAGCTATCGGAGCTATATGCAGAATTATGGGCCTCTTGTGGAGCAAGATGCCAGTGCAAGCAAATACGCCAAGTATACTGCTCAGAGCTTGGAGTCGATGCTTGGTTCCCTTTTTCAACATAAAACTGGAAGAACAATGAGTCTAAACATAAGACACTCAAATGGAAAAGTAAGCAATGCAATGACAAACTTGGCACGCTCTGCTTCAACTGTGAGCTGATGAAATGATCTTTTCCTGTTGGAGTTGAGCAGAAGCAGTTGCACATCCTCCGCAGGCACCAATATCAGATGAATAAGAATGGGCATCAATAGTAGTAGCTGATGGAAGAGTGAACATATCAAATAGAAGTGCTTGAAAGTTAAAACAGTGACAAGGTTTGGCAGCTAGATTTAACAGTTCTCACAAATTTGCTGTTTCAGATAATTGGAGACTAGAGAGCTATTGATGGCAGAAGGTAGACTGAATCTTGCCATGGGCAAAGTTTTTTTCCCAATTGTCTTGTGAACTAGGATGGATGGTTGTGGTCCATGGCAGTGCTAACACATTCCTGGTAGAAGATACTGCTTTGTACTGCTTCTGAGGTTCTTTTCTCTCTCTGTCTCTCAATATGCCTTAGATTTTTCTAGCATTTTGTTATTCGTTTTAGGTGTAAGGTTGGGGGAAGCATATATTAGTTTGCTTTTATTTGTAAAAACTGTTCATAAAATTACATGTCATGTTCTTGTATCTTCATTTCTTTTCATGATCGATCATCTATATCACTATGTATCAGCATGCTAATAGCTAGTTAGGTGCATTCTTCATGAGTGAAACAATTTGGATTGTAGTCATGGGTTTTCATGCAAAGCCATCGCGGTCTAGCCCATCTTCTTTTTTGGATTTCCATTGGAAGTGCTGGAACAACTTGCACTTCAATGTATTTTATTTTCACATGTTACCTGCAGCAGTGATAATCCAGACTCATGCTTTTGCTTGTGGTACTGATTAATATCTGGATTCTGACTGTGAACTCAAATAAAACAGACTTAGTAAGTGGCTAATTCAGTGAAGTTTAAGTAGGATGAAAGTTTTCATGCTACTTAATTATAGATCGTTAATCCATGTGTGGTTCATCTAAATGCTAATTTGCACACCTGGATCTTCCTGTATAAGTAGGAATTTCTTATTAGAGGAAAGCATATATTTTGACAGTTCTATTTTCTTTCTAAGATATATTTCATGCTCACCAGTGGATAATTACTATTCTCTTAGCGAGATGTATTGCACATCTTGATTGCAGTTGAAGATCACCTGGAATGAATACAAGATGATCAATATTTTGAAAATGGGAGGGTAGGATGGTTCAATTAAGCTGAGAAATTTCCAGTCTGATCTATGGAAAAATATCCTAGTAAAATATGCTATTTTGACTGGTCAAAACTTGGAAAAACTAAGCAAAATCAGACACTAAAATCTGGAAGTTTTTTTTAAAGAAAAGAAATATGAATATAAGACACATAATAAACATCCTTGAGATCAAATGTGAAGTAAAGTGAAGAAAATGATTAAGAAAATTAATGACAAAATAAAATGCACAGTAGATGCTGCTCTTTCTTCATCAAATGCTCCTCTTTTCATCTAAAATTAATATCAAAACTGGGTGAAGAGAAAGATTCAAGTAGACTTTGAGGCTTTTTATTGATGTAGTAGTATGATGCTCACATGGATAAATGAAGGAAATCCAAAGTGAATCCTAAGAGACAACATATTGTCATATTTGTAACTTTCTGATGTTGTGGAAACCTGCAGGTGAGATATTATGAGATTATGAAAAAAAGTAGGAGAAAAGGAGAGGAATGAGAAGACTGGAAGAGGTAGGAGACATCATGAGGCGATGGTTGCTTAGGGTAAAGAGAAAAGAATTTTAAAGATGGCCCATGTATGACTAGTGCTTGAACTGGTTGTACTGTAACCTATGAACTGGTTGTTCCACAATATTGCAGTCCAATTTTTAAAACTTTGGTCTGCTTGTTGATGACTATTGAAAAAAATTTAGCAGAATGTGATACAATCTAGAAGGAATTTGTACTGCTCCCTATAAGGTGGGATAATATTCAGTTTATATGTTTTTCCTTCTAGCTTGCTTACAAGAGTTGTCCAATGGATGGGTGCTCCTAGTGTAGGGTATTTTATGCTTAATCTTCAAGCAAAGAGTCTTTGCTTTACACACACACATATCTATATATTTGGCTTTTTTTCAGGGCCGAGTAGAAATTAGCACCTCTCTAATTTGCATCCATTATATTTCCTTCAACATTATAGAGATACATATAAGCGAAGTAGACAAGAAAGTTCCCGCTAAACTAAGAAACTACTACTACCGAAGGGACTATTGCACCATGGACAGTTGCTATGTATTACTTACAATTAATTAAATTTCCACTCACATTTTCCTCCACTAGTGATATATTGAGAGATTTGGTGGGGAACAGATGGAGGAATATTGATGATTGGGCTCAAGCTTGAACATGGTGCTATTTGGAGGCTTATATGGAAGGGGAACCTTGTGTATTAAGCAAGGTAGTAGAAGAGGGATTGTTGGGTGATTGTGAAGATATAGGATTTCTAGTCAACCAAAGGAAGGGGATGAAAGAGAATGCCACTATGATTGGTCAATTTGGTCCATCTGAAATTTGAGGGGATGAAGATTGCCTTTGCACGATGATGAGTGATAGGGATTTGACATAATTTCAATCTAAAGGGGCAACAAACATGTGCAAACTATTTCTTGCTAAGGTAGAGGTGTGAGTGGTGATGGTTGACATTTTTAAGGTTGCAGATTTAGTAAAGGGGTCATGTTGCGTTGGATCTGATGAAGTTAAATTTAGTGGAGAGGCTTTTGCAGGCATTCAATCTCTTAGGTACTGATCAACAAAGGAACAGAACACCATGTTAGTTCTCAATATGTGCAGAATGAATTTTGGCATGGATGCAAAGGCAAATGATGGGCATAGGTAGACAAATTTTAGGCCAAGGGGATATGGAGCAAAGTAGTCTGTGCAAGACAATAATTATGCAGTTGGTGACAAGGGAGAATGCTGTCATATTCTCATAACTATATCAACTGGATATTTCTGAAGAGGCAATTATGCAGTTGATCACAATGGAGAATGCTGGCATACTATGATAATATCATTTTGATATATCCGAAAATCATTTTGATACATTAGCTAAATCAGAATTTTATGGCAAATGGTGACTTTTTATGTAGATAACAGATCAAAATGACTGTGGAAGAAAACTAAAAATCCAATGTACTGAAATAGTCATGTACAGGCAGTCTCCTTCAATGGTGAGTAAATCTTTGCTGCTCATTCTAGCCTCAAACATAAAAGTGCCTTTCACTTGAAGGGCTTTGAGCTGATTTTTTTTTTTCTTGAAATTACAAACTCATGAATGGCATTTTCATTATTGCTTTCCCCTCATGAAGTCTGTATGATTTTCATGTGTCATGGTTACAGATTGAATAGTAAGATAATAATGGCATAGTGGATACACTTGTGATAGATGTTCATAACTAATGTTTCTATACTAATTAGGGTGTTTTTCCATGCCTTGGCTAGTTGAAAATTCCACAGTGTGGAGCAAAGTCACTAAGAGGACATATAGAGTCACTAGAAAGGATAAAAAATAAAATACTAATAGAGAGAAACTAGGTGGTGCTCCAAATAAAATTATAAAAAAAAGTAGGATGAGATGGTATTGATGTGTTTGAAAGGTGCCAGTAGATTTTATAGTAAACAGAGAAATTTATAAGAATTGAAGGTGCAAGGAATGGAGGGAATAGTGATAGTTTTGTATAAAGTTTAATGGAGGGATAATGGATAAGGTTCACGTAGCCAAAACTAAAAGTTGTGATAAACCTAGTCTGATGCTGATGATGATTGGACCTTTGATGCATTGAGTACTGAGCAAATCCTTTCTTCAAAAGGGTCCTGAAAGGTGTGAGAGGGTGGCACATCAACTAAATACAAAAAGTAAGAAGTTAATACATGTATTTGACAAGAACTGGATTCATCTTAGGAAACACTTCTTGCAAACTCAATGATCCCTATCTAGTAGGATTTTTCAGTTGCTAGTGGTATGTATAGGAGGGTTACTGAGTGATTGATTGAGGACAAATTTGGGCAATATCTAACAGATTAAATTTGTGTGCTAGTGTGGGGTTGCAATAATTGATTTCTTGGTATTGGTGGGGGGACGAAGGTGCAACAAGGAGATGTCGATTGTGCCATTGGAGGATGGTATGCTCTACTGATAATAGAGGTTAAGTTGATGTTGAAGGGCATCGAGTAGTTTTGTTGTGCAGAATTGCTTGTTGGAACTGTGAAAGACAGAATACAAATGATATAGGAAAGAACCAAACAGAGGGAGAAGAGAAGGCAAGATACTAGGGGGATTGGAAAGAGAAGGAAGAATATAGGTAGAATTATCGACTAGAACAAACGACTTCTACACATCAGAATTGTGTAGAAGATAGGATTGTTCTTGATCCATGAGTGGTAAGGCCAAAGGTGCTGCACTTGGTCAACTAGTATAACAAACCATGTAGGTTGGGTCCAGTTAGGTGGTGATACATGTACAAATCAAGAGATAGTCTCAAAGCCCTTTGATACTTGGATTTTTCATTTACCCCGTTATCTTCACGTCTGATATTTACATTTGGACACTGACACTGTGAGTGAACACTCAACTTTTCTACTAATCACATATACATGTGCTTAGAAGTAACCATGTCAAACACTTAGATCAACAACCGTGTCAAGTACTTATAACATTGTAAATGAATAAAATGTTTATGATATTCGGTAAGAGTTGTTTATATTCATTTTGTCAAAAAAAAAAAAAAAAAATTAAATATGTTAGAGCACTAGCCAACTTGGCTTGTTGATTGTCATTAATGAAGATTGTGAGTAGTCCATAAACAAACTTTTCTATTGCAATTTCTTTTTCAATATACAATATAGAATAAATGAAGAATATACATAGATATATATGCACACACTATTTGTGTCTATTATTTTTAATATCTTACAGATTCTAAGTTCTAAATTATCTATAATTTATTGAAAATGAGAAAAATGGTGTAAGTTCCATTTATTTGATCAATCTTTTAACAATTATAAAGGCAACTCTATGTCTAATCAGCAAAATAAAATAAACATTTCAATAAAACGGGCCTGAGTATGCATTTTTATGCTCCAAAAGATAAATGAACATACATAAGTTCGATGAGTTTACAACCTCACTTAGAAACTAGACTATTTGGTCCATTATTAAAGGGAGAAAATTTTGGGAGAGAGAATATTACTAACATTGTCTTAATTCCGTTTACTTAGATGTCATCTTCGGTTATCTGATTGGGTGTTTACATAAGCCTGATTCAGGAATAGAATTAGGCAGGAGAAATACCTCAGTGGAACTAAGAAGAAGCCTGAAACAAGGGTTGTCGAACTTGTCTACTTTGCAGGTGGTGCATGTCATATGAGGATGGAGGATTTTCATGGTATCATGCACAGGGAGAGATGAGAATCTGATGATGACATGTGGAGGGAGGGAGGGAGGGAGTTTAAAGTTTAACAATGTTTTGCATAGAGGTGGAGTCTTGTGCTCACCTCAATGGGAGAGGAGGAAGAGAACCTTGAGATGAGAAGGTGGGGGCTTGGTTTCAGAGGAAACAAGGTGTTGAGGCCTTAGTGAGCCAAGGGGAAATTGGTTATAATAATGAATACTATAAATTTTTTAACCTATATTATAAAATATAGACCTTCTGCTGTAAGTTATATAACTTGTACTATCAATTATATAAGTTATATTATAAGTATTATATTCATTTAAGATATTAGGCTTATATTATAAGTTGGGTAATATAGGTTATATGACTCGGTGTGAATGGCTAATATAGAACTTGTACTATAAGTTATGTAACTTATAATATCAATTTTATAACTGATAAATTATATAATTTATAGTTTAAGTTATATTATAAGTATACTATTGATTTAAGATATTAGGGGGGTTATATTATAAGTTGAGTACTATAGGTTATATAACTGTGTGAATGGCTAATGCATAATTATAGCATGCCATAAGTTCGAATTAGATTAATAATTTAAAATTATATTTTGAATACTTAGATTAATAGACAATATAATTTGGGTTGTTTTATTAAGTTAATAAATTAAATGTTTGCGATATTAGATTATAGTTTTTAAAATTTGTCATGTCCCTGTCCTTGTGTCTTAAATTTGAAGCATTTTCCAATTGTGTCCTTATTTTGAAAAAAAAATAACATATCTGACATTTGGATACATATGTATGTCATAGCATTTGATTGGAATTTGACTCATATATTAAAGAGGACAAAGAAGATGAAAAAGAGATGCAAGAAAAGTATATGACAATGAGGGTTAGTTGGATCTGTCAGCAAACTGTTGCAAAAGGGGGAAAGGAGTGGGAAGAATTAGAATTCAATAATTTATGACTAGTAGACTTAAATATTATGTGAGATGCCTTTATATAGAAATTTACTATCACTAAACTAAGAAACTACCAACATGGTTGTAGCTTGATGATCTTTTGGAAATTTTGATCAGCCAAATAGTCATAATATAGTACAAAACAGGAGTTCTGTGCTCAAATTTTACTGATGACAATAATATGATCTCATTATTTTGTGCTGTTCGGATCAGTCAAGTCATTTATATCCTCCCCACAAACGAAAGGATTGTTAAAAATATAAATACATAGGTTGTTCTCTTTGCTAATATCTTGATGTTTCTGAAAATCTAGTTAACCAATCAATTTTACAATATATGGTCTAGATCCCAAAGAGGATTAAAAATTATGGTAGTATCTGAACAACATATGATACAATATGAATAATCAGATGCCATTTTAGGCTGGATCTTCTTAATCCTGAGAGCCTTGCCACTACGTTAATGTAAAAAACTTTCTAGCATTCCACAATTTACATTTGCTCAGATTAGTAGAGTCATTTAAGTTTCAAAGCCTTGGATGCATTGATTTTGTTTTTGTCTATTTCTTCTCCTATTTTTCTCTGAAATTTTATGGTATCAATTGCTTAATGGAGTTTATGAAATGACATTGTGCTGCCTGAAGCAAGATTACTTGACGTTGTGTTACTGTTAAGATTGTCCTTGATTATGATGCTTGCATTTTCTTGTAAATAAAGTGTTGAAAGGAAGTTTGGTGGTTGCGATAAGCAGAGAAAAGTATGTGTGAGATCTACTTGTAAATTTGCTCGTCTACAATTTAATAGTTTAGTTTATAGGAAGGCTTGCCTAAAAAAAGGAGTTAACCATGCTAATTTAGTTGGATTATTTAGTTTTCGTTTACTGATTGCACAATGAATCTCCTGTAACGTTTACTAATTTAGTTGGTATGTTAGGCTTCAAGTTTAGTAGAACTTCTATCATCTCAGTTTCTCTTTCCTGTATGATTCTGGCAACAATTTGAAAAGCAACTAACCCATTTGAGAAAAAAAAAAGGAAAATTGGATCAGATTGTTTTTCTCTAAGTGTATGTTTGATTCTCAGAAATAGCCATTACATTCATGAGGAATTTTGACACACTGGTTATTCTTAGGCTTGGTTTCCAAATGAACTTGGATCGACGATAGTAACTCTTATAGAATTATTATTCCTTTTGATGTTCTTCATTTCAAATTTTTGCGCTGAATGTTGTTATTTTGTGAATGAAACTAAGAAATGTGTTCTGTTTGATGATTATACCAATAACGATAATAAATCTTGCTATCTTCCACCTGATACTAAACTAAGGTGTCCATGGTGCATCCAATTTGGAGGGTTGATAAAAGTTGAGTGGAGTGATACCAAATGCTCTTATAAATTTACATCTCTGATGATGTACAATATATGATGATACAAAAATATTTTTTTCCTTTCATTTGCTATGTTTTCTTATGCATATTAGAACCATTGATTCACAATTTTCATGATTAATGCACTAGATTTAATGGTATCAATCTGTAACAGTTTTTATTATAAGCATTATTTTTTTTTTTTTACTTCTAGATTTTTTTTAAAAAAAATCTATGCTTCAACATTTTTCTTCACTAGTGGATTGTATAAAGAGACGACGATGACGTAGTGCTTATTGATTTTGTTCATTTATATGAATTCAAATTTTACCTTTTTTTCATTGCATAGCTAGTTGATGGGGGTTTGTCATGACTCATATATGCATCATCAGGCTCGACCACAAGATCTCCCTCTCCACCTTATCCTCGTGGTCCTAGCTCAATGCTTCCCCCACATTATCGATACACACCTTGTTGAACTTCATCAGTTGCCTTTAGTTTTCTCTTCACTATTGCTAACTTAGAGTAGGATGGGACAAAAGAAGAGGAAGAGAAAACAAGGTTTTCAATAGCCTAAAGGGATTCTTTCAAATTTTCATGTTGTTGGTGCAGAGAGTACCATATCCAATCCATATTTTAATGTATAATAGGAAATTTAAAATTAGATTGTTTTATGAATCCAACATGTTTATTAAGCATGCGGATATAGAAAACTTGACAAGAAGATTGGATAAATCAAATGACCAAGAACCAAGCAGAAGGACAATCTTAGTGGATCAGGTGATGATACACTATGCAGTAGAAGTCCGATGGTTACGTGATTGGACATCAAGCAACTTTAGTAGATTAGGTGATCAGACACTATGTAGAAGTCCAGATGGATCAGAAAGCAAAATAAGTTAGGTGATTAAATTCTGATGAGTTAGGTGATGAGACATCAGAAGTAGTGAAAGTATCCATAGGTCAGGTGACATAACACCAACCAAAGATAAGTTTTGGAGGTACCATTAGGTAGGTAAGCTGTCACTGAAACTTCCATTCCTATATGGAAGTTAGCTTCTTTGGTTAGATAATATTCATTTCTGTATTAAAATTCATAAATAATACCCAACAAGGATATATGGACTGTACGAACATAAATATACTACTTATTCAATGATGCAGGCAATGTTCAACCCCAAAATTTGACTCTACCATACCATCATACCATGACATGACTGACAACTAATCTCATGCAGAAATGAAATAATCAATGTCGATATAACAAAATGGATAGTAGTCACTATGCAAATAAAATAAATTTAATAGATTGTAGAATCATCTTCATAACTATCATTGAGTATCTTTGAAATAATCTCTAACTTTATTGATCAAACTTCGAAAATCACTCAAATATGTGAATCTGAAGGTCAAAGGAAAAAGAAAGTGAGCACAAAGTGCAAAGTAGAGATACGAAAAATATGCATGAAAATATTATTAAAGAGGGCAACAACATTATTTATCTTTTATCTTTTCCATCTCATTCGTCTTTTATTCTTTTCTTAATTAATATCATCAATTTTTCTTATTTTCTCATTTGCTAATATTTCACTAAATTTTGTCTTATTGGTGAACGACATACAATATACTCATCCAGAATGTGTCCTTTAAATAGAGGTGAACGATTTGTTGGTGAAAATTATCAGTCTTGCCCCAAGAAAATGATCATTGGATTTTAATGTTTGTATGTATCTAAAATAGAGTTTAAGTTAGGCAATGTTGGTGATCTAACATGTGTGATTTGAGTAATACAGGAAAGTTAGGCAATGTTGGTGATTTAACAGGTGATTTGAAGTCCAAGTTTGAAGTCTTGACAAAAGGTGAAGTTCCGAAGGTGCGGCCTCTTGGCAAACGGTGAAGTCCTGGAGGCGTGGCCTCTTGGCAAATGGTGAAGTCCCGGAGGCGCGGCCTCTTGGCAAACGGTGAAGTCTTGGCAAAGGTGAAGTTCCGTCTTGGCAAATGTGAAGTCCCGGAGGCGCGACCTCTTGGCAAAGGGAGACTTAGCACGATGAAGCTGAGGGAAACATCTCAAGCAAGTGCAAGGATGGGCACGAGGCTTGTGGAAGATGTTTGAAGGCTTGCGTCAAGGCTAAGGGATGAAGAAGGAAAGCTGAAAGGGAATTTTCAGCTTCACCAGTCGACTGACACTGCCATCAGTCGACTGGCGCCTTGATCCAGAAGCACACAGAAAGATCAGTCGACTGACCAGTCGACTGACCAGTCGACTGATCGACTGAGTCAGTTGACTGATGGAGCCATCAGTCGATTGATATTCGAACGTTGGGCTGACAGCTGGAGAAATAAACTCAATCTAAAGTAGCCGTTGAAGCCCACCAGTCGACTGGTCCCTGGGGCAGTCGACTGGTATCGCGAAAAATATAAAATGACAGATTAAAGCTTGGAGAAGGTGTGGTTTTTATTCTATCATCTCTGTAAGATCTTCAAGTGCTGTCTTTCATATTCTTCCTCCATACTTCACTATTCATTTCTGTAAGAGGAAGAGAGATTGTTTGTAAAGGTTTCTCCGCCTTCAAAGAGTGCTTTGAGAAGGAGAAGTTTCATAGTGGAAAGGTCGCGTGCTGTGTGTGGATCCTTGGACTAGTCACCTCGTAGAGGTGGATACCAAGTAAATCGAACGGGTTAGCGTTGATTTTTTTATCTTGCTTTTGTTTTTTGCTTCCGCTAACGATTTTGTAGGCAAGAGCGAAAAATCGCTATTCACCCCCCTCTAGCGAACGCATCGGTCCCAACAAGTGGTATCAGAGCAGGTTCCTTTCGGACGAACTAACATTCAACCGAAACCTTCAAATGACGTTTCAAGAGGGATACAACACTGCACGACCTCCCTACTTCGATGACAATAATTTTGCATATTGGAAAGGTAGAATGGAATATTATTTAATGAATGACATTGAAAACTGGTTTAGTATTGTAGATGGCTTTGAGAAACCAAAGGACGCCTCTGGAGCTCCTCTCCCTACCAAGGAATGGTCGAAGGATGTATGCAAGAAGGCTCAAGCAAATGCAAAAGCCACAACCACCTTGCAATGCGGGCTTTCCAAAGAACAACTGAGCAAGGTCGGACCATTCGACTCGGCCAAAGAGCTTTGGGAGAAGCTCATCGAACTAAACGAAGGTTCAAGCGAATCAAGACGAGCCAAGAGGGATCTCTTGGTAGGACAACTCCAAACCTTCACCATGAAGCCCAACGAGATGGTAAGTCAAATGCATGGGCGATTCAAGGAGATCGTGAATGGTCTTCATGTAATAGGTGAGAAAATTGACAACCGGGACTTGGTAAGGTACGTACTTCAAGCTTTTCCCAGAACCACTCTATGGGCATCGATGGTCGATGCGTATAAAGTGTCTAGGGATCTTTCAGCTGTTAAGTTAGATGAACTATTTTGTGAATTTGAATTACATGAACAAGCTAACTGTATCTACCAAAGAGAAAGGTATAGCTTTGGTTGCAGAAAAGAAGAAGAAGAAGGAAAAGAAGGAAAGCTTTCATCCGAGTCCGACTGGGAATCTTCGGATAGCGATGAGGAGATGTCGGCAAAGGAGGTTGCTCAATATGTCAAGAAAATGATGGGAAGAACAAGAAGATTCACAAGGAGGGATGTAAAGAAGATGTTTACATCATCAAGAGGTAAAAACAGTCAAAGTTCAAGTTTTAATCATAATGTTACGTGCTATGAATGCAACAAGAAGGGGCACGTCAAGACAAACTGTCCATGGTGGCCCAAGCCACATGGGATACGTCAAGTAGCGAGTCATCAGATGATGAAGAAGAACTATGCCACATCACTAGACACATGGCACTGATGGGACGTGAAAGTGACCAAGAGACCACAAGTGAGGAGGAAGAATCAAGTAGCGACGAATCTTCATCAAGTGAAGATGAGGTAATGGATTCTGCCAAAGAAAATTTTCTTTATAAAACCATTGCTTATCTTAAAAATACTTTGGATAAATCTAAGTCTAAGGTTAAGGCATTAAAGGAGGAACTTAGGACTATTAGGAACAATGCATGTGAATCTAGTGACTCTAGTGAAATTAATGAGGAAAATGCTAAGTTAAAGGATGAAGTCGTTGATTTAAGAAAATGTTTAGAAAAATTTTCAAATGGGTCAAAATACCTTGATATGATCCTAAATAGTCAAAGAGCGGTTTACAACAAGGCCGGAATAGGATACAAGCCTAAAGAGTTTGCCTATATTTCTCTAGTAGGAAGACAAGGGTCACCTAGCAAACAAATCATTAAAGGAAAGGTAAAACAAGCATGGGTCCCTAAGAAATATTTGTAAAATATTAGTGAATCTAGCTTTTGGGTACCAAAGAGTGATGTGTTTCATGTTGTATAGGTAAGAGAGAAGAAGGAACTCATGTTTACCAAACCAAATATGCTAAAGAAATTATCAAGAAATTTGGTTTGGAAAATACTAAGGTAACTTCTAATCCTATAGGAACAAATGTGAACTTAGATAGTGACGTGGAGGGAATTTGGTATGTGTTTTGAAAAATTATGAACTTAGCATTGCATGATCCTATAGCAAAATGTTATTTATGTACATCTCACAAGACCCTAGGAAGGCTTGCTTGTGTATTTCTTTCATTTGAATATTATGTGAGATGCTAGGATGATGTTCATATCTCACTTATGCTTATAGCATCTTGATGAGGTATGAAGAGTATCAATATAACTATCATATACCAACTATCGTTGACTTTGCCCAGAGAAGAAGACTTAGACTTGGACCGTTTGGACGTGGCGGTTGCAAAAAAAAAGAAGAAAAAATAATAATAAGATTTATCTTTTATCATATAAAAGATAAATACTTATTTTTTATTAAAGATAATTCTTTTTATGTTTTATTAAAGATAAAGTTTATCTTTATTTACTCAACGGCTACAATCAAGCCTATCTCTAATCAATGATTAGGATCGCATCAACGGATCAACGACCAAGAGAAAGTTTATCTACGATCAACGATCTAGATCTATTCTCTTGGGCTATAAATAGACTTAGAGTTTTAGAGTTAGATCACCAATTACTTTTGTAATCTTCTCTCTAAGTCTGTGTGCTACAATTGTAAAGGCTTCTCCGCCTAAAGGAGTTTTTTATTGAGCGTTAATTGCCTTGGAAGCAACGATCCAGTTGCAACCAAGTTTTTCTTAACGACGAGTGCTAATTCTCTTAACCGTCTATTCACCCCCCTCTAGCCGGTACAACCCGATCCTACAGTATTCACATTGATATACACTTGCAACATCAAAGATTTCAAAACATGGCTTAAGATTGATACATAAGTACAAGTTTGTGCCAAACTCTTAAGTTTGTGTCAAACTTGTGAAATAACCAAATTTTTCATAAAATTATATTTTTCCTTGATAATGTATGTCAAAACAAACTTGTTTGCAAAATTTCAGATTTTTTTGAATTTTATAAAATTTCTGAAATTCATATCAGAAAGTTGCACAGAACTGATACACTGCATCAGTCGACTGATGCAGGTATCAGTCGACTGGTCCCAGTCGACTGCAAGCTATTTTCACTCGACTAATAAATCTATTAGTTTTGTTTAAACATGTCAGTCAACTGATGAGGACCTCAGTCGACTGATGTCAGTCGACTGATTCAGAGATCAGTCGACTGATGTAGCTGAAAGTTTCTGATTTTGATCTTTTTTTTACTATTTACGTATCCTTTAACCTACTATTCTTTGATACATACTCTAGGAGCATTGTTATGGTCTATAGGATTGATCAAACCTATATTTTAGGTGCTACAAATTCATTGTTGGTGCATGGTATAGGAGGAGTAGGATTTTAGGGGGAGTGTGTACCTAAACGAACAAATTTGTTATTATTAAAGCATGAGGCTCCTTATTGAACATTTGCCCTACCTCTTATTTGTTTCCGCCTCCTTTGAATTTATGATCTTTTTGTTGTCTTTCAAAAAAGGGGGAGAATGAGTTTGGTTTAAGTTAGAATCAACATGTTCTTATGCTTTTATGCTTATTGTCTTATGATTCATTCCTTATTGTTATGATTATTTTACTGTTGTTATATCCTATTATATTAAAGACCTAACATAAATAAGTTTTTGTCAAACATCAAAAACGGGGAGATTGTTGGTGCAGTCTTGCTCCAAGTGTAATTGAATTTTAATATTTGGCTAAAATGAGTTTAAGTTAGGCAATGTTGGTGATCTAACATGTGTGATTTGAGTAAACAGGAAAGTCCAGATTTGAAGTCTTGGCAAAAGGTGAAGTCCCGGAGGTGCGGCCTCTTGGCAAACGGTGAAGTCCCGGAGGCGTAGCCTCTTGGCAAATGGTAAAGTCCCGGAGGCGCAACCTCTTAGCAAACGGTGAAGCCCCGGAGGTGTGGCCTCTTGGCAAAGGTGAAGTCCCGGAGGCGCGGCCTCTTGGCAAATGTGAAGTCCCGGAGGCGCAACTTCTTGGCAAAGGAAGACTTAGCACGATGAAGTTGAGGGAAACATCTCAAGCAAGTGCAAGGATGGACACGAGGCTTGTGGAAGATATTTGAAGGCTTGCGTCAAGGCTAAAGGATAAAAAAGGAAGCTGAAAGGGGATTTTCAGCTTCACCAGGCGACTGACACTGTCATCAGTCGACTGGCGCCTTAATCTAGAAGCACACAGAAAGATCAGTCGACTAACCAGTCGACTGATGGAGCCATCAGTTGACTAATATTCGAACATTGGGCTGACAACTGGAGAAATAACTCAATCTAAAGTAGTCGTTGAAGCCCACCAGTCGACTGGTCCCTGGGGCAGTCGATTGGTATCGCGAAAAATATAAAATGACAGATTAAAGCTTGGAGAATGTGTGGTTTTTATTCTATCATTTCTGTAAGATCTTCAAGTGTTGTCTTTCATATTCTTCCTCCATACTTCACTATTCATTTCTGTAAGAGGAAGAGAGATTATTTGTAAAGGTTTCTCCACATTCAAAGAGTGCTTTGAGAAGGAGAAGTTTCATAGTGGAAAGGTCGCGTACTGTGTGTGGATCCTTGGACTAGTCACCTCGTAGAGGTGGATACCAAGTAAATCGAACGGGTTAGCGTTTGTTTCTTTTATCTTGCTTTTGTTTTGTACTTCCGCTAACGATTTTGTAGGCAAGAGCGAAAAATACTATTCACCCCCCTCTAGCGAACGCACTGGTCCCAACACTATAATCCACCCCATGAGGAGAAATTTATCTCCATTTGATCCAAGTTTATGCATGCGCAGAAAGACTCGAAAGCTCTTTTCAAATTATGGAGCCAAGAGCTCTATATTTATAGAGAGTTATTTCTATTATAATATAATTAATTTTATATCTTTTATAACTAATAGAATTGAAGTTTCATAGTACGAGAGTTACATTCACTTCTTTAGTAACTTGGTTGTTATATAACTTCTTACGAGCACTGAGCCGAAGCTTTCTCTCATATTATTCAATTTTTGATAATAATATCATTTATATTATTTTATTCACTTTAAATTCTCATGAGGGTTTGAATTTTTTTTTAGAAAATTATCTTAAATTTTCCATATTTCTCAATTGTCTATCTAAATGGCATTGATCAATTTTGATAGATACAAAAATTTGATAAACAAGTATAAAAGGATAAATAAGTATAAAGATATGATTAAGCAAATAGAAGTATATACGAGCGTGTACTTTATTTTTCTTCTACCAGATAAATATAAATCTTAAATAATTCATCATCAATATTTTCTAATCCATACCTAATTTAACATTGATGAGGTTATTCTTGTTTTCTAACCGATCAATGTAGACCTAAAACAACAACAAGCACCGTATACTACATATAATGGATTTATGACATATAAAATAAAGAAAATCCAAGTTATGGAATTCTTGATTGCTATGAAGTGTCAAACCAAAAAAAAATTAAGTAGAAAGGGAATTCTTGATTACCGTGGGGCGTTGGCAACACGACGATGGTAGCGTGACCACGACGACGCTAGCTACAAGGGCATTCAACGACCATGATGTGCGGTGACGAGTTTGAGTGTGGCGAATGTCGGTTGGGGGAAAGGTAGGGTTAGGGCAAACATAAAAAGGAGAGAAAGAAGAAAGGGTCAACCACGGGAAGAAGGGTTTGGCTGATGCTTTTTAATTGATATTTTTGTAAAAATGTCCAACCAATTTTAGAATTTTTAACTAAGTCTTTTTTCCCAATGATATAACATAAGCTATGAGAGATTTTCTAATGAGGGGTGCTTCAACTTTTTGAAATCGAGAGTAGTCTTAATAGTATACACAAATTTGACACAAAAATCACCTTATGTTTCGAATTCAAAGTGGGTAATAGTTGTTGATCAAATATAACATATGTTCTAAACTTTGTGGTGTAGGAAGTAGATAAGGACAACTTGAGGTTCCAAGTGACCAGAACTGGTTTGAGAGACCTAAAAAGGTGATTAGGTTGACAAATCAAGTTGTACTTTAGATCAAATCTTACTGAACTTCCAAACCTCTTACAATATCAATTACAGTCACTAAAAACGGAGATAAAAATGACAATAGTGAAAGCTTGTGGAGGTAGTATTTGTGCATTATGTTTGCACCAAGTGGATGTTGATCTCAAATCCCCTTTTTGCCCCTTTTATAGTCTTTAGTTTAAAACTTTTCATTTTATTGATGTGGTGATCAACAATTGATTGATCATTAATCGATTAATCTTATTAGCAATTAATTAATCGGCACTTAGTCAACTGTTATAGCGCTTTAAGACATTTTGTACTCTTTCAATATTAGAACTCAATCGACTAACTCAATTGATAGAATAACATTCCACTCACTTCAAATAAGTCTTAGTCGACTAGAAAAATATTATGATCATTTTACCAAAGTTTATATCATAGTCGACTGATCCAACTAGAATACTCTAGGCTTAATTTGTAGTATTTGGACCACCAATCAACTAGTCCCTATATATTAGTTTATTGGGTCAAATCTTAAACCAATTAGGTTATTGATCAACAACCACTAGTTAATTGATACATAATCATTAATCGATTGGTCAAATCATAAAATCCCTTATACACATGAGATGTGATTTTTTTAATCATAATCCACTATATAGATTCTAACACTAATTGATTAGATCTTTTAATTTTGACCTGCTCGAGTTTGCCTAGTTTATAATGTATCCTTGACTCTTGTATACACAGAATTTCTCAAATTTTTAATGTCGTGTATCATTAAACTGCATCTCTCAGACGTTTCGAACTCTCAATTCCTCCTTACACATCCTTCATATTCTCAACTTATCCTGTTTTGTTGTTCTTCATTTTATGGTTCTTCAAATACGTCATTCTTCTTTGATCTTGCAAATCTCGAGCCATCGTACCATCACAATTCTTAATCATGTCACTTAACCTCTATACTCAAACTACAAATTTAATTAAAACCTTTAGCTCAACTCATCAAAATACTTTACTGCTGAGCTGCACTAGGGAGTAGAGTCCTAACAGTTACATGCCATTAAATTATTTAAATATTAACTTTAATTGATTGAAATAATATTACTATAGATAATATTTATAAAACATATTTTTCTTACAATTTTAATTAACCAATTTTCGACACTGTAATTATAAATTATAAGAAACTTTTCTACCGATTTAAATTATTTTGATTTTAAAAAACCCATAAAGACTCATCTGATTTTGATATTAACTTTCTATGTAATATTACATAATTAATTAGATTGTTATATGCTTTATCAATTTAAGTAAATTATTTGTGAAATCATGTTTCTATCAATATTACTGCTTGCTCACGTCATTTCTATAAAAAAATCTAATCATTACTCGATCATTAATTATATAAAAAAATAATTTATTTTCAATTCATTCATAATAATAATATCGAAATCCTAATCAAATATGAATTTTATTCCAATCTTATTTTCAATTATTCCTAACTCACAAGCCTATAAATAACACTGCAAACTTAATTTGTTTGTTACATTCTTCATTAATTAACCCATAGAGTTGCTTGATGTCACCATGTTGGCGAAACATAAATCTTTCAATGAAATTTCTTTCGCTTAGTATAGTTTTAGATTTTAAAAATTCATGTGACTCAATGTATAGTGATGTTATTACAAGATTGTAATAAAAATTTATCTTGAAAATTTCATTTCAGCAAAACATCATTAATTACTTTGGAGTAAGAATTAGTATATTATAAACTTGATATGATGTAGAATTTGAAGACTTTTATGCTCAGTTTACTTGGAGGTGTGGAAAGAAAAACTGAGGAAACATTTCCTTTGCATGCATGCATCCACTGTTTACTTTTCTAATTTTTTAGAAAGGGAGAGAAAGTTAATCCATCTGTTGATTGATTTTCTGTCAAAATCGCTCCCCTCCAAATCGGGCGAAAAAGGATGGAAAAAAAAAAGACTTAACTATCCTCTCTCTTCCCTGCTCTCTCTTCCCTGCTCGCGATACTGCGCCCAAACAACAGACGCGCCCAAACAGCAAGCTCCACGTCGTTGTCCGGCGATCCAGCGCTTCCAGATCCGACCTCGCCCAAACAGCAAGCTACCGGCAAGGTGGAAGCTCACACCAGGCTGCCAAGGTGGAATATTGCCGCTCTTCCTCAGCCGCCTCGCTGTCCCCCGCCGCCTCGGCGTCGCCCACGCCGTCCTTCACGGCGGACCTTCGAGCGCAGCTGCATTCAGGCCTACCTCGACCTCGCCTTCGCCTCGCCGGGCCTCCACATAGCCCTGTCGCCGCCGCCCATGCTTATCCGCAACTGCGCCCTCAAGTCTGCAATTGTTGCTTGGTGCGCCCGCTGCAGCTTCGTCCTCCCCTCCCACTCCCTCTCGAAGCTGCTGTGGCCCTCGTCCGTTGCCTCATGCCCACAAATCAACAGCCTGTTTCCTCCGCCGCCGCCTCTGCAGCGTTGTCTGAAGGAGGAAAAGTGGAAGAGGACGCAGATTTCAGCGATAATGCAGGGAAAGGTGGAGGGCGATCGGGGGCGGGCCGGTGGGGGCGAGGGAGAGAGTGCGACGGAAGCGGGGGAGGAAGAAGAAGATGGATATTTTGGACAATATAGATTTTTTAAATTTTCCTTCCTTCCCCAAGGTAAACAAACATAATGAAAGGATGGATTTTATTTACCTTCTTTTCTCCTTCCTTAGGGTATTTTCCCTAGGGATTCCTTTCTTTTTTTCATCCCTTGTATGAAGTAAACATATGAATAGATTGATTTATCTTATTTTGACATGATCTATTTCTATTGCTATTATTGAGTGAGTTTTTCCAACAATCAAGTATGTAAAGACAATTTCACAACAAAATGGAGATGAGTTTTTTTTAAAGATTATTTAATATTTTATATTGTTAAGAATATAAATATAGATTTTATTATAGATGAATTTTATATTTCAAAATCTATACAACTTTATAGAATAGTATAATGTACTATTTTTTTATTATATATATAATTTATTATAATAATATATAATTTATTACATTAAATTCAAACCCCTCAACTCTAATTTTTAAATCCATTCTTGTATATATATATATTGACTATAACAACAACACCAATAACAATCAAGTTTTATCACACTAGATAAAGTCGATTATATGGATCTTTCTACACCATTAAACTTTACCTTCTATTATATAATCATTGGACTATATCCCCTAATATATTTATTAATATCTTTAAAATCAAATTCATAAATACATATCTAAATATTTTTTTTAAATTTTATTAAATATATTTTTTAATTTTCTAGAAATATAATTTTAAAGTTGTTTTAGAAAATTTCAATGGACAAATATTATATTAAAAGAATCTTTTAACTTTTATATTTCTAAAAATATAACTAAATATAAACATGAGAAAGAGTTCAATTTAATTTTAAATTAAAAAAACACTTTTAAAATACTAAGTATAATCATTATAAAATTACTTTAAAATTAACTTTAAGTTATAATTAAATTACTTAATTATCATTTTTATCCTAATCTATTTTAAGAGGTATTCCTCTTTTAAAAGATATTAAAATAATATTTCATCTATAATTTTTGATTAAAAAATATATATATTTTTATTTTTTTACTTAAAGCATGTTTACTAAAATTGCACTGTAATTATTTTACCAAAACAGTTTTATCTTTGAACTATTTTAATTTGATCAAAACTTTGAACCTTTGTGCTATTTTAATTTTATAGTTAGATCGGTTGAAATAAAAAAATATAAAAAAATTTTAAGTAAAATTTATGGATGAAATAAATGTTTTAATAATTTTTATAACATATGACACTATTTTAATAATAATTTTAACTCCTAATTTTATCGTTCTATATGACTAAACCGCAGTCGAACCCAACTAAGCATGTCCGGTTCGGTTCGGCGGTTTCCACGGGAAAGCTAAATTTTAGGGTTCATTTTTTGCTTAATTATCACCGGCGAGCCGCGATCTCTCCCGACCTCGACGCCGAAGCTGAAGCGACATAGCGGCTGTTGCCTGGGACAACGTCGCCGGTTAACCTCCTCCGACGGAGGCGGATATTTTATCTCATTGTACCACTTTATCTTCCTCTTCGAGGTAAGCCGCCGCCTCCTCCATTTTTTCTTATTCCTCTTGTTCTTCACGTTCTTTTTTCCCCCTTCCCGATTCAACGAAAAGAAACATAGTTTCTGTTGCTGCTTTCAGCAATATCAGAGGCATTAACAGCTTCGACATGAGTCTCCAATGTCAACACTCTTAATACCGTTACTGAAGTTCCTGACCGCCCCTTGCTTGGCTAAGGAGTTCAAACCCTATTTGTGTTCCGGCAACCATAGTTCATTAATTAGTCAGATGTGATACATATTTAACAAAATTTCTGCCCTAACATGCCCAACATTATTGAGGTTAACCCAGCTGAGAATAAAGGTCTCAGGAACTCACATCAAGAAAAGAAACCCAGAATTGCTACTGAATCAAAAGAAAACACAAGGAACCTGCTACCCACTGCTAGTTTGGAAGCTGGAACTGCACGGATAAGGTAGAAGGTGCCACAATCAGCGACGAACGAAGGTTGATGAACCAATGAACTAAACCCGACTACGGTTCGGTTCACTACCGAAAATCTTGGCCCTTAACTTTAACCTTTAAAGACGGTTATCTTTCATGGTTTGGCACGGCCAATTATGGTTCGTAATGGTTCAGAATTATTATTTGTATTTTATTTATTTTAAAAAATATTTTAAATTTTATAAATGTGGAAAAAAATAAAAAAAGGCTTAAACTTATTTAGGTTCCTTATGCATTCCTTAGTATATAAAGAAATTAAAGGCCACGCAGTTTACTTACATTTTTACCCTTAATATCTGAGGAAGTGATGTTGTTTTCTCACTTCCATTTTTTATTTTTTGCAGTGGTAGTTCCTTCGGTATCAAATTCTTCTACTTTGTATTCTGAAAGTTATATATTTTTATTTATTTTGCAACTCTCATCCAATCATCACGTTGCACTTGAGCTTCTAAAGAACCAGGAGCCAAAGTATATCGTCTTTCATCCAAAATATTATCTCTAGAACTAAATGTTTGTTCTAATGCAATAGTTGATACTGGACAAGCTAGAATCTTCTTTGCTATAATAGAGAGGATGAGATACCTTTAGGTCTTTTGCGACTACCATTGTAAAATATTGTAATCTGACTTGCTATTTGT
This sequence comes from Curcuma longa, assembly GCF_044706935.1. Taxonomy (NCBI): domain Eukaryota; kingdom Viridiplantae; phylum Streptophyta; class Magnoliopsida; order Zingiberales; family Zingiberaceae; genus Curcuma; species Curcuma longa. The sequence goes on along the minus strand of NC_133861.1, from coordinate 25,936,826 downwards.
TTCACTGAAATCAAAGAAAGATGTAAAATAATTCTCAAGTTTTGACCACTTGAATGTCACTCCCCTTGAATGCTACTGTTATATAATTATCCCCACTCTTACTATAATAAGATATCATAGACCACTTGGCCTTACACTTGATATCAATGGTTTTTTTAATCTAATGTTAACATTGTTATATTTTAGTGTGATGAGGCATATATATATCACACAAGTTATATCTTTTGATCAATTTTGTATGTTCAGTGATAGTCTTCATTGTATAAAACCAATGGTCTCTATTATTGAACATATCATACAAGTCAAATGGTCTCTATAAACTCAATAAGTTTGGTGTTGGATGGATAAAAAAATAGGATAAGACCAATGAGAAACCTACTAAGAGATCTAATGAGATTGACAAATTGAATGAGTTAAAGGTGGAATCAAGGATTGAAATACCGTGTTGTGTCGCCCGAAATAGACGGTTTTTACTGTTCCGACACAAGACATGCACCGACACAACATGCGCGACAATTTCGCATGCGTCACATGTGCGCCATAGAAGGAATCAGCGAAGACTTACCTAGAAGCATTGGTGAAGGCAATCGACAAAAGATTAGCTTGATGAGGCGACTGGCGAGAGATTAGCAGTGGTGGTGAGGCGACGACGAGGCAGTGACTACTCTTCGGAAGAGGCGAGATGCTGGTCGATGAAAAAATCTCGCCGAAGGGAGGAAGGAGGTGGCGGAATTGCAAGGGGAGAAAAAGAGGTGGAAACCAGAATCGCAAGAAATTATAAATTAGGGTTTTATTAAAATCTAATATAATGGCTTAATTAAAACTGTTATATTAAAATAAAATAAAATTTTATATGTTATAATCAATGTTGTATATATATATATATCATTGTCATATAAGTTTTTTTATAAAACATATTATTTAAATTATATATATAATTTCATTAATTACTATATAAATTATAACTAGATATTATATAAATTAATAATTAATTAAGTAAATGGTTGATTAACTAATATAATTATAATATACAATTTTATATTTTTATTAAAAATATAAAAAATTAAAGTAAAAAATTAAAATATTCTAATTAAAAATTTTAAATTTGTATTGATAATTTATTCAAAATCAAACTTTAAATTATGTTTATAAATTAAAAATTGATAAAATTTTAGAAAAATATTTGGAATAATTTTAAAAATTTATAAATAATTTTAGAATTTTATAAATAATTTTAAAAATTTTAATTGTTAAGAAAATTAAAAATATATAGATTTTTTAAATAAATTTTGAGTTTAGAATGCAATATAAGCTATATATATAAATTATAATATTTAATCTACATATTGTTCATAATATTTATAAACTATAATTACATAAATATATATTATATAAATCAATAATTAATTAAATGCACAAATAGTTAATTTATATAATTATTATATATAAATTAGGATCTTTGTGTTAATCCTCATAACATAATAATATATATAAATAGATGAGACCGTCTAGGATAATCAACCCAATCTTCCTCTAAGACATGCTATTGAAGTTCGAATCCTAATCAACTATCTTTCCCCCACTTAGAATCCTTTTTATAGCTACATGAATAAGGATGTGTATGAGAGCTTAATTATCACAATTTAACTTTAACAACTTAGTAAGAGTACATTACAACTTAGTCATCAATCATTTAAGCTATATTAGCTTACATACCACATTAGTCATAACTTTTTTTTTTGTCTCTGTGCTAAACATAGTCACTATAGTTTTTGCCTAACAATATTCAATTGTTCAATAATTGAGAACTTGTATAAAATGAATATACAATTTATTTTTAAATTATACATGTTAAACATATTTATCTAATGATTACTATATATATAAATAAAAAAATATTGAAACCGTATCGACACGGCACGATACGACATTGAAACCATATAATTCCGGTTTGAGACCGAAATCTCAGCACGGATTGAGATTTTAAATCTTGGGTGGAATAGTTTTATATTAGAAAACTTAAGGAAAATAGGTTGAAAAATTGGCTTCAATAGAAAACTCGAATAGTCTCACTTTGAAAAATTTAAGGCAAATGGGTTGGTTTAAAATGCTATTAGTATCATTAAATGAAAGGTTCTCCTTGCATCTAAAAAGTAAAAAAAAAATCAACTAATGATTTTTTTTTAAAATTCTACGTTTAACCCTCGGTTCTCGGATGAATTGCCAGTTCAAACCACCGTTTCAATAGTTCCTTTTAGGCTGGAATTGTAACTGAACCGTTGAATTGGGTTAATAGGGAACCGACCTGGTTTTGGGCTGGGTCTGGTTTGAACCTGGCCTATGGACAGGTCTGCCAATGAATGCTACAAGGATTGCCTTATAAGTTCAAGGTTCCATTCAAGAACCAACAAAGTGAGAGTCTCACCAATGCATCACTCCACCACTGCATGCTTTGGCCAAATATTCCCCCTTTTATAAGGCAACATCCTAGCTCATTCTTTGGCCAAACATTCCCCCTTTTATAAGGCAACATGCTGCCCTTACATCCACTCAAGGCCAAGTAAGGTTGAAGCCCATTATATTTCATTGAACTCCAAATTATCTAGTTAACCTAATTGGTGGCCTGGATTAAGCTAATCAGGCCATATGATTTACTATTTGCTACAACACTTCAGCCCCAACCCAAGCTTTGACTTTATTGATTAGTCACTGTTGAGTGCTCCCTTTGTATTTAGCTCAGGCCCTTGTGATTGGTCCCTTGGGATGTGTAAAGGGTCTCCTTGTTGCCTTGGAATAGGCTGCTCCTTCCCTTTGGTGGCTTTAGTTTGATTCCTCCTCCTTTGTTTTGCTCAGTCACTCTTGGTCTTCCCCTTGGATCTCATCAATTATGCCACCTCGCTCCTTTCTATTTTCCTTCTTTCCTTTAGCCTTCCTGGTCCATAAGTAACAACATCTCTGTCATACCTAGTTAGCCTATTTGCCCACTTATTCAGTAGTGACCTTGCTTTGTTTAGTGCAGCTCTCAACTGTCTCCAACTACTGTGGGATCTTTTGGAACCATTTAATAATTAAAATTGAATTCCTATTGATAAAAAATTATATGGGTTATATGTTTGGAGTCCTAATATAATCATATCGAAAGCCTGACTCACATTGTTTACTTTTGCCTGACAAATATGGAGCTATTTCATCTTTAAACTGCTTTTGGATAGCAACCATTGTTGATCGACATGTTGATATTCAGTGCAGTTGCCAATGATTTAAAGCTTATGGCATTCTTCAGAAAAGGAATTGCAAAGTTGGTACGCTCCTATGTTCATCTTGTTGGTTCTTGGTTTTGTTATCTATAATCTAAACCTCATTGTTTAAATTTAATTTGGAAATAAATATTCTTGATGATAAATTTCTTTATGGTATGCCTTTAGGTATAAGTCTCCTCATGTGTTTCCTTTTCTTGTTGCAGGTGACAGAGGCCATATCTAAAAGAAAAACTCCTTTCATAACTTTTGTCTTGGGTAAATAATTCGCTTTCAAACTTGAAAAACACAACATTCCTGTTATATGTTTCTTCGTTTCTAATGCAATTTAATTTTTTTTCAGATACTTTATCTCCAGGGTTGTTAGTATTTTATAGGATCTAAATAGCATTGGTTCAGAAAACATTCTATACCTCTATGATTTGTTTATGTTGATTTTTTTTTTTACTTCTTTTAATTAATTATACATGGCCTTATAAAATTATAGCTAGAATGTCTCTTTTTTTTACTCTTTTTTATTTATATGCTGTTACTTGCTAGACACAACCAAGGGTATTATTTTTTTCTTTTTCTTCTAAGATATTCTTTTATAATGATATCACGAAACGAATTTCAAAGGTTGCTACTTGAAAAAATTTCACAGCATAGACACACTAATATAGGCTACCTTAAGCACTCAAAATATACAAAGAGTGAAAACTATCATAAATTGAAATATGAATCAATTACATGAAATTCAATACCTTATAAGCTGACAATAAGATGATTTTTTCATAAAATGAAGACTTAATTTAATTTCTTAAAAAATTTAAAAGAAGTTTTTTTTAGTAGTTACAACATTACCTGGCTCCCTTGAGATCATCAAACCTTACATAAGTGCAAAGTGGAGGATAGGGGGAGGGGAGTATGTTTTTAAGAAAGTGGTTCTAGAGCATGTTGTTGAATTTCAACAAATATGTTGGCAACCATTTTATCATAGTATCCATACATCCTCTATATTCTGGATTCCTTTTTAGTGGAATAGGCATCTTTGCATGCTTCCACGGGAGCTATCACTGTCTATGTATTACCCTCTCAAATTTAGACAACTATAATGAGTGACGAAAAGTTAATGTCAAAATTGTGGGAATATGACCTATGGGCAGATCAACTAACAAAGAAGAAAACTTAATCTTTTAATATGATATTAGGACCTTTATATTGAAAGTTAGAATATTTAACTGAGGTGGTAACTAAATGAAGGGAAGTGCTCCAAGTGATAAGAATATCGAGGTATTAAAAGCCAGTTGCCACTAGACAGTTTGCTGCAGTAGGTGGGCTTAGGTGGTCAACATTAAGATAATATAAAAATAAGGATGAGAAGTAAATTAAATTAAGAATTATGACTACAGTATCTTTAATTAATCAAAATAACTTTATAATCATAAATAAATGTTATAAATTATTAATAAACATTAAGCACATAACAATAATGAAATATTTCATGTTTTAGACCAAGGTTCACAATATCAAGTTATATCAAAGTTTTAGTCTTTGACTGATACGATACTCAATATAGTAGCAGATGAATTGTGCTAGTGAAACATTGGAGGTTGTAAGAGGAAAGAGATGAAGTAGAGGAAGGAGATATTGCTTATGTGAGTGATATTGAGTTTCAGTGATTTATCAGAATGATATATTTCGACTGCTTCACCTGGTACAGTAAGAGAATTCAAACCATGTTGTAGACTACAACCGTTATGACCTCATCCAAAATATGTAAATTATACATGTGTATTGATAAAATATTATATATTAATAATACATATATAAAGCTAGAGGGAGTTTACCTAAAGTAGCATGAGTAATTTTCTCTTAATTTGTATACCTCTTTTGCTCTTCATGTGAAATATTAGAGCTTTTTCCATTGCTTGATCGTATCTCGCTATTTCTTATGTCTCTAAGTGTACTAGACAATGTAAATGAGGAAACAATTTGACATCAAAAAGTTAATAATTGAAGAAAATAAATTAAAGATACCAGATTGACTATGCTTTTGTAATAAAAAGAAATAAACAAAGAATATTCAAGATTCGAGTACCTACAATAAATTAAAGATTTGATTTGTTTGTATAGGTAACTTTCCTTTACAAAATCTTTTATGCCTAATTCTACAAGGTATTAGAGTAGGCCTTAGCCATCTCTCTAACTCTAACCATTTATCCTGTCACAATCACAACCATGGATTGAAATCTCGTACCTTGTTGGGCAAAACTATTTGTAAATCATCGAAATTTGATGAACTTGGTACCAAAATTTAAAATCTCGAGCCATGCCGTAGTTTCGGTCTTTGATTGGAAAAATACCGTTTCAGTATCGTGTCGATGCGACGATGCATGGTGTCAATGATAGATTGGAGGTTGAAGGAGGAAGGAGATGAAGCAATGGAAGAAGACATTGTATATGCTGAGTGGCCAAATTTTTATAATATAGCGGAATGGTATGTTTTGACGTTTCTTTCAGCATGATACAAGATTTAAAACTATACTTGACATAGCCAATATCTCCTTCCTATGCTTCATCTCATTCTTCAACTCCAATCCATTACCGCCACTATGCATCAAAATATCGACATGATACCGAAATAATATCATTTCAATCAAGACCCAAACTTCGGCACGATTCGAGATTTTGAACCTTAATCACAACCATTGAAGGACTCCTAACCCTAGCTAGCTTCCTCTCCCTCGTCTCTCACATCTTGATCTCCACACTTGGAGAGGTGTGATTGGGATGGCAAAGTCTTGATTAAGGTGAGCGACAACATCTACTATCAGATAAAATTGATGCAACAAAATCATTTTGATTAAGGAAGCGACAATGACATCCACCGATTCTAGCTTCCAATAGCATCAATAACGTATATTTACTTTGGGCTTATATAACATACTATTTCATCTTTATATACAAGATGGTAAGATAGATATACATACACCACCTTTAGGGGGAGTGTTGATGTTTTAACACTATTATATATAGGATATAGGGTTGATCCATACTTCATTCCTTTGAAGGTGGGAGAAAAGATAATGCTTTTTATTGATAAAAAAAATTAGAGTTTTAAACTTATGTAATTAATTTCTTTTGGCTAACCCAACAAAAATGGGATACTTTTATGACAATAGGACAAATCTAATTCAATTAACATAAGGTAGATTAAGACGGGGCGCAAGCAAATAGAATCGATTGTCAAGCCGTATGAGGTAGGAAACTCTCAAGTACGGTTCAAAGGGAAGGAGCTACCTATGTTGGTGCAATCAAACACCAAGAAATCGAGCTCGATAATATTATTTTGATGTGGTTGGCAAAGGTTTCAAGTTAGCTCTATATTAGACTAACATATTGTGTCAAGTATGCGGGTGTAGGGTTATTTTGATATTGACATTGTAGGAGCAATGGAAAAGTCCAATATAAGAGTTGATAGAAATCCAACTGGGTTGAGGTTGATTGAATATTTGACAAACGAGGCCTTGCAGGGGTAGGCAGATTTCAGAAAATCAGATTGAAGTTCTTTAGTTCAAGGTGGATTAGTTACTAAATAGATGAAGGAAGACTTAGAGGCAAAGCCTCTTGGCAAACGAGTCTTGTAGGTCAAGGACGCCCAAATACTAGCATGGAACAAGTTTAGGAGGTGAACTCTTAGCAGGTGAGATATGAGAGAACTACCTATACTTCGGGAAAGGGAAACTTTCTTACTTAGGCGATGACTTGAAATAAGTGTTTTAGGGTCAAACTCAATGGATTTTATCAGAATGATTTTGAATTAGAATACGTACTTCTCCTTGGAAGTCTGAATCAATTACTCCCGTACCAATTCCTATCATCATTTTGAGTGCTGCACCCGATCGAGGTGCTAATCTTGCATAGAATTTACTAGAAAATTCCATTGCAATACCTGTCCCTGCCAATGCTTGCATCCTTGCTGGTATACTGATTTCTTCATCAAGAAAGATATCATATCCTGCAGCACCAGCAGTTCTCCGTATAGGAAGTTTTGCCGTAGGAGTCAGTCTCCGAATTTTGAAAAATTCATCTGACGCTGACGGCTGCGCCAAATTCTTCTGTGGCTCCACCACTGCTTCACTCGGCAAAAGTTCCTGAAATTCTTGTTCCAAGTCAGTTATAGAAACTGACTTACCTTTTCTTTCTTTGTCAAGAGCAGCCTTTAAATACTGGGTATAATTAAGAAGTTCTTGTACCATATCTGTTTCTTTTTCATACGGTGGAACAAGTGTTGGCTCTTGATATGTGATTGCTTTGTCTAGATAAAACTTAGAACATGATGGACAACATGTCATATGACAAATAAGACAGTGTAATCTCATAGTATCAGTGGTTATCATCTTACAAAAAGTGCAATATAAATACCTCCCTTCAGAAATCGGTTGGTTTTCCTGCCAGCAATGCTTGCAGTTTTTCATAATATCACCAACAAATACCTGTGATCTCCATCCACAGTCTTCTGGTCCCATCATGAAAATAGTTTCTGAAGCCTTCCATGGGGTATCTTCAAGTACCAGTTTTGCATAATTTACTGGTCCCATTTCTCCTTCAGAGTAGCTGCAAATTGCGTCAGAATCTGGTTCATTTAGATCAACTGATAAAATATCATAATCACTTGGTAAATCAAGTTGATCTACTACTGCAGCTCTAACAATGTTACCAGTCTTCCGTTTACAGTCTCTGGCAAAGTGTCCTGGCTCACCACAAATAAAACATTTACACTTCTTTTGTTGCTCAAATTTTTTTCGTTTAAAAACCCTAACATGCGTGTCATGAGGTTTTCCTTTGTAAGTTTTTGACTTTCGAAGCCCATACCTCTTTTGTGGTCCTTTATAATATCCTGGTATTGGGATCTTACTACAAAAAGCCAGGTCTTTGACAGTTTTTTGAATGACTGCATTCTTACAAATATTAGCCAAATATTGGTATGAAAAATGTACTCTTGGCAAAATACCTACCTGATTAGCTGGGTATTTTGCTTTAAATGCTTTTTCTATTTCGGTACCAATTATGGCTGGCATCTTTTTGAATATCTTATCAGATAGCTCTGGATTAAGAAAGGCCCTTCCAGAATTTGCTGCAAGATTTTTAAAGTCATTAAGATAATTGAAAATATCTTTCATACTTGAGCAATGCAGTCGCTCAATATCTGCATAAGCCTGATCTTGTTCCATTGTTGAGCCTTGATAAGGATCTTCTAGTAATACCATTCTTCTGATGGCTGACAAAATATTCTGTGTTTCTCCTGCCATTTGTACAAGCTCCTCATATTCTCTGGCATAGACCATTCGCCACTGGATCCACATTTTTTTCTCCGTTTCTCCCAAGAGATTCTCAATAAATTGTACTTTCTGTTTATTATCTGCCCAGGTTCTTTCATTGACCAAGTTATTAGTAATAGATTCCCACCTAGAAATAACATCAGCATATTGTCCAATATCATCTGGTAATACTAAGATTACCCCAGTTGATTGTTGTGCAGAAGGTAAAACCCAAGGTTGCTGATAAACTCTCTTACCCTTATAATTACCTGACCACTGAACCCCTGTTGGTGGTTCATATGGCGACTGTGATGATTGTGCTGGTGGGTAATTGATTTGCCCCATTAATGGTTCTGTTGGAGGGTTGTAGGCTGAAATTGCAGATGACGATAAAGCCTTCTCCGTATTCATCAAGGAACGCATTATTGGATAGTCCATCTTTTCTAATTGCTCTAAAATTTCCTCCTGGGTAGTGACATGCGCTGCTTCTTGCTCTGGATCCTCATTCTGCGTTGCCTGTAAAGGCAGATTATTATTAGTTTGATTAACTAATTCACCTTCACTATGAGGTTCCTCCAGCCGTTGTAAGAATTCCTCAAAAATAAATGATTCCTGTGGAATTGGGTTATAATACCCATTTTCCCTAGGAATTGTATGATGCTCCAGAATTATCTGCTGTTGAGCTTGGAGCTGCATCTCAATTTGTTCCACGTGTTCCACAACTTGTTGCCAATATAAATCTGACTCCGTATCAGTACTTTCCCAATTTGGTTCTTGATTCAGCTGTACCCCTTGTTCTTCCTGCACAAAAATAGGATAATCCATTTCTTGTTCTGTAAGACCTAGGAAATGCATACCTAAGTCTTCTTCATCTTCTTCATATTGAATTGGGGTATTTTCAGTATTTTGAAAATCTGGAGTTGGTAGTTCATCCAAGTCCCATTCTGGGTCATCTTCCCAAGGTGTATCTTCCCATATACTAGGTAAAGCACACTCTTCTTCTTCACTTTCGCTGATCCATCCATAGCAAGGGAATTTCTTCTTTTTCTTTGAAGGCTCCTCGTACTCCCATCCTTCAGGTGGTGGATCATCTTCTTTGCTTTTCTTCTTATCAGAAGGTTCTTCATATTCCCAGCCTTCAGGTGGTGGATCATCCCATCCGGTTGGGGTGATAGGGAGATAATACTCTGGTGGTCTTTCAGGAGTAGAGTAATCCACATAGTAATCATACTTGCCGCTGCATTCTCCCAAAGTATCCCATCTGGGTGAATTTTTGGAAGTCTCCCGAATATTCTTTCTTCTTTTTTCTTCAGCTTTAGCCCAGCCATCCCATTCATCTGGTATTTCTTCTTCAAGTAGAACGGCCGCAAATTCTTCCTCTGGAACTTCTTCCTTTGAATCTTCAATGTCCATCTCATTCATTCTTCTTGGCTTAGGATTTCCTGTGGAATGATATCCTGAAAAAGCCAAGGTTATAGATCCATCCATTAGGTTTGTTGTTCTTACCGCCTCTGGATTGCGAATTTGAGGTGCCTCTGGTGGTTTAAGGATCCACCTCATGCCCTGTAATTCTGCAGTAGTTCTTGGTGAAGCTGGTACTGCACGAATACCATTACTAGCAAGATAATCAGTAACATTTTGAATATTATAACGAAATCCAGCATGGCTGGTATTCGTTAACCTTGCAATTAAACCCCTGGTAATTAGTAAATTGCTTTCTGCAGCATTCCAGTCTTCATAGCCGTGAGTTTGAACGGCTAGTTCTATATGATGGAAAAAGTCTTCAATACTGATTAATATATTTGGAGCTATATAGACCAGCTGCGTACCTCCTGAAAGGTCGATTTCCATAGTCCCGATGATCGAACGATCATCCCTCCATCTTGTGTCTCTTAGGACTATTAAAGCATTAGTCCCTGCATTTCTGCGATGAAGGGCATGCACTCTAATCATTACTAAACCCAAATGAATAATCTGCATACCTTCCCTTCTGAGTCTATTATAACTCTCTTGATTGATCAGAGGTAAATTTTGCTGTGAATCTGTTACCAACATTCTTACTTCAGAATAATGTTGATAAACTCTGTGCCTTGGTTCAGTCCAATTTATACTGTATAATGTTTCTGCCGGCACTAGTGATGCTCGTCTTCTTTGTGACAGTTCTAGTTCAGCATCAGGATTAAGCTGACTTTCAAGAGTCCTGGGTCCATTTCTGGTTCCAGGTATTCTCTGCTGTGCTTGATATCGCAGTCTTGCCATTCTGCGATAATCACGTATCTGATCTTCTTGTGCTGAGGTTATTGGTTGCGAGACCTCCGTTTGTGCTCTTTCTGAAATAGAGGGCCTAGGTCTGTTCGCCATCTTCAGATATTTTCTTCAACTTCTCTTTTTCTTCTTTGAAGATTTTCAATGGATCTTTGTAAACAAAGAAAGGCTCCTTCTTTGATACTGGTTTGACTCCGAGTGATAACCCCTTCAATTGTTTTGTAATATCCGCAACCTGTGTAGATACGTCAGATACAATTGGCTTTTTAAGCAGTAAATCAAGCTTTGTGTTTATAGTTAATAAAAGCTCGATTATTGTATTGTTCTGTCGATTTATATCACTGTTTGTGGCGTGTGCAGCTACCACAAAACCCAAGGCTGGTGCACTAATTCTTTGAGTAACCTGCAAAGCTTTCTCGTATTCTTCAGCTGAGGAGGAAGGTGGAGCTGCTCCTGGTGGTGGAGCTGAGCTCATGAAACTCTTCTTTTGACCTCTTGTACCACTTCCTCAATTCTTCCAACCTGCAGTCTGACTTCTTTGATTAGATTAAAAGCTTGATCTTCTATCAACTTTGGTTGTCGAGAAATCTCCTGCACCAAACCTTTAATATCCGAAACTGTTAGAGGTTTGCTTATTAATAATTCTTTTTGCAGATCTAATACAGCCCCTTGTAGTTTCTTCTGAAGTTTTAAGGCTTCTGTTAAGGATTCAGTAACTTCAATATGGTTCTGCCTTAAAGAATCCAGCAACACATGAAACTCCTTGGTTGAAATATAAGCATGTAAAGAAAGTCTATCATATAAGACGTCCAGATTATTAGAAAGTCCTTTAAGTGAAACTTTGGTTTCTAGGTTAAGATATTCTAGGTTGGCCGTCCTAGAGTTTTGATACCAATCCCTAATTGTTCTTTCAAATCTTTCAGACATTTAAGGACATTTTTCTTATTAATTATCAAATTTCACGTACCCTTCAAGCTACCAGCACAATTTCGTTCAGGCAACTTTTGGCTCCCTGGCCTTTCTTCTTCCTTACTAAAACAGAGTACCGGCTCAATATAGGGTTTGTGAAACAAGTAATTAATACAAATTATGCCTTAAATATTTTCCAGATTAGTAAAACAACTTCGTGATTAGAAATCATTACCTTCGGATGCCTTCCCAGAATACCTTTACGAGTTTAGCCAGAAAACATCTTTAGAAACCAAGCTCTGATACCATAAACTTTATTGCAACTTTTTTTTTACAAGGATCTGGTGGAGTATAGGCTTACAAGCACTTGAACTCACAAACTCTCAAGCTATTTTCTAGCACAAACTCCCAAACTAGACCTTAGTAAAGGCTTCGGGTGTTGCCCGCTTGTCTTGCTAAGCTTCAGAACACCCCTTTTATAGGAGAGGAGAGGTACAGTGTTTTTAATTATTCACTATTACGATGCTCAATTAATTCATGTGAGTGCTCGTAATAGTGCGCACTAATGCACTGAGTGCACTCATAGTGTAGTCATATCACACTCCTCCTTAGAAGATGCTTATTATACATCGTGCCAGAGCATCTTTTACAAATGCACACACTTTATTTAAAGGTGATCGTCATTGCGTGACACCTTTATAATACCGCTTGGCAATACTAAGTGTCGCACACTTATTTACAATACCGCTCTCAAAAAGGAACGGCTCCCCGAGGCTCAATTCCCTTTTGATTACAGTAGCTTTGGCTAGATGACAGGTAGAATGGATGCTAGGGACAGTAGGGTATGTCCCAGCTGCTTCTTCATTTCCTTAGGCGCTCTGGATACTTCTTCAACAGATCCCTCAATTTGGTGGAACAGGGCGATTTGATCTTCAGGAATTGTGACTGCTATCATCAAGTGGTGAACAAGTCGAGATAAGGCGTCCGCCAGTTCATTATTGGAGCCTTCAATGTGTTCCAGCTTTATTTCCACGCCGGTACCTGTCATATAATCTAAAAACGTTATCCACCTTACCCGAGATGGCTTGTTGTTGACCGTCTTGTTGAAGAACTTGATTATGGCTTGACAATCAGTTCTTAATGTAATCTCTTTCTTGTCCAAATAGTGTATTTTCATTGCTGAAAGGGCTTCCATACAGGCATATATTTCAGCATCAATTGTGGACTTAATAGTTGGAAATTTCCCACTCGCATAGGCACAAATTTGTTCAGAACTTCTAGGATCAAACTTGGATTTCTTCCATTTACATACACCACCCCATCCTTCCATGCATCCATCTGTTTCAATGATAATATATGCATCTGGTGGAGGTAATTCAAGATCCGGTAAGTTCTGGACTATAGCTCTGATTTTCTTTACAATTTCCCAATCTGAGCCTTTAAATCGCCTATCACCATGTGGAGAGGTTTTGGAATACAGAGGTCCAACCAATTGACTCAAATTCTTGATATGCGATCTAGCATAATTTAGAATTCCCAGCCATGATCTCAACCCCTTTAAAGTCTGCAATTTTTCTTCGTCGAAATCCAATATCTTCTTAATAATATGTTGCTGCATCTTAATCTTTCGATTACCAGACGGAGCCTCTGGCACATGCGTGGCTCGAGCAGACAGCGCACCACGCATGGCAGACGGAGCAGCGCGGAGCAGGGCACGCGCGGAGCCTGCGACGGAGCCTCTGGCACATGCGTGGCTCGAGCAGACAGCGCACCACGCATGGCAGACGGAGCAGCGCGGAGCAGGGCACGCGCGGAGCCTGCGACGGAGCGTGGCTCGAGCACATGCGTGGCTCGAGCAGGGCAGCGCACCACGCATGGCAGACATGGCACCACGCATGCAGACGGAGCGCGCGGAGCAGGGCACGCGCGGAGCCTGCGACGGAGCCTCTGGCACATGCGTGGCTCGAGCAGACAGCGCACCACGCATGGCAGACGGAGCAGCGCGGAGCAGGGCACGCGCGGAGCCTGCGACGGAGCCTCTGGCACATGCGTGGCTCGAGCAGACAGCGCACCACGCATGGCAGACGGAGCTGCGCGGAGCAGGGCACGCGCGGAGCCTGCGACGGAGCCTCTGGCACATGCGTGGCTCGAGCAGACAGCGCACCACGCATGGCAGACGGAGCTGCGCGGAGCAGGGCACGCGCGGAGCCTGCGACGGAGCCTCTGGCACATGCGTGGCTAAGGCAAAATCTTCATTTACTTATCTTTGAAAATAAAGCAAAATTAAAATATACTTACCAAGTTTTTGAAAATCCATTTTGAAATGTACTAATAATAGATTTGAAAAATATGAATTTTTGAAAACAAATTTCTTTTTCCTACTCTACTAAACATAAACCTAGTTTTCTTCTAAGTAATAGATCCTAAAAGAATAGGTAATTGAGTACTAGACTGTGAAATGATAACATGAGTTAGACCCAAGAGCAAATAGTAGTATCAACATCAAGTAAGCAAATAGCAAGTCATAAAAAGTAGCAAATAATAGCAAGTCAAAAGCTAGATAACCTATCTACAAGCAACATATCAAGTCAAACATCCAGTCAGATCAAGTCAACAATAGTATCAAATATAATGTCTACTGAGGTGGTGGTGGTGGTGGTATCTGTAGTGCCCTCAAAATCTGTAGAATCTCAGCCATACTAGCAGACTGTGCATCCAGTCGTCCAATGAGGTGGAGCTGGTGCATCAGGTAATGCAAGGAGCTCCTCTAGCTCTGCTCCTAGCTCTATGTCTGCTATGTTTGGCTGAGGCTGGTCCGGATCCTGCTGCTGCTCCGCTCGTGGGGGCTGAATCTGAGGCTGTGGGGGCTGAATCTGAGGCTGCCTCCATGATAGTCTCCCCTCAGGGCTAACATCTATGTGACCTAAAGTGATCTGTCGGCTGCCAATACTGTCGTAGTCTCCATGGGGTATGATCTCACCTATGGTGGTATCTACCCCTAGAGATGCAAATATACCAGTCAAAAGATGGCAGTATGGCATGTGCACTCTCCTACTGGTCACTATAGATGCAGCATAGATCACGGTATGAAAAATAAGAAGTCCAAGGTCAATGTCCAGTCTGTGAGTGAAGGCATACAGAAGGAATGAATGAAATGGTCTCATAGGAGTCAGGTTTCTGGTAGCCAGGGGTAGGATGCAGTTTACTATGACTCTGTACAGGACATACTCCTGTACTCTAAGATCAGTAGAGGAGAAGTTGACTAACCCTGGGGCTCTATCCTGCTGGAAGAAATAGGTGTGCATGACATCTAGAGTGATCCCCTCGTGTGGCTCGTCAAAGGGCATGCAGGAATGAGGGTATACTATGAACTGGGAGGCTGAGGGTCGGAATCCTATGAAATTGTTGATCATGGCTGGTGTAATGGTGATGGTCCTACGCCCGACTCTAGAAATGATCGTGTTGTCGTCCTGGAGATCAAGATTGTTGTAGAATTCTGAACACAAAGTTGTGTTCATAGGGAAGGGTGCAGTAGACAAGTCTGTCTAGGTGGTAATGGTCGATAGTCTGAATGGTCAGTGGACAAGAACGAGTAAAAAATCCTCTGTCTAGTGATCTACAGGGTAGTGCTATGTAGGTGGTCTGTTCAAATCTAAGCCTGTGTCCCTCAGTGGGGAACCTAGGGTCTATGGAGGGGGTTACTATCGAAGGCAGCCTCTCTAGCTCTCTTTGCTCGTCTAAATAGGAAATACTTCGTAAATAACATGAAAAAATACTTGAAAATACAATAAAAATGTAAAAGATTAAGTTAGGAATGTTACTTGGGACCCATGTTGTGAAGTGAGGCTTTCCTACGAGTGAAATCGCGAAAAAACCGGAGAGAAAAGGGATTTTGGAGGTGTTCGGCGCGGTGAAGAATCGGCTTCTGCCGATTCTGTTTTATACCGTGATCTGAGTCGACTCCAGGGGTCTGAGTCGACTCCGTTGGCGGTGTGAGTCGACTCAGAAAGCGGTGTGAGTCGACTCCAGCAGGTGAAAAGACATCTTCCGCGGGAAAATTCCCGCCGTCTCGTTGACTGGTGCTGAGTCGACTCAGGTGGTGATCTGAGTCGACTCAGATCGGCTTTTTCCGCCGATCCGAGAAAGATTTTCAATGATTTAAACGTTAATTTATTAATTAAATTGTTTAAAAAGTTTATTTAATTAAATTTAAATTAAATTTAATTAAATTAGAAGTTAATTAATATTAAATTTAATTAATTAATTTGAAGTTTATTAAATTTTAAAAATTTTGTTTAATTAAATTTTGAAGTTAATTAATTTTGAAAATTTTTAATTAAATTTTGAAGTTAATTAATTTTGAAAATTTAATTAAATTTTAATTAATTTTGAAAATTTGTTTTAATTAAATTTTGAAGTTTATTAATTTTAATTAAATTTTGAAAATTTGTTTATTAAATTTTGAAAATTTGTTTAATTAAATTTTGAAGTTAATTAATTTTGAAAATTTTAATTAACTTTGTTTAATTAATTTTGAAAATTTATTTAATTAAAAGGAAGGACGGCTCCCCGAGGCTCAATCCTTATTAATGTTAAATTGATTGCAATGGATGGCTCCCCGAGGCTCAATCCTTGCAATAATTGAATTAAGTTGAGTTTTATGATTTGATTAATTTTGAAAACTTGTTTGTTGGGTTATTTTCATTTATTACCTATTCATCTCACCCAGTCTAAGTGGTCAATCAGTTATCCTATGGGTTGAATGTGAGATGATTTCAATTTTATCTTTGTTTATTGTGAAGAGGTATCTATACTTGATCAATTTTGAGTTAGATTCAGGTTTAGCCTTCAACCAATTAAGTACACATTTCAAAAATTGATTCCCAGGTTGTGGCGAGGCAAGGGGCCTTCTTGGTTATCGGAGCAACGACCACTTCCTAGACAGAATCAATTCAAGAAATTATGGACTTAATCGATTTATTGAAAAACCTTGGTCTAACTAGTCTAGGATGTGGCGAGGTAGCTTCGGTCAGTTCAGTTCGACTCCGTGAACCAAGTCAGGTACTCCTTACCCTTCTTGACCACTTTGTCTAGCCTCCCTGACGTACTATCATCTCGCCCCACCCTGGTACTATGTTGGCAAGAATTGATCAAGTAGTTGGTCCTTAAACTAGCCTAATTTCTAATGCAGAAAAATAAATCTAAGTTATGCAAGAAATCAAACAAGTTGTTTTGGTTCCCCCGGGATCGTGTCCCTTGATTGGTCGAACCAAGTGGACCTGATCCTTAGGAACCAAGAATTGGTTCGGTCCGACTGGGTTAACCAGCCGGGACTTCGGAACCCACGCTTGGACTCGTGTTCGGTTTCTACGTGTGAGTGCAATGAATGATCTTTGTTTAGCCGCGTATCCGATGCCCGATCGGTTGTATCCAGCCTTCTGCGATCCAAGCATCATATCCAGATACTTGGACCCGGAGGTGAATTTTTCCAGCGATCGTCTGAGTTCACAAACTTGAACTTTCAATTGAGCATTTTCTTCCTCGAGTTGAACTCGAGTCGAATCCTCAACCTAATCGTTCGGAGTCGGTGATTCAGGATTGACTTTCTCTTTGAGGAGTACTAACTCCTCTTGGAGCGATTCAACCAGAGCCTCGGACTTGGCTAATTTTTTACTTAGACTAATAATAATTGAAAACAATTTGTGTCGACTTACAGTGGGTTTCAAACCTTCGGAAACGGATACGGATCCGTGGCTTTCGTCGTCCGAGTCGTAGTCGCTTTCATTCGGGTTGTCTTGTGCCGGAAGCGCGAGGAAACTCTTTGTTGGTTCTTCGTCCGACTCCTCGGATGATGATTCGTCCCACGTTGCTTTTAGGACCTTCCGTTTCTTCTTTTGGTCCTTTCGCGGGCAGTCGGCGATGAAGTGCCCCTTCGTCCGCAGCCGTAGCACTTTGAATCTTCTCTTCCGGTGGTTGTACTATTTTCAAGAACCCCCGCTCTGATCAATTAGATTTCGGCGTCTCGGTGTTCGGAACAGTAGCTTGAGGCAGGCACAGCACCGACGTCGAAGTTGGAAGTCATGGGAGTCGCGGGAACGAAGTTTGGAAGCTTTGGAATTCTTGAATTCGGCTGCTGCTCTCGGGTTCCTTATATAGTCGACCTGAGTCGACTCAGATAGCGATCTGGGTCGACTCCAGCGCGCGTGGCAGATAAAACTTGATCGGCTTTGTCGCTTATCCCTCCTAAGTCGACTCTGATCTCGTTCTGGGTCGACTCCAGTCACGGTGGCGGCAGCGGCGATAAGTTTTGACCCTGAGTTGACTCAAAACCTTACCTGAGTCGACTCCAGGCTGATCTGGCGGAAAACTCGACACGCTGACTTCCTGATTCAAGCTGATTCGGCTGGAGTCGACTCCAGAACCCATCTGGGTCGACTCCAGACCCGAAAAATCAGATTTTTCGTCCGGAGTTGGCTTTCGTCGGGCTTTTCCTTCCTGCACAACAAGTTAGCTCAAAGATAATATGTAAAGGATCGAGTCGATTCACCGAACCAACACCGAGTCATAACTTCAGATCTCCGGTGAGATCCTGGGTTAGACCCAATTGGTGATTGACAATCCCAACTGGTAATTTTGGTACAAACACACTATTCACCGACTCTAGTGATTCGGCTCTAAGTTGCAGAAGGGTGGACTTGGTCAGGAGGATCAAGTTGCAGCTGAAGAATGGACTGATCAGGAGGATCAGTTGCATTTCAAGTCCTGGGGGGCAACGACAGAGCCGAGCACAAGTCCAACGGGTCAGGAGAACTCGGTTGGCATCAGGTAAATTCTCCTGAGGGAGTGGGTGAGGACGCGTTCCTACGAGGAACAATAGGCGTCGGTCTAACCCAGGATCTCACCGGAGATCTGAAGTTAAGACTCGGAGTTGGTTCGGTGAACCGACTCGATCCTTTACATATTATCTTTGAGCTAACTTGTTGTGCAGGAAGGAAAAGCCCGACGAAAGCCAACTCCGAACGAAAAATCTGATTTTTCGGGTCTGGAGTCGACCCAGATGGGTTCTGGAGTCGACTCCAGCCGAATCAGCTTGAATTCGGAAGTCAGTGTGTCGAGTTTTCCGCCAGATCAGTCTAGAGTCGACTCAGATAAGGTTTTGAGTCGACTCAGGTAAGGTTTTGAGTCGACTCAAGGTCAAAACTTATCGCCGCTGCCGCCACCGCGACTGGAGTCGACCCAGAACGAGATCAGAGTCGACTCAGGAGGGATAAGCGATGTTGGGCGAGAGCAGTACTAGGATGGGTGACCCCCTGGGAAGTCCTCGTGTTGCACCTAATTTTTGATGTTTTTGTTTTTGCGTTTTTGTTTGATGTTTCTTTTGTTCGTGCAGGAGATGCCTTCCGTCTCGTCTCTGGCCTCGTGTTTGTGTGCGTACGTGGGTGTATTTTGTCGGGAATTGTTTATTCGAGGTGCGCGTGTGTATTTTTTTCGGTGGTCTCTTAATTTCCTCTGATGATTTCGTGGTCGTTTGGTTGGGGAATCGTGGATGGACGGATGGATTTTTTGTTGTGGTTCCGCACGGTGAGGCGAAGGTTGATCTGTATCGATGACCGTTGGCGGGATAAATAGGGAGCGTGTGGTGGGAAGGATGGGTGCGATCATACCAGCACTAATGCACCGGATCCCATCAGAACTCCGAAGTTAAGCGTGCTTGGGCGAGAGCAGTACTAGGATGGGTGACCCCCTGGGAAGTCCTCGTGTTGCACCTAATTTTTGATGTTTTTGTTTTTGCGTTTTTGTTTGATGTTTCTTTTGTTCGTGCAGGAGATGCCTTCCGTCTCGTCTCTGGCCTCGTGTTTGTGTGCGTACGTGGGTGTATTTTGTCGGGAATTGTTTATTCGAGGTGCGCGTGTGTATTTTTTTCGGTGGTCTCTTAATTTCCTCTGATGATTTCGTGGTCGTTTGGTTGGGGAATCGTGGATGGACGGATGGATTTTTTGTTGTGGTTCCGCACGGTGAGGCGAAGGTTGATCTGTATCGATGACCGTTGGCGGGATAAATAGGGAGCGTGTGGTGGGAAGGATGGGTGCGATCATACCAGCACTAATGCACCGGATCCCATCAGAACTCCGAAGTTAAGCGTGCTTGGGCGAGAGCAGTACTAGGATGGGTGACCCCCTGGGAAGTCCTCGTGTTGCACCTAATTTTTGATGTTTTTGTTTTTGCGTTTTTGTTTGATGTTTCTTTTGTTCGTGCAGGAGATGCCTTCCGTCTCGTCTCTGGCCTCGTGTTTGTGTGCGTACGTGGGTGTATTTTGTCGGGAATTGTTTATTCGAGGTGCGCGTGTGTATTTTTTTCGGTGGTCTCTTAATTTCCTCTGATGATTTCGTGGTCGTTTGGTTGGGGAATCGTGGATGGACGGATGGATTTTTTGTTGTGGTTCCGCACGGTGAGGCGAAGGTTGATCTGTATCGATGACCGTTGGCGGGATAAATAGGGAGCGTGTGGTGGGAAGGATGGGTGCGATCATACCAGCACTAATGCACCGGATCCCATCAGAACTCCGAAGTTAAGCGTGCTTGGGCGAGAGCAGTACTAGGATGGGTGACCCCCTGGGAAGTCCTCGTGTTGCACCTAATTTTTGATGTTTTTGTTTTTGCGTTTTTGTTTGATGTTTCTTTTGTTCGTGCAGGAGATGCCTTCCGTCTCGTCTCTGGCCTCGTGTTTGTGTGCGTACGTGGGTGTATTTTGTCGGGAATTGTTTATTCGAGGTGCGCGTGTGTATTTTTTTCGGTGGTCTCTTAATTTCCTCTGATGATTTCGTGGTCGTTTGGTTGGGGAATCGTGGATGGACGGATGGATTTTTTGTTGTGGTTCCGCACGGTGAGGCGAAGGTTGATCTGTATCGATGACCGTTGGCGGGATAAATAGGGAGCGTGTGGTGGGAAGGATGGGTGCGATCATACCAGCACTAATGCACCGGATCCCATCAGAACTCCGAAGTTAAGCGTGCTTGGGCGAGAGCAGTACTAGGATGGGTGACCCCCTGGGAAGTCCTCGTGTTGCACCTAATTTTTGATGTTTTTGTTTTTGCGTTTTTGTTTGATGTTTCTTTTGTTCGTGCAGGAGATGCCTTCCGTCTCGTCTCTGGCCTCGTGTTTGTGTGCGTACGTGGGTGTATTTTGTCGGGAATTGTTTATTCGAGGTGCGCGTGTGTATTTTTTTCGGTGGTCTCTTAATTTCCTCTGATGATTTCGTGGTCGTTTGGTTGGGGAATCGTGGATGGACGGATGGATTTTTTGTTGTGGTTCCGCACGGTGAGGCGAAGGTTGATCTGTATCGATGACCGTTGGCGGGATAAATAGGGAGCGTGTGGTGGGAAGGATGGGTGCGATCATACCAGCACTAATGCACCGGATCCCATCAGAACTCCGAAGTTAAGCGTGCTTGGGCGAGAGCAGTACTAGGATGGGTGACCCCCTGGGAAGTCCTCGTGTTGCACCTAATTTTTGATGTTTTTGTTTTTGCGTTTTTGTTTGATGTTTCTTTTGTTCGTGCAGGAGATGCCTTCCGTCTCGTCTCTGGCCTCGTGTTTGTGTGCGTACGTGGGTGTATTTTGTCGGGAATTGTTTATTCGAGGTGCGCGTGTGTATTTTTTTCGGTGGTCTCTTAATTTCCTCTGATGATTTCGTGGTCGTTTGGTTGGGGAATCGTGGATGGACGGATGGATTTTTTGTTGTGGTTCCGCACGGTGAGGCGAAGGTTGATCTGTATCGATGACCGTTGGCGGGATAAATAGGGAGCGTGTGGTGGGAAGGATGGGTGCGATCATACCAGCACTAATGCACCGGATCCCATCAGAACTCCGAAGTTAAGCGTGCTTGGGCGAGAGCAGTACTAGGATGGGTGACCCCCTGGGAAGTCCTCGTGTTGACCATTTCCATATGTCGACTATTGTTACCTCAAATTTGACCATACCATAATTTTGTGATCTTGAGTTCATTAGTCGACTGTCACTCTAACTTTAGCCAAACTAAGGCTAAGTCGATACCATGCCAACATACCTCATGTTTCTAGAACTTCCTCATCTACTTAATACATGTCAACCTCAACTTACCAAGATTTGAACCTTACAAAGTGTTGGATTGACCTTATCCTACCAAGACTTCCTATACTTACAGACTCCTGATGTGTGTGATTTATGTATATATTTTTGATGTTATTTAGCATTTATCAACTACAATATATGAGCATATTTTACATAATCTCCTAGCTTTTATATTCTTTTTATCGTTTTAGTTCTGAGAACTACTCTTTGTGTGTTTTATTGATAGGACGTGAAGATCTTAGAATTGGTGCGCATTTGAAAATGGAAAGCCTATGGAGCACACTTTCCAACATGATGCACGATTTGGATGTGGCACCTACCACAACCATGCATCACCCTTGGAGGCAAAACGAGTATTGGAGCAACAAACGGGCACTCTAGCAAGGAACACGACCTAACTGTGGCCCTTGACATGATCACACCCTGTACTATGGCTCTGATGACCAGATTCTAACATGCACTGTGGTCTCGCCGTATCTCCTGACACAGCTGTGGTGCATTGAAACATGATGATGATGCCCCTGAGTTTTTAGAAAAATTTGTTAATTTTTGATATCTTTAGAAGCTATAAAAGAACCATGGAGCATTGATTTAGAGATATTTGGGATTAGGGGATCTCCCATTCCCTATCAAAAGTTTTCCTATGACAGGGAACCCTAGGAGAGAGTCATCTTCCAAGACTCCGTAAATATTCCATCTACAAAGGGAGATCTTTCAAAGACACATTGATATCTATGATTAAGTTTTCTTAATGGCCTATTAGCTCAGTTGGTTAGAGCGTCGTGCTAATAACGCGAAGGTCGCAGGTTCAAGACCTGCATGGGCCATTTATATTTTTTTTAATTTTACCCTCGGGCATAGTTGAGTTGGTTACGACAGGGTAGACTTGCTGAAGTGGGCAAGGATCAAATCTCGATGAAGCTGAGGCAATGCCCTCCCCCGTAGTGATCAATTGCAGCTTCCCGATTTACCTCCTCACAGATGATCGTGGGGCCTATTTGGACCGGTGCGTTTGCTAGAGGGGGTGAATAGCAAATTTTTGCTCTTGCCTATAAAATCATTAGCGGAAGCATAAAAAGAAAAGCAAGACAAAAAGAACCAATACTAACCCGTTCGATTTACTTGGTATCCACCTCAACGAAGTGACTAATCCAAGGATCCACACACACAGCGACCGTTTCCACTATGAAAGTTCTTCTTCTCAAAGAACTCTTTGAAGGCGGAGAAACTTTTACAAATAATTTTTTTCTCTTACAGAATTGAGTAGTAAAGTTTAGGGAAGAGTTTTGAGAGGTTACAGAGATTGAAGTTTGTGCCAAGAAGAAAAGGTGCAAACACTTACGTCTCCAATCGTTAATCGGTGTTTTTATAATTTTCACGACATCAGTCGATTGACTCATGGATCAGTCGACTGATGGCCTTCAACGGCTCTTGTAGATAGCGTTTAATTCGTTAGTTGTCAGTCCAACGTTCATCTAGCAGTCGATTGAAACCTCCACTAGTTGAATGGTCAGTGTATTACACTCGACCAAAGTCTCTATGTGTTTCTGATCAAGATATCAGTCAACTGATGGTCGTATCAGTCAACTGGTGAAGCTGAACATCTCCTTTCAGCTTCCTTCTTCATCCCTTAGTCTTGACTCAAGCCTTTAAACATCTTCCACAAGCCTCATGCCCATCCTTGCACTTACTTGAGATGTTTTCCTCAGTTTCGTCATGCTAAGTCTCCCTTTGCCAAGAGACCGCGCCTCCGGGACTTCACCATTTGCCAAGAGGCTGCGCCTCCGGGACTTTACCATTTGTCAAGTCTTCAATCCTAGACTTTCCTGTGAACTCAATTCACACAACTTAGATCACCAGCATTGTCTAACTTAAACTCATTTTAGCCAAACATTAAAATTCAATAATACTTGGGGTAAGACTGCACCAACAGGGCCGACCGTGTGGGACTGCTAGGGTTACAGATTTCACCTTTTGCTGAAAAGTTTCCTTTACACTTCTCTCTTACTTTGAGTTGTAAAATACTTTTATTCATGTCTTTGGCTTGTATCTCCATCTCCAATTGCAGCAAGGAACACAACCTGACTGTGGCCCTTAACATTGTCGTGCCCTGTACTATGGCACTGATGACCAGATTCTAACATGCATTATGGTCTGGTTGTGTCCCCTGACATAGATGTGGTGCATTGAAACATGATGACAATGCCCATGAATTTTTAGAAAAATTTGTTAATTTTTGATATCTTTAGAAGCTATAAAAGAACCATGGAGCATTGATTTAGATATATTTGGGATTAGGGGATCTCCCATTCCCTATCGAAAGTTTTCCTATGATAGGGAACCCTAAGAGAGAGTCATCTTCCAAGACTTCGTAAAGATTCCATCTACCAAGGGAGATCTTCCAAAGACACATTGAAATCTATGATTAAGTTTCCTTCATGGCCTATTAGCTTAGTTGGTTAGAGTGTCGTGCTAATAATGCCAAGGTGGCAGGTTCGAGACTATAGTTGTCCTCGATGAGCACTTCATCGGCCAATAGAAGCTCTTCACAACAGTTCCGATGGTTGGACAACGATTCTCACAATTCTCTCTCATCGTGATCGAAGATTTGCATCCCCTACGCCATCGGAAGGGTGACGCCCGGATTTCTCCAGCTACTCCTCGCTCTCACAGACAAAAGGAACAAGACAGTGGGAGGCAGCAGCAACCACCGAACTCGGGAGAAAAAGGGTGCGTGATGGCGCGATCGGAAAGCGAAGGGCTGCGACACTCGCGCCCTTGGCCGGCGATACAGGTCTCTCTAGTGAACAATAGACAACACTCTAGCAGCGGCATCTAACGCCGGCTGCACTCCGGCAGCATCTCTTCGTCCACGTGGATCTCTAGCGAAGAGGGAGGCACGCCACAGCAAGAAGAAGAAGCTCGGTTGTCTTTGCTGTTACAGTTCGGCAAGCAACACAAACACCCAAAGGAAAACACCAATTGGATACATTACAGACAAGAAACAAGAAACCCAAACACTGAGAGGCGGCGAATAGCAGCATCGGGTAGCGACGTTGTCCAGCGCGCGGTAGGGTTCCGGCTCCTTGCCGCGGTAGGATTCCGATTCCTTGCTTCTCCGACGGTCAGCGACGCGAGGGATAGCCACCAGTCGAGCTAGTGATGATGCGAGAAACAGCCACCAGCCGAGCGGGAGGCGACGCGAGAAATGGCCACCACCCAACCAGGCGGCAACGCGAGATCGGCCACCAGCCGGGCGTTCAGGGCGGTGCTAGGTCTCGGCGTCTTCCTTGGCCGACGACGCGATCAGCATCTCCGACGACTAGCTTGCGCAGCCAGTAGCGAGGAACGGCGCCGTGTGGGAGAAGGTGAACAGGGAGATTCGCTACAGGCGTGGCTTTTAAAACTCGGAATCAAACCTATTAGGGCTTTTTGGGTTTAATCGGGCCAGGTGGAGAAAAACCAGGATTTGTAAACCCTAAGTTACTGTAGCAAACCGGTTCACTTTTAGTTCGCTTGGTTCAATGACCAAATGATCTCTGATTTAACCCAAACTAGTTTTGTTCGTTTCATCTTCTCAAGACGAAGCTTCTCATCACATCTGTTTTGCCAAAATCTCTTCCACCATGAACCAAACCAAGTTGGTTCAATTTGGTTCAAATCTGAATCATTTGGTTTACTAACCAAATGATCTCTGATTTAAACAAAATCATTTTCGTTTGTTTCGTCTTCGTAAGACGAGTTCCATCATTTTGTCCATTGTCAGGTCCAACCAAATTTTATTTCTCTCGTTCTGAGAATCCAATTCTCAAACTTGTTTTAAGTCCTTCGGAGAACTTGTTGTGCGTGTGACCCAATAGGTTCCGGTTATGTTGGCCGCTCCGTAATTAACCATTAATTACGGAACGATCATGAGTGACACCTAGTAGTATATCATGATCCCCAATTGATCAAAAAATCAACGATTGATTCCAGAACATCTTCTAAACTCTTCAGCAGCTACACTGAATCGTGCCTCGTTCCTTTCACCGTCTTATACCCGCTTGGTTCAGGACATGGTCTATATGTCAGTTCCCACTAGGCTGACTACGTCACACCTAGCCCAAGCTGCTTTCTTGTCCTGTGGATTCAAGTTACTCGTACACGTATCCAAGAGTATCGTACTCTTGACATGTAATGCTTTGGCCAAAGACTTTTAGGGGGTGTTTGGTTGGGGGTTATCATTGATAACCTTGGTTATCTGTCCAAGGTTATCGTTGATAACCTTGTTTGGTTCAGGTTATGATTGATTCCCAAGTAATACAACATTACCGCCACATCAGCAAATGGTTATAATCCGGTAATGTGATTACCTTGGCAGCCTAAGGTTTTCTACGATTCCTGAGGTTAACGAAATTTTTTCCATAATTACCCTCCGATTTTAAACTAAGTAAATTAAAAGGTACTATAAAATCTAATTAAAATCAAATTATTTAATTCAATAAATTTTAATTTAAATATTTATAAATTAAAAAATAATTTATTTTAAATTTAAAAAATAAAATTAATGAATTATATTTATTAATTTAATGAATTATTTTATTAAAATAATTATTTTAATAAATCATTTTATTAAAAATATTTTTTTTAATTTAAAAAAATAAAATTAATAAATTATATTTATTAATTTAATAAATTATTTTATTAAAATAATTATTTTTAATGAATTATTTTATTAAAATAAAATTATCATATTATCTTTATTAATTTAATAAATTATTTTATTAAAATAATCATTTTAATAAATTATTTTATTAAATGAAATATAAATTTATTTTAAATTTAAAAATATAAAATTAAGGAATTATATTTATTAATTTAATGAATTATTTTATTAAAATAATTATTTTAATAAATTATTTTATTATATATATATAAATTTATTTTAAAATTTAAAAAATACAATTAACAAATTATATTTATAATTTTAATGAATTTTTTATTAAAATAATTATTTTTAATAAATTATTTTATTAAAATAAAATTAACAAATTATACTTATTAATTTAATGAATTATATTAAAATATAATTGAATGAAGGGTAATATAGTAAATATAAAACTGGTTATGTTTTATTCCCTCCAAACAAATAAAGTAAACCAAACAACATTAGGTTATGTTTTATGTCCCATAACCTTGGTTATGTGATTACCTGGTAATCATATAACCAAGGTTATATATCATAACTTGAACCAAACGCACCCTTAGTAACAATCCTGACAAGCGGCCGCAAGGTATACATCTCCTTTTCCAAGGAGCGGTGAATCCTCTGTGGGCTATTCAAACATCTTCGGACACTTTGACTTATACCCAATCATCTCGGGTCCACACCTCCTCGGAGATGCTTACTTAAGATGTCAAAGTATAAGTCTCCATGTCCAAGATGACTTGAATACCACAAGTCAAAGGAAACTCGTACTTAAGCTGCATTGAGATCTTCATTGACATATGAATCGAACCATATGAAGTCTCATGGCAGGTCACTCCAATGAACTGGTTACCTTTAACCAGCATCCACGTTTAACTTTCAACATCTAATATCGACAGTAGTGAGATCAGCTGCTTGGCTAACCAAGGAGTTCAAAACGTGCTAGTCTCGACAGAATCGATGACTCCCGCGCTCATTAATTCCTTGAC
Organism: Curcuma longa; assembly: GCF_044706935.1. Taxonomy (NCBI): domain Eukaryota; kingdom Viridiplantae; phylum Streptophyta; class Magnoliopsida; order Zingiberales; family Zingiberaceae; genus Curcuma; species Curcuma longa. The sequence goes on along the minus strand of NC_133861.1, from coordinate 25,909,308 downwards.
TATGGATAATTTCAATACGTTCATAATTACACGTGTAGAGATGCTCACTAGTTGTGAATCCAATCACAAATTCTCTCACGCTATGAATCGTATTGCGGATATTCAGTATTTGAGTTTAAGATCCAATTAAACACATACAGAATGTGCACTCAAATAGTGAATTGCTATTTATCTAATAAATAGTATAACCGTAAGGCGATTGCCTTAGGACACCCCTCAAATTAACAGACTCCCACTTGGCCTAAGGTCAATCGCTTTGGTATCCAATATCAAGCGTCTCTATGTGTTCCTCAAGTTTATTTTGAGGTAGAGATTAAAGGATCCGCAAGGTTCCTTTCAATTGAAATCTTCTAGATTGTATTTCTCTTCTACGGATGATCTTTTGATCTATCTATTTCGCCGAAGCACGTGTTTGGATCGACAGTGAGACCTAGGTTCCATCGCATACGCGATTGCTCCATTGTTGTAGCAGTAAACAAGTAATGCTTTGACAATGGTTAGAACCATTCCAAGTTTAAAATGAACTTCCTGATCCAAATCACTTCGTTTGCTGCTTCACAAGCTGCAATGTTGTCTTATTTGAAACACTTTCAACTTATTGTGCCATAATTTAAGGTGTATTCGTACCCAGACCGGGACTTAGAATCATCCTTGTCTGTCTTATAGCTGGTATCCATATACTCGCTTGTGACCATATCACTTTCTCCATGTACCAAAATAAATCATTATTTTCCTCGCAAGTATTTTAATAATTATTTTGACAGCCGCCCAATGATCTATTTCTGAATCTAACCAGTATCCACTCGTGACACTCTGAGCACACGATATGTCGGGCCTCGTACACATCATAGCATACATGATTGATCCTATTGCCGAAGCATAAGGAATCATACTCATGTAAATCCTCTCATCTCTTGTCCGTGGACACGTAGACTTCGAAAGGTGAACCTTTCTTGGATTCAAGCATGCTAAACCCCTTTTAGCACCTTGTCTGTTTGTGTAGACTGTGAAAGACCAAGCAACCTCTTCGATCTATCTCTATAGATCTTAATCCGGAGATTTAGGTTGCTTCTCTCATGTCTTTCATGGAGAATATTTGACTAATCATAGTTTGACTGGCTGCAGAATAGACATATCGTTTCCTTTTATTACTCAAATCGTCGTTATAAATGAGCACGTCAATTTAATTAATACCGAATCCCCTAACTAAAGTAGTATAGGGCAACTCGAGTCGTCTCCCAACGATTGTAGACGGTGTGTGGTAATTCTAGTGGTTATTACAATTGGGGATTTGGATTTTTCTCTTTTTGGTTTGGATGGGGGGGTTGTTGTCTTAAGTTCTAGTTCTAAACAATGGAAAGAACACTAAGTATCAAGAACAAATTGCATTAATGAAGTAAAGAGTGCAACAAGTAAATAAGTGCATGAACAAAGAAACAAGCAAGAGAAATCTAAGGACAAACAACATTCAAAACTGTAAGGGGAATTTTAACAAACACTTGATATGCCAAAAGTCTAATCTATGCTTAAAAATGGAAGAAAAGTAAAGCTAATGATTCTCCCTAAGGTTCTCGCCGAAGATGGATGCGAGGCGAAGCGGACTCCACGAATGATGCGCCGAAGGAAGGAATCTCCAACTTCGAAGCAATCCGGAGAGGATGTGGATGGATGAGATGACGTGACGGAGAAGAAGGTCCTCTTGCTCCTTGATGGATGGAAGGTGGTCGGATTGAAGAAAGGAAAACTCCTAGCCTTCTTCTCCGGGGCAATGAATGGAGATGGTGATGAAGAAATGGAGGTAGGTGGCGGCTAGGGCAAGTCCCAAGGGAAGAATACCTTTTTCTTGACAAAAATCAGCTTTTATACCCCTTTGACAGCTCCGCGACACGGCCGTGCCTCTTAGGCACGGCCTAGGGCAAGCACCCCTCTGTTGGGAGGCACGGGCGTGCCTCCTAGGCACGCCCCAAAGTGGACACGGCCCTGTGGAAGAGGCACGGCCGTGCCTCTTAGGCACGGCCCCAAAATTGCAGGTTTTCTGCAAGTGATGCATTGCGGGGCCTTTTACCATGTCTTAGATGCCGAATCTGTCTGAACCCCCTGAATGAAAGTTGTAGATCTCGAAGTTATCTTCATTTTGGTAGGTCATACAGCCCGTAGTTCAACCGGAGCAAAAAGTTATGGCCATTTTAGTTTTAGTCTGCAGAGCAGTCCAGCTGAGACACGGCTGCGTTTGGACTCCGAAAAGGTGAGGCACGCCCGTGTTAAGAGGAGGCACGGCCGTGCCTCTTAGGCACGGCCTGGAGAAGTTGCTATTCTGTAAAAAGGCACGGGCGTGCCTATTAGGCACGCCCTAGAGAGGTTGATCTTCTGTAAAAAGGCACGGGCGTGCCTTTAGACACGGCCTGAAGAAGTTGCATTGCGGGGCTTTTTAGCATGTTTTAGAGGCCGAATTTCGCTGAACCTTCTGAAGCAAAGTTGTAGATCTTGAAGTCCTCGTCATTTTGATATATGGCACGTCCCGTGGTTCCATCTGAGCTAAAAGTTATAGCCATTTTAGTTTTGGTCTGCAGTGCAGTCTGGTCGAGACATGGCCCACGGGAAGAGGAGGCACGGCCGTGTTAAGAGGAGGCACGGCCGTGCCTCTTAGGCACGGCCTGGGCAACATGGGGCACGGCCATGGCTTGTGGGGCACGGCCTGGGGAGGTGGAGAATGGCCCTGGGAGCCTCCGAAACACCCCAAATGACCTCTAAACACTTCCAAATGACCTCCAACTTGGTTCAACTTCATGGCTCTTTAAGTATCCTACAAAAATACATCAAAAATGTTAGATTCAACCCAAAATTTGTAGGAATAAGCAATATGATCTAAAATAAGTTCCTACTCGCAATATGTGTTAATATTCAATAGTTACACAACGAGAGGGTCAAAATATCAAGTTTTAGAGCCAAAATAAACTATGAAAATGAGTGTTATCAATTCCCCCACACTTATTCAAGTTTTCATAGATCAAGGCATAAAGAGACCCAATTCATACACAAGTCAACAAGCATGGTGATTTCAAGCACATGATTAAACTAAAACTTGATGTAATCCTCACAAGGTATGTGATGGTGGTGCTCTCACTCTCAATAGCATGTAAGTAACTGGAGTTTCCACTCAATGCAACTCATGATGTTTCACTACCATATGCTTGCATGTCTCCTACTCTCCACCACTATAAACACAAGTCTCCATGACTTCAAAGGCTTATCATATCCATGAAGAACAACTCATGTATATCACAATGAAGCACAAAGAAACAAGATATATGAAGAGGTAGTATGAATGTGGAAGAAAGAAGACATAAAACAATGAACTGTTATGATGTTAAACATGCCCATTAACAGTGCTTGCAAGAAATCTACTTCCTTCTCCTTAAAAGATAAACAACTCTCATCCTCTTCCTCTTGGATGCGCATCCAACTCACTAAACATCATCAAACACTCCACTTCTAGAAAAATTGCACATCATATCAATGATCTTATTTTTTTTTTTCAACAAAATTTCTCTTCAATGAATTTTTTTTTCTTTTCATTTTTTTTTGCTATTAATTATATCTAGATTTTTTTTTTTGAATGTTTTTTTTTTTTTTTTTTTTTTTTTTTTGAACTTTTTTTTGTGAAGAGAATAAAAACCTATCTACAAATCATGATATGATGTGCTATCCATATAAGTATTAAGAACTCATCAACATCCACACTAATCAAATTCTTTTTTAACTTGGTATGCCAAAAGTCTAGTCTATGCTCAAAAATAAGGCTTCTCCCTAAAAATCTGTTGAAAAAAGCATGGGCGTGCCCCTTAGGCACGGCCTGGAGTGGTCTCTTCTCTGTAAGAAGGCACGGGCGTGCCTTTAGACACGGCCTAAAGAAGTTGTATTGCGGGGCTTTTTAGCATGTTTTAGAGGCCGAATTTCGCTAAACCCTCTGAAGCAAAGTTGTAGATCTTGAAGTCCTCGTCATTTTGATATATGGCACGTCCCGTGGTTCCATCTGAGCTAAAAGTTATAGCCATTTTAGTTTTGGTCTGCAGTGCAGTCTGGTCGAAACATGGCCACGGGAAGAGGAGGCACGGCCGTGTTAAGAGGAGGCACGGCCGTGCTTCTTAGGCACGGCCTGGGCAACATGGGGCACGGCCCTGGGTTGTGGGGCACGGCCTGGGGAGGTGGAGAATGGCCCTGGGAGCCTCCGAAACACCCCAAATGACCTCTAAACACTTCCAAATGCCTCCAACTTGGTTTAACTTCATAGCTCTTTAAGTATCCTACAAAAATACATCAAAAATGTTAGATTCAACCCAAAATTTGTAGGAATAAGCAATATGATCTAAAATAAGTTCCTACTCGCAATATGTGTTAATATTCAATAGTTACACAACGAGAGGGTCAAAATATCAAGTTTTAGAGCCAAAATAAACTATGAAAATGAGTGTTATCAATTCCCCCACACTTATTCTTGCACGTCTCGGGCAAGGAAAGAAAACAAACATCTCCCTAAGTAACTCATATCAATACTTCAAAGAAAGTAAAAGGTAGCTACTTAGGCTTATCAAGTTTTCATAGATCAAGGCATAAAGAGACCCAATTCATACACAAGTCAACAAGCATGGTGATTTCAAGCACATGATTAAACTAAAACTTGATGTAATCCTCACAAGGTATGTGATGGTGGTGCTCTCACTCTCAATAGCATGTAAGTAACTGGAGTTTCCACTCAATGCAACTCATGATGTTTCACTACCATATGCTTGCATGTCTCCTACTCTCCACCACTATAAACACAAGTCTCCATGACTTCAAAGGCTTATCATATCCATGAAGAACAACTCATGTAACAATGAATCACAATGAAGCACAAAGAAACAAGAAAAACAACTGCTTATCCTCTTCCTTCCCTGGATGCGCATCCAACTCACTAAACATCATCAAACACTCCACTTCTAGAAAAATTGTACATCATATCAATGATCTTATTTTTTTTCAACAAAATTTCTCTTCAATGAAAATTTTTTTCTTTTCATTTTTTTTTTGAATTTTTTTTTTTTGGGATTTTTTTTTTTGGAATGTTGTTTTTTTTTTCTTTTCTCTTTTTTTTGTCTTTTTTTTTTCAATGTGAAGAGAATAAAAACCTATTTACAAATCATGATATGATGTGCAATCCATATAAGTCTCTCAACAACACTAATCAAATCTTTCTCAATAAAAATAAGGCTTCAAAAAAAATAAAGCATGGTTCAACCATGGTGATCAAGCACGACCCATTCATGCTATCAATTATATCTTGCCTCCAAATTTTTTTTTTCACTTGTCTCCTCCCCCACACTTAAACTTTGAACTCCATCTTCTCCATCCACCAAGGGAGATCTTCCAAAGACACAATGATATCTATGATTAAGTTTCCTTTATGGCATAATAGCACAGTTGGTTAGACTGTCGTGCTAATAACGTGAAGATTGCAAGTTTGAGACTTGCATGGGTCATTCATATTTTTTTCATTTTGCCCTCGGGACAGTTGGTTAGAGTGTTGTGCTAATAACGTGAAGATTGCAAGTTCGAGACTTGCATGGGTCATTCATATTTTTTTAATTTTATCCTCGGGACATAGTTGAGTTGGTTACGACGACGGGGTAGACTTGCTGAAGTGGCTAAGAATCAAATGTCCTCCCCCGTAGTGGCCAAATTTAGCTTCCCGATTTACCTCCTCACAGATGATCGTGGGGCCAACCGTGTGGGACCACTAGGGTTACAGATTCCATCTTTTGCTGAAGAGTTTCCTTTACACTTCTCTCTTACTTTGAGTTGTAAAATACTTTCATTCATGTCTTTGGCTTGTATCTCCATCTCCAATTACAGCAAGGAACACGGTCTGACTATGGCCCTTGACACGGTCGTGCCCTGTACTATGGCTCTGATGATCAAATTCTAACATGCACTATGGTATGGCCGTGCCCCCTGACACTGATGTGGTGCTTTGAAAAATGATGACGATTCCCTTGAGTTATTAAAAATATTTGTTAATTTTTGATATCTTTAGAAGCTATAAAAGAACCATGGAGCATTGATTTAGAGATATTTGGGATTAGGGGATCTCCCATTCCCTATCAAAAGTTTTCCTATGATAGGGAACCCTAGGAGAGAGTCATCTTCCAAGACTCCGTAAATATTCCATCAACCAAGGGAGATCTTCCAAAGACACATTGATATCTATGATTAAGTTTTTTTATGGCTTATTAGCTCAGTTGGTTAGAGCGTCGTGTTAATAACGCGAATGTTGCAGGTTCGAGACCTATATGGGCAATTCATATTTTTTTAATTTTGCCCTCGGAGCAAAGTTGAGTTGGTTACGATGGGGTAGACTTGCTAAAGTGGGCAAGGATCAAATCTCGACGAAGCTGAGGCAATGCCCTCCCCCATAGTGGCCAATTGCAACTTCCCGATTTACCTCCTCACAAATGATCGTATGGTCGACCGTGTAGGACAGCTAGGATTACGAATTTCATCTTTTATCGAAGAGTTTCCTTTACACTTCTCTCTTACTTTAAGTTGTAAAATACTTTCATTCATGTCTTTGACTTGTATCTCCATCTCCAATTGCAGCAAGGAACATGGCCTGACTATGGCCCTTGACATGGTCGTGCCCTGTACTATGGCTCTGATGACTAGATTCTAATAGTCACTATGGTCTGGCCGTGTCCCCAGACACAGATGTTGTGCATTGAAACATGATGATAATGCCCCTGAGTTGTTAGAAAAATTCATTAATTTTTTATATCTTTAGAAGCTATAAAAGAACCATGGAGCATTGATTTAGAGATATTTGGGATTAGGGAATCTCCCATTCCCTGTCGAAAATTTTCCTATGACAGGGAACCCTAGGAGAGAGTCATCTTCCAAGACTCTGTAAAGATTCCATCTACCAAGGGAGATCTTCCAAAGACACATTAATATCTATGATTAAGTTTCCTTCATGGCCTATTAGCTCAGTTGGTTAGAGCGTCGTGCTAATAATGCGAAGGTCGCAGGTTCGAGACCTGCATGGGCCATTCATATTTTTTTAATTTTGCCCTCGGGGCATAGTTGAGTTACTTATGATGGGGTAGACTTGCTGAAGTTGGCAAGGATCAAATCTCGACGAAGCTGAGGTAATGCCCTCCCCCGTAGAGGTCAATTACAGCTTCCCGATTTACCTCTTCACAAGTGATCGTGGAGTCGACTATGTGGGACCGCTAGGGTTACGGATTCCACCTTTTACTGAAGAGTTTTCTTTACACTTCTCTCTTACTTTGAGTTGTAAAATACTTTCATTCATGTCTTTGTCTTGTATCTCCATCTCCAATTGCAGCAAGGAACACGACCTGACTGTGACCCTTGACATGATCATGCCCTGTACTTTGGCTCTAATGACCAGATTCTAATAGTCACTCTGGTCTAGCCGTGTCCCTTGACACAGATGTGGTGCATTGAAACATGATGACGACGCCCCTGAGTTTTTAGAAAAATTTGTTAATTTTTGATATCTTAAAAAGCTATAAAAGAACCATGGAGCATTGATTTAGAGATATTTAGGATTAAGGGATCTCCCATTCCCTATCGAAAGTTTTCATTTGATAGTGAACCCTAGCAGAGAGTCATCTTCCAAGACTCTGTAAAGATTCCATCTACCAAGGGAGATCTTCCAAAGACACATTGATATCTATGATTAAGTTTCCTTAATGGCATATTAGCTCAGTTGGTTAGAGCGTCGTGCTAATAACGCGAAGGTCGCAGGTTCGAGACCTGCATGGGCCATTCATATTTTTTTAATTTTGCCTCGGGGCATAGTTGAGTTTGTTATGACGGGGTAGACTTGCTGAAGTTGGCAAGGATCAAATCTCGACGAAGCTGAGGCAATGCCCTCCCCCATGGTGGCCAATTGCAACTTCCCGATTTACCTCCTCACAGATGATCGTGGGGCCGACCATGTGGGACCGCTAGGGTTACGGATTCTACCTTTTCACTACTAGAAAAAAGTTAATAGACAACGCGAAAAACGCGTTGTCTTTGTGGGTTAAAAAGCGTTGTAAGAGGCCCTGTTGTAAAAGGGGTCCCTCAACGACAATACTTTTTAAGCATTGTCTTTGTTAACATTGGCAACACTTTCGCAACGCAGAAAAAGCGTTATAAATATTACAACATTTTTTGCGACGCTTTAAAAATGTTATTTTTAATAAGTATGACAACACATTTTGCAACGGTTAAAAAGTATTGTAATTTTGTTACAAATTGCTTGGGTATTACAACGTTTTAAAAAGCGTTGTCTTTTGATTTTTTTAGCAGTAAATAAGAAACCAATATATTTTGTAAATACAAAACCATTGACTACAAAATTTACTAAATGACTTCCATATACAAAAATATTATCTATTATATTTACACAAAATCATTGTTACAGCTTATACAAAAGTTGTAGCATATGTCTATAACATACAACTTCATAACACATGTCCATAACATACAGCTTATACAAAAGTTGTAGCATCAACTTTCAACATCAAGGTACAACTTCAATATACAACTTTCAACACAGAAGGTCCATAACATCCATTGATGGTACACAACACAGCGGCTTCTCTATCACACAACAGCAGGTCCATAACATAAAAGCAGAATAATGTCCAACACAACAGCGGCTTCTCCATCACCAAGTAACAGCAGAATAATGTCTAACAGCAGCAGAAATAGAAAAGGTGCATCACAACATTAGCAGCAGAATAGAATCGCTCAGATACTATTCTCTCTCAGATACTGTAACATACAGTAGGGTTCTCTCTCAGATACTGCAATGCCTTTTCCTTACCTTGGCCAAGCCTGATGAAACCACTAGTAAGATGTAGCATACAGAATCAAACAGATAAGCAACTTCCATGAGTTTAATCACTATGGTTACATGAGACAACAAATCCTTGACTAAGGGACATAGACCTTAATTGTTGCTATCTGATATCTAAATTGAGCTTTATCTGTAACTACATGGATATAAAATAAGAGATGCAAAGTCCTATACTTGAACCTTGAACGTGTTTGTATGCAGGATAGTGGAAAATACCAAACAAAAATAAAGGTGAGCAGGAATAAGTGTGGTGAACTGTTTGAAGGGCCTATGCTATGAGCTGAAGGCAAGCAGCTAACTGATGAATTAGGGTTTTATTAATTTTTAATCGATTTATTTTTGGGCTTTTACATGAAAATATATTTAAAAATGAATCGATTCATTCATATTTGTCCCATATTGCATAATTTGAGGTTTGATATAATTTTTGTGATTTAATGGTGATTTTTTGGCATTAAATGGATTTTTATTGATTTTAGGGCTAAATCGGACCCGACTCGAGCTAAACCGTGGTCAACTCAAGTCAAAATCGTCAAACCGATCAAGCCAACATGGAGGACATGACTTAGATCGAGCCCGATCAAAATCTCTGAATTTTTTGGAAACCCTAGACTGCCCTAGAGCCTGGATCAAGTCTCAGCCGTTGGATTCAAAATGGACAGTCCAGATCTGTTGATTAATCAGAGTATAAAAACAAAAACATTAGGGAATGAACAGTGTTGGCTGCGCACTGTTCATCGTCTCCGCCCCGCGCGTATCCCTGTTAGGGAGCGTAACTCCCGGCCAAGCCCCGTCCAAATTTTCATTCTCCGGCGTGTTTCTGGATTCCCGAGGAGGCTGGAACCGGTCCGTTGGGCATCATCGGCAGCTGGAAGCTCGGTGACGGCGAGGTTTTCTCCGCCGCTGGCACTCCTCCTTTCCTGGCGTTTCCGGCGAGTTGCTGAACAAACCGAAGCCGCGCGTCGACGAGGGGTCCTCCGAAGCTCGCGAAACAAGTCCAAGGTTTCAGCAAACTCATCAGCGCAAGAAGAAGGAGAGAAATTCCAGATTGCAGCTAAACAAACCTGTTTCGTTCCATTCTCTATTTTGAGGAGAGGGTTTCTCCTCAATTCGGTGCTGTGGACGTGAGTAGGCAATCTCCAGCTATTGGCTCGAGCTTCCGAAGGGATTTTCAAGGAGGAGGGTTTCCAAATTGATTCTTGTTTGACATCAAGAAAGAAAACACGAAGAAGAGGAAGATTGGATGAGTTTATGTTTTGTTCAAACTGTTTCTGCACATTGCATTTCTGAAATTCCATTTTGAACTTAGTTAATCAGTCCTTACAATTTTGAATTCTCAAATTATTGTTAGACCATTTGATTTTTGTCAAACTTGCTGTTTAAGAAGTGTTCTTGATCTCTAGATTGAGGTAGCTTAGCATTCGGGTGAATTTTTGAAGCCACGGTTTACTGTTCTGTGTCATCTCATGACTGTTCCGTGCCAAATCATTTTTGTAGTTATCAGAAAAAGCTAGGTAGGTTTAAGCAATTTGATTGCAATTTTAGGATTAGTTGACTAGGTTTAATTGATTTCAATTGTTTGGTTGTTGCTTACACCTCTCGGGCTGTTAAACTCATTTTACCTAGCATGGAGCTTTTCATTCAGCTAGTTTGCCCTAGGATTCGATTTGCATTAGGGTTTAGTTGGCTTTAGGGTTTCAATTTCTAGCATTTTCATTTATTAGTTGATTTTCATTTACATTTCATTCAAAAATACCAAAACCCCCATTTTTATAGAAAACCCCAAAAATACGACACCCAAGCTTGAATTGAACGATTTTCTACTAGTCCTTGGAAAAACACGACTCGAGGCCCCTATACTTCATTTATTTGCATTTATCGTGGGTTTTCGATAAAATCTATAAATTCTAATTTGCAACCCTACTCGTGACATCTAATCTAGGGTTGTCACTAACCTATTTTCTCCATAGCTATAACATGATCCTTTCTTGACAATAACATCCATCAACTCAGCACAATCCAGAAGACAACCCTAAATTTCAAATCAATGAGTCCAGAGAAAAAGCATTTCAATTCTGTAAAAAAAAAATAATAGAAGCAAGAACATTTTGAACCGACCAATTTACCAACTCCTTCACCAAATATAATTTCAAACTCAGCTTGTTTGTATGGTCTCGATACCTGAAGAAATGGAGACTCAACAAGTGATACACAAGAACAAAGGAAAAATAGATATAATAGTTAATATATGTAATTGTTGGGCGCTTACTTTTACTCAATCCAATAGTTTGAAATGAAGTTAACACAATTTCACAATTAACAAAAATGTTTGTTTATCATTTTTAAAGATGGTTTCTATCATTTTCAAAGATTTGGTGTGATAAGAATGACTGTATTTGCTAAACATACTTTGCTTTTCTGCACTCTAACACGCACCCTAATTCCAATATCTTCATCTCCTTTTGCCTGAAAAAAAAAACTAATGAAGTTATTCTAATTTATTAAAGTCGAGATAAAGAGAACTAGAAGTTAATCACTGAAGTCATTCACTCACAGATTTGATCTTTCCAATAGGGTGAATCTCTAGACGAAGTGATGCCATAAAGTTATTAGTGACAATTTACATTTAAGTGAAAACATGTGCCCATGGATTACTTAAAGCAACAAGATATTAGGTTACAGGAAATCAGATAATCTAGCAGATGGTTTAGATGAAAACACAGATCAACAATGATTCTTTAAGTTTTATAGTCAAGATTAACGGCTTCAAATTTCTTTAAAACATACAGGAAGTGTGTTGTAAAGAGCAATAACCTTGGTAGCTGCTAATCAACTGTCTCTAATTTGCAAAGATACAGAAACTCACAAAAATCAAACTATTACTAAGGTAAACAAAGTTCCTTTTTCAGAATCATTATACTTACTAAATCTAAGTAGAACATTAATATTGGCAACTTTTAAAAGTCAATAACAAATAATAGTATAAATGGGGAGAAAAAAACTAAGACATAAAAAATTATCCGAGTGAAACAAAAATTACTTTCTAATGCCATTTCCCCATTGTCAGGTTGGCAGACAATCAAATTTTCTATGTCAACTCCCAATGCCCTAGAATAAGTTGGATCAAAAGCATGCTCTGCATCAACAAGCATGGCATTGCCTCCCAATTTCTGCATATTAGTAGCCGAATACATAGTTGATTCAGTAATATACTTTAGCAGTTAAAAAAAATGTGTCACCTTGTGCTACAAACATTTATCATTTCTAAAGAAACAACACTAAACTTTTAAAGCTATACCTGTATTTCTGCAATTGCATGTAGAGCTAGCGTAGTCTTCCCACTACTTTCTGGACCAAATATCTGTTGAATCAGAAAAGAAAGACAATTTATAATTTCACAAATCACAATAATTCTAGAGCTATTCAATTCTTTAAGCATAGATAGAGAGATCCTTTTGTTTTCCTTGATTGTTATATGAAATAACATAAAACTCTATGATTTACAAATTTATCAAATTAAAAAACTAAATAATATTATTCCATTCTTTTCTAGTAGTTTCTATGTTTTCTAAATTAAAGATAAATGCTCAAGTGTAAAGGACAAAAATTAAAAAATACTAAAAATTAGTAGACCATGACCAATCACTATAGAATTAGACTGATAAATAATGAAAAATGTTTACCTCTACAATTCGTCCTCTGGGAAGACCGCTACCTAGAGCAAAATCTAAAGTTAAACACCCACTTGGAAAAGTCTCTCTGCAGTGAAGATCAATCTTGTTAATCAAATTATCGAAATACAGCAGGCTTTTTACGTAAAACAAGTGAGATATATCAATAGTATACATACACTAAAGCACCACCAGCACTTCCTAATCTTGTAACACTTCCCTTGCCAAATGAACTGTTTATATCATTCATTGTTGCTTCCAATGCCTTAAGCTGCAACATATAGAAACCAACTTATTGTCATGCCAGGCTGACTGTAGAAGAAATGACAATAGCTTTAATAAGGCAGCAAGAGCAGTTGATGTATCATTGAAGGAACAATGATACAACTTTGTAAAATAAATGAAACTAATGTAAGTAAAACTCAATGTTTCAAATATTAGCCAATAACAACTCAAGCACATGCAGACTAGCACAAATCAATAGACCAATTAAGCTAATATCTTCTTATTTATAGGTAAGTCATGCACAACCTTCCTACATTATCAACTTTGGACAAGTTAAGGTCAAAATATGGTGAGCATATATTTGAGTTCAGTTTTCCTTATGAGAAATGCACAGACTTGAGATCCTGGATATAAACCCTCAACGACAATACTTTTAAAAAACCAAGAGATAAATTTTTTATCCTCAAACAAAATTGGTCTGAAATTTATTACCTGAGATCTCAATAGCTGTGCATTTTCCTCCTCCAATTTTGACACTAAAGTTTCAAGCTCAGCAATATATGCCTAAAAACATCAAGTTACAGAGGAAAAAAATTCAAGCTTTTAGGGTCTACCTAGTAATTCAGTGACCAGTCTAACTTTGGAAACCGAGGGCAAACCAAAAACCTATTTTCTCTCCCTTGATCGTGCAGCAGACTCCCTGTTCTTTATCATCCTCTTTTGCCGCTGCATAGCAACCCTATCCGCTGGATCCAACAACGGTCTCTTCCTCCCTCTACTACTTGCCACACCCTCTGCTCCGTTAACAAATTCAACAACCAGATTATCCCACCAATGGATTCGGCCCGCCACCAGCTTGGATGGAACCGGACAGGATTCCGACATCCTCCTCTGCCACCGCCCTTGCCCGCGCCAAGAAGTCCTCCAACGTCATCTCCGACCCAAGTCCCTCCCCGCCCTCGGCCACCCGGCCAGCGGTGATCTCCCGCCATACCTCCTCCACCGTCTTCCCGCCGATGCTCATGAGCGACGCCAAGCTGCTACCCTGTCCCGACACTGAGGCTCCCCCATCCGCCCCCAAGGCGGCGGTGTTCTCGGTGCATATGCCGCGGAAAAGCTCCTCCATGCTCATTGACCCGAGGCTCTTGGTGAGTCTGCCGCCTCCGCTGACGGAGCTTTGGAGATCAGCGACGGGGAGAGAGCAGATGGAGATCTGGTGCGTGAGATTGGAGTTGGCGGAGGATGACGACGCCATCACCCTCGAAGACGCCATCGGGAAGCAACTTGGATCTTCAAGTGGCACCGGCGATTAGGGTTAGGGTTTTCAAAGATCCATGTCTCTCTCCATCGCTGAATCCACATGAAGCACGAGAGACAGAGAGAGAGAGCGATTTATTTGCAGAAAAGATGGACCAAAGTCCAATTTATTGACTTTTGAATCCTTCTTCTGTAAACAAACCAATAAATGCATAGAAAATTTCATGTTGGCACGAGGAGGTCACCGTACGCACTAGAGGAGCACGGGCCTAGAGGAGCACCGCCCTAGAGGGGAGCACGGGCCTGGAGGAGCATCGGATGCGGCTTCCATTCTATCTTCGTCTTAGCCTCTTCACAGCGGCGCGAAGAGGAGCTAGAGGTGTGAAAGGGGCGGGAGAAGAGGAGAGGCACGAAAGGGGGGGCCGGGAGAAGAGTAGCTACTAGCTAGAGGTGCGAGAGGGGGCGGGAGAGGCACGAAAATGGAGCGGGAGAAGAGTAGCTACTAGCTAGAGGTGCGAGAGGGGGCGGGAGAGGCACGAAAATGGAGCGGGAGAAGACGAGCTAGAGGTGCGAGCGGGAGGGGACGAAAATGGGACGGGAGAAGAGAAGAGGAAGCATACGCACGAACAAAATCGCGGACTCGCCCGATAAAAATCCTGGATATAAACCCTCTAAACCCTCAACGACAACCCTCAACGACAATACTTTTAAAAAGCATTTTCTTTGGTAAAAAAACCGCTAAAAGACAACGTTTTCGACAACGGTTTTTTAAAAGTGTTGTGGTTGACCCAAAATAAACGCTAATAGACAACGCTTTCAGAACAAACGTTGTCTTTTAGTTTTAAAAGACAATGTTTTTGAGTAAAAACGTTGTAAATTAAAAAACCACAACGCTTTTGCTAAAAACCGTTGTCTTTGGGGCATTGTCTATTAACTTTTTTCTAGTAGTGTTTATCGGAGAGTTTCCTTTACACTTCTCTCTTACTTTGAGTTGTAAAATACTTTCATTCATGTCTTTAATGTAGGTCTAAAAGGATGTCCACATCTCCACAATGGCATGATATTGTCCACTTTGGGCCTAAGCCCTTATGGCTTTGCTCTTGGGCTCTCTCCAAAAGGTCTCATTCCAATGGAGATATCTTTCATCCTTTTAAACCTATGATCTTTTCCATGTGTTATAGATGTGGGACTATGTTTGCACCTTTGCAACCCAACAATCCCCCCCTCAAACAAAGGACCACAGGCTCCCCTCAAACGGAAAGCCTCCGTTTGATGTCTGAATCCTCGACCCACCAGGACTTCATGCCCAGCCGCAACCAGGACTTCATGCCCCTCGGTCCACTCGACCTACTAGGACTTCCTGCCCAGCCGCAACCAGGACTTCATGCCCCTCGGTCCACTCGACCTACTAGGACTTCCTGCCCAGCCGCAACCAAGACTTCCTGCCCCTCGGTCCACTCGACCTACTAGGACTTCCTGCCCAGTGTCTGGTCCTCTTGATTCAAACACGGGAGCCCCCACTTCCTTTGTTTTTAAGGTTCAACCCACATGGTTAGATCCGGATCATGACTCATCCGGCGGTTAGTCCGGTGAAGAGCGGTTTCGCTCTGATACCAATTGTAGGGTCTAAAAGGATGTCCACATCTCCACAATGGCATGATATTGTCCACTTTGGGCCTAAGCCCTCATGGCTTTGCTCTTGGGCTCTCCCCAAAAGGCCTCATTCCAATGGAGATATCTTTCATCCTTTTAAATTCATGATCTTTTCCATGTGTTATAGATGTGAAACTATGTTTGCACCTTTGCAACCTAACATTTAACTTGTATCTCCATCTCCAATTGCAGCAAGGAACACGGCCTGACTGTGGCCCTTGACACGGTCGCACCCTGTATTATGGCTCTGATGACCAGATACTAATAGTCACTATGGTATGGTCGTATCCCCGGGCACAGATGTGGTGCATTGAAACATGATGACGATGCCCCTGAGTTTTTAGAAAAATTTGTTAATTTTTTATTTCTTTAAAAGCTATAAAAGAACCATGGAGCATAGATTTAAAGATATTTTGGATTAGGGGATCTCCCATTCCCTGTCGAAAGTTTTCCTATGACAGGGAACCCTAGGAGAGAGTCATCTTCCAAGACTCTGTAAAGATTCCATCTACCAAGGGAGATCTTTCAAAGACACATTGATATCTATGATTAAGTTTCCTTCATGGCCTATTAGCTCAGTTGGTTAGAGCGTCATGCTAATAACGCGAAGGTCGCAGGTTTGAGACCTGCATGGGCCATTCATATTTTTTTAATTTTGCCCACGGGGCATAGTTGAGTTAGTTATGACGAGGTAGACTTGCTGAAGTTGGCAAGGATCAAATCTTGACGAAGCTGAGGCAATGCCCTCCCCCGTAGTGGCCAATTGCAGCTTCCCAATTTACCTCCTCACAGGTGATCATGGGGTCGACTGTGTGGGACCGCTAGGGTTACGGATTCCACCTTTTACTGAAGAGTTTCCTTTACACTTCTCTCTTACTTTGAGTTGTAAAATACTTTCATTCATGTCTTTGTCTTGTATCTCCATCTCCAATTGCAGCAAGGAACACGGCCTGACTGTGGCCCTTGACATGATCGTGCCCTGTACTATGGCTCTGATGACCATATTCTAATAGTCACTATGGTCTGGTCGTGTCCCCTGACACAGATGTGGTGCATTGAAACATGATGGCGACACCCCTGAGTTTTTAGAAAAATTTGTTAATTTTTGATATCTTTAGAAGCTATAAAAGAACCATGGAGCATTAATTTAGAGATATTTGGGATTAAGGGATCTCCCATTCCCTATCAAAAGTTTTCATTTGACAGGGAACCCTAAGAGAGAGTCATCTTCCAAGACTCCGTAAAGATTCCATCCACCAAGGGAGATCTTTCAAAGACACATTAATATCTATGATTATTTTTTTATGGCATATTAGCTCAGTTGGTTAGAGCGTCATGCTAATAACGTGAAGGTCGCATGTTCGAGAATTGCATGGGTCATTCATATTTTTTTAATTTTGCCATCGGGACATAATTGAGTTGGTTACAATGATGGGGTAGACTTGCTGAAGTGGATAAGGATCAAATGCCCTCCCCCGTAGTGACCAATTGTAGTTTCCAGATTTACCTCCTCACAGATGATCGTGGGGCCAACCGTGTGAGACCACTAGGGTTATGGATTCCATCTTTTGCTGAAGAGTTTCCTTTACACTTCTCTCTTACTTTGAGTTGTAAAATACTTTCATTCATGCCTTTGGCTTGTATCTCCATCTCCAATTGCAGCAAGGAACACGGTCTGACTATGGCCCTTGACACGGTCGTGCCCTGTACTATGGCTCTAATGATCAAATTCTAACATGCACTATGGTTTGGTTGTGCTCCCTGACACTGATGTGGTGCATTGAAACATGATGATGATGCCCTTGAGTTTTTAGAAAATCGTTAATTTTTTATATCTTTAGAAGCTATAAACGAACCATGGAGCATTGATTTAGAGATATTTGGTATTAGGGGATCTCCCATTCCCTATCGAAAGTTTTCCTATGGCAGGGAACCCTAGGAGAGAGTCATCTTCCAAGACTCCGAAAATATTCCATCTACCAAGGGAGATCTTCCAAAGACACATTGATATCTATGATTAAGTTTCCTTCATGGCCTATTAGCTCAGTTGGTTAGAGCGTCGTGCTAATAACGCGAAGGTCGTAGGTTCGAGACCTGCATGGGCCATTCATTTTTTTTTTAATTTTGCCCTCGGGGCATAGTTGAGTTGGTTATGATGAGGTAGACTTGCTGAAGTTGGCAAGAATCAAATCCTGACGAAGCTGAGGCAATGCCCTCCCCCGTAGTAGCCAATTGCAGCTTTCCAATTTACCTCCTCACAGATGATCGTGGGGTCGACTGTGTGGGACCGCTAGGGTTACAGATTCCACCTTTTACTGAAGAGTTTCCTTTACACTTCTCTCTTACTTTGAGTTGTAAAATACTTTCATTCATGTCTTTGTCTTGTATCTCCATCTCCAATTGCAGCAAGGAACACGGCCTGACTGTGGCCCTTGACATGATCGTGCCCTGTACTATGGCTCTGATGACCAGATTCTAATAGTCACTATGGTCTGGTCGTGTCCCCTGACACAGATGTGGTGCATTGAAACATGATGACGATGCCCCTGAGTTTTTAGAAAAATTTGTTAATTTTTTATATCTTTAGAAGCTATAAAAGAACCATGGAGCATTGATTTAGAGATATTTTGGATTAGGGGATCTCCCATTCCCTGTCGAAAGTTTTCCTATGGCAGGGAACCCTTGGAGAGAGTCATCTTCCAAGACTCTGTAAAGATTCCATCTACCAAGGGAGATCTTTCAAAGACACATTGATATCTATGATTAAGTTTCCTTCATGGCCTATTAGCTCAGTTGGTTAGAGCGTCGTGCTAATAACGCGAAGGTCGCAGGTTCGAGACCTGCATGGGTCATTCATATTTTTTAATTTTGCCCTCGGGGCATAGTTGAGTTAGTTATGACGAGGTAGACTTGCTGAAGTTGGCAAGGATCAAATCTCGACGAAGCTGAGGCAATGCCCTCCCCCATAGTGGCCAATTGCAGCTTCCCAATTTACCTCCTCACAGGTGATCGTGGGGTCGACTGTGTGGGACCGCTAGGGTTACGGATTCCACCTTTTACTGAAGAGTTTCCTTTACACTTCTCTCTTACTTTGAGTTGTAAAATACTTTCATTCATGTCTTTGTCTTGTATCTCCATCTCCAATTGTAGCAAGGAACACGGCCTGACTGTGGCCCTTGACATGATCATGCCTTGTACTATGGCTCTAATGACCAGATTTTAACAGTCACTACGGTCTGGCCATGTCCCCAGACACAGATGTGGTGCATTGAAACATGATGATGACGCCCCTAAGTTTTTAGAAAAATTCATTAATTTTTTATATCTTTAGAAGCTATAAAAGAACCATGGAGCATTGGTTTAGAGATATTTGGGATTAGGGGATCTCCCATTCCCTATCGAAAGTTTTCATATGACAGGGAACCCTAAGAGAGAGTCATCTTCCAAGACCCCGTAAAGATTCCATCCACCAAGGGAGATCTTCCAAAGACACAATGATATCTATGATTAAGTTTCCTTTATGGCATAATAGCACAGTTGGTTAGACTGTCGTGCTAATAACATGAAGATTGCAAGTTCGAGACTTGCATGGGCCATTCATATTTTTTTCATTTTGCCCTCGGGACAGTTGGTTAGAGTGTCGTGCTAATAACGTGAAGATTGCAAGTTCGAGACTTGCATGGGCCATTCATATTTTTTTTAATTTTACCCTCGGGACATAGTTGAGTTGGTTACGACGACGGGGTAGACTTACTGAAGTGGCTAAGAATCAAATGTCCTCCCCCGTAGTGGCCAAATTTAGCTTCCCGATTTACCTCCTCACAGATGATCGTGGGGCCAACCGTGTGGGACCACTAGGGTTACAGATTCCATCTTTTGCTGAAGAGTTTCCTTTACACTTCTCTCTTACTTTGAGTTGTAAAATACTTTCATTCATGTCTTTGGCTTGTATCTCCATCTCCAATTACAGCAAGGAACACGGTCTGACTATGGCCCTTGACACGGTCGTGCCCTGTACTATGGCTCTGATGATCAAATTCTAACATGCACTATGGTATGGCCGTGCCCCCTGACACTGATGTGGTGCTATGAAAAATGATGACGATTCCCTTGAGTTATTAAAAATATTTGTTAATTTTTGATATCTTTAGAAGCTATAAAAGAACCATGGAGCATTGATTTAGAGATATTTGGGATTAGGGGATCTCCCATTCCCTATCAAAAGTTTTCCTATGATAGGGAACCCTAGGAGAGAGTCATCTTCCAAGACTCCGTAAATATTCCATCAACCAAGGGAGATCTTCCAAAGACACATTGATATCTATGATTAAGTTTTTTTATGGCCTATTAGCTCAGTTGGTTAGAGCGTCGTGTTAATAACGCGAATGTTGCAAGTTCGAGACCTATATGGGCCATTCATATTTTTTTAATTTTGCCCTCGGAGCATAGTTGAGTTGGTTACAATGGGGTAGACTTGCTAAAGTGGGCAAGGATCAAATCTCGACGAAGCTGAGGCAATGCCCTCGCCCATAGTGGCCAATTGCAGCTTCCCAATTTACCTCCTCACAAATGATCGTATGGCCGACCATGTAGGACAACTAGGATTACGAATTTCATCTTTTATCGAAGAGTTTCCTTTACACTTCTCTCTTACTTTGAGTTGTAAAATACTTTCATTCATGTCTTTGACTTGTATCTCCATCTCCAATTGCAGCAAGGAACACGGCCTGACTGTGGCCCTTGACACGGTCGCACCCTGTACTATGGCTCTGATGACCAGATTCTAATAGTCACTATGGTATGGCCGTGTCCCCGGACACAGATGTTGTGCATTGAAACATGATGACGATGCCCCTGAGTTTTTAGAAAAATTCGTTAATTTTTTATATCTTTAGAAGCTATAAAAGAACCATGGAGCATATATTTAGAGATATTTGAGATTAGGGGATCTCCCATTCCCTATCGAAAGTTTTCCTATGACAGGGAACCCTAGGAGAGAGTCATCTTCCAAGACTCTGTAAAGATTCCATCTACCAAAGGAGATCTTCCAAAGACACATTGATATCTATGATTAAGTTTCCTACATGGCCTATTAGCTCAGTTGGTTAGAGCGTCGTGCCAATAACGCGAAGGTCACAGGTTCGAGACCTGCATGGGCCATTTATATTTTTTTAATTTTGCCCTCGGGGCATAGTTGAGTTAGTTATGACGGGGTAGACTTGCTGAAGTTGGCAAGGATCAAATCTCGACGAAGCTGAGGCAATGCCCTCCCCCGTAGTGGCCAATTGCAGCTTCCTGATTTACCTCCTCATAGGTTATCATGGGGTCAACTGTGTGGGACCGCTAGGGTTTCGGATTCCACCTTTTACTGAAGAGTTTCCTTTAAACTTCTCTCTTACTTTGAGTTGTAAAATACTTTCATTCGTGTCTTTGGCTTGTATCTCCATCTCCAATTTCAGCAAGGAACACGGTCTGACTATGGCCCTTGACACGGTCGTGCCCTGTACTATGGCTCTGATTATCAAATTCTAACATGCACTATGGTCAGGTCGTTTTCCCTGACACTGATGTGGTGCATTGAAACATGATGACGATGCCCTTGAGTTTTTAGAAAAATCGTTAATTTTTTATATCTTTAGAAGCTATAAAAGAACCATGGTGCATTGATTTAGAGATATTTGGTATTAGGGGATCTCCCATTCCCTATCGAAAGTTTTCCTATGACAGGGAACCCTAGGAGAGAGTCATCTTCCAAGACTCCGTAAATATTCCATCTACCAAGGGAGATCTTCCAAAGACACATTGATATCTATGATTAAGTTTGCTTCATGGCCTATTAGCTCAGTTGGTTAGAGCGTCGTGCTAATAACGCGAAGGTCGCAGGTTCGAGACCTGCATGGGCCATTCATATTTTTTTAATTTTGCCCTCGGGGCATAGTTGAGTTGGTTATGATGGGGTTAACTTGCTGAAGTTGGCAAGGATCAAATCCCGACGAAGCTGAGGCAATGCCCTCCCCCATAGTGGCCAATTGCAGCTTCCCAATTTACCTCCTCACAGATGATCGTGGGGCCGACCATGTGGGACCGCTAGGGTTACGGATTCCACCTTTTATCGAAGAGTTTCCTTTACACTTCTCTCTTACTTTGAGTTGTAAAATACTTTCATTTATGTCTTTGACTTGTATCTCTATCTCCAATTGCAGCAAGGAACACGGCCTGACTGTGGCCCTTGACACGTTCGCACCCTGTACTATGGCTCTGATGACCAGATTCTAATAGTCACTATGGTATGGCCGTGTCCCCGGACACAGATGTGGTGCATTGAAACATGATGATGATGCCCCTGAGTTTTTAGAAAAATTCATTAATTTTTTATAACTTTAGAAGCTATAAAAGAACCATGGAGCATAGATTTAGAGATATTTGGGATTAGGGGATCTCCCATTCCCTGTCGAAAGTTTTCCTATGACAGGGAACCATAGGAGAGAGTCATCTTCCAAGACTCCGTAAAGATTCCATCTACCAAGGGAGATCTTTCAAAGACACATTAATATCTATGATTAAGTTTCCTTTATGGCCTATTAGCTCAGTTGGTTAGAGCGTCGTGCTAATAACGCGAAAGTCGCTGGTTCGAGACCTACATGGGTCATTCATATTTTTTTTTTAATTTTGCCCTTGGGGCATAGTTGAGTTGGTTACGATGGATTTCTGATCAGCCTTGACTATACTATTCCGTGGAGTTTTGGTTTTGGATGGTTGTGGTTATGTAGGATTATGGTTCTGATCAAAAGAAGAGGTGGAGCTGATTTCAAAACCTTGGATCTGAGGACCTTGATTTATTGGTCCTATTACACAAAGTTGGGTATTTTCTGGGGTCTATCATTGACAAACATCTTATCAGGTGGGTACCCCTGTGCTTGGTCAACACAGGTCCTCTTTTGTAGTACATAATTTAATTGTTTATCCTGTTGATACTCCTGCTACTTGTACTATTTATCTGATTGATACTATATGATATTCGTTGTTGAATATTTTCTAGTTGACCCTTGATATGGTTTGATACTATCCTGTTGAATCTCTTGATACTTAGGTGTGTTATCTAATTGATACCTTTTGATACTCGTTAATTGATACATGTTTGTTGACCTTGATTGACCTATCTATTGATAGTTCAGCCTTTAGTTGATATCGTTGATCTATGATGACCCCTCTTGATTCATGTTAATTTTACTGATTAGTTGTGACCATTACATGATGAGATGATTATCATAACATCTACATGCTAGAAGTAGGTGTTGTTGCTTGCTGTTGTTGTTATACCTCTCACTGCCTGTGTGGGTGAGAGCATTATAGCACTGCCTGTGTGGGTGCTACGCTCTGCCTATGTGGGTGTGATCATTATATCATTATAGCACTGCCTGTGTGTGTGCTACACACT
Source organism: Curcuma longa (assembly GCF_044706935.1). NCBI lineage: Eukaryota > Viridiplantae > Streptophyta > Magnoliopsida > Zingiberales > Zingiberaceae > Curcuma > Curcuma longa. The sequence continues at coordinate 25,886,156 of NC_133861.1, read as the reverse complement.
GTCTGTGTGGGTCCGACGCACTGCCTGTGTGGGTGCGATCATCTTAGCACTGCCTATGTGGGTGATAGCATGCTTTTGCTGTATTATACGATTTGGTACAGAGTCCATAACTTTCCATCTGTTATTGAAGATCCATATGGTACAACTTATAAATATGGGAAGCACACATAAATGGACTAAACGGATTATATTTTAGGATTTATCGTACTAGTACAGTCATTTGCTCTATCATAATCTAGATGTAATGCATATTGGGAAGAATATTTTTGATAATATGGTAAATACAATCATGGATATCTCTGAAAAAATGAAAGATAATTTAAATGCAAGAAAAGATATACGACTCATTTGTAAAAGACTCACTCTTGATGCCGATGAAAATAGTAGGGGACCAAAGTCAAAGGTAATTTATACATTAAATAGAGATCAGAGATGTATTATTTGTGAATGGTTAAAATCTTTAAAATTTTCAAATGGTTATGTCTCTAATATTGAAAGATGTGTTGACTTGAAAGAATACAAATTAATTGGTTTGAAAAGTCATGACTGTCATATATTCATGAAAAGACTTATTCCTATTTCATTTAAGGAACTTTTACTAAATTTTATCTGGGATGCAATTTCGGAGTTAAGCATTTTTCTTCATGATATTTGCTTAACAATTTTGAGACATTCACACATGAAGACTTTAGAGACAGATATTCCAATCATTTTGTACAATTTAGAAAGGATTTTTTCAACTTCATTTTTTGATTCCATGGAACATTTTTTAGTTTATTTGCTATATGAGGTCAAAGTTGGAGGTTCTGTCCATTATCAATGGATGTATCCATTTGAAAGGTATATTTTGAATTTTAATTAATGGATAAATATTTAATTATCTTATTATATATTGTTTATATCTAATATGATTTCTTATATGATAAATAGATTTCTATATCATTTGAAGAAAAAAGTAAAAAATAAAGTATATGTTGAAGTCTCTATTGTTAATGCATATATCGTAGAGGAAGTAATAACTTTTGCATCATATTATTTTGAGCCTCACGTTAAAAGCAAAAGGCGGATATCAGGAAGAAATGATGAAGGTCCTATTTATCCAAATTTAAACTCATTTTTAATTTTTAATTATCTTGGTCGATCAAGTGGACAATGTAAGCATAGATATTTAACTGGTCAAGAATGGCATGCAACCCAAACATATATTTTACTGAATTATCCAGAAGTCACACCATATTTCGAATGAGTATATATTTTATTTTTTTAATATTTTATATCATCATTATTTTATGTTATAATTTAATTTTTTGAAGGATTTTTCAACACTTATATTCTGAAATGTCGACACAAGACTTTGATCGATTTTGTGATGAAGAATTTGCACCGTGATTTAAATCATATATAAGTAGTCAATCTAACTTGTACTATCATTTATATATATATATATATATATATATGCAAATTTTTAAATATATTTTTTTGATTTTAGGTTCATGATAATCAAGCTCACCTTGAGCAGGAATTTCTATTTCATCTTTTTTTTTGGTTCAAAAGCATTGGTACGCACTTAGCCAACATATTTTATAAATAGATATAATTTTCATACTCAAGAATATAGAATGGAAAAGAGTACAATGAATGGTGGGATATATGTTCAATCATCAGATCATGATAGAAGTGCAAGCAATGATTTTTATGGTTTGATGGATGAAATTATAGAGGTAGAATACCCCGGATCAGAAATGCGAGTTATTTTATTTATGTGTAGTTGATTTGACCCTGTAAGAGGAATGAAAGTGCATCCACATTATAATTTGATTGAAATAAATCATAAGAGATTTTATAAAAAAATATGAACTATTTGTGTTGGCATAACAAGTTATTCAAGTATTCTATGCTTCATATCCTAGTTTGAGACGTGATAAAAATGATTTTTGGGTTGTTTGTAAAACTAAAGCACGGAAAAAGATTGTGGAATGTTGGGAAGATATTGCATATCAACAAGAGGAAGTTATAGGAATACATTTCAGACTGAAGAATATATTATTTCAATATTACGCGCGAGATCCTAACGAAATTGTAATAAATATGGATGCAAGTGAAATTAATGATAATGAATCTGACGACGATGACGACGACGATAATGCCAATGAAAATGAGGACTTTGATATTATATAAAAAATGAGGAGATCTTTTTAAAATGATAATGAAATTTTTATGAGTAATTTAGTTTTATTCTGTATATTTATATGACTTGATACTTATTTAATTGTTTATATATTGTCTAATTGTTAAATATTTGTAATTAACTATTAATGCACCGTATTTTTTTTATAGGTCATTACAGGTGATATTATTTATGTGTTTAGTTTTACACCTGCTTATATCGTAGCACATATGGTAAATTTTTCATATTCTCTTTATGTAATCAATATTTATTAATTATTTTATCTCATAACAATTTTGGTTGACAGTTTCGCAGAGGTAGTTATAGACGGAATACTCCTGGCCAGTTTGCTTCAACACCTGGCGCTGCAAGACCTTCGCATGCATCTTCGCCGCTAGAGTCGTTGCCTTCACAGTCTCCAATCCCTTCTCCCAAACAATCCGCTGTTGAGATGGAGGATATTTGCGAGTTTATAATCCTTCACGGCGATTCATAAGTATTTATCATTTTTTTAGATATTTAGATTTTATTTTATTTAGTTTATTTAATAATATTTATTTGAAATTTTTGTAGAGATTTAAAAATTTTGTACGAGTTATTCACGAAATTAATAAAATCATGAATAATCATTGGGGAGGGGCTTCTATGACTTATACCAGTACTCCAGCACCTACAAAAGAATAATTATGGTGGAATGAATTTAAGATATATGTTTCCTTCAATTGATATATCAAATTAAATTGAATATATATAATCATTTATTATTTTTTTAATTTTAGCGAGTATTTAATTGGGATCTATCAGAAGAATTGGAAATCGACCGGATTTTTAAAAAAATGTGGGGATCATATTCGGCATGTTCTAAATCATGCCAAGACCAGGGAAAAAAAACACCATGCATCATCGATGAAAATTAGACAAGGATCCTCGATTTTTGAGAAATCGAGGAAAGTAAAGAAAGAAGTCATCAGAATAAGGCAAATCAAATATTGAATTCTAGTCACTCATCTACTACATATGCGAGAGACTCCAACAACATTGAGGAACATACACGCAGATTGGTAAATTTTTTATAAACACTACATTACTAATTAAATTTAAATTATTATATTATTTCTAACAATGCAATTTTAGGCTAAGGAGTCGGGGAAGAAGCCGTTTTTTATTGAGATATTTACCCGCACATTTCAAAAAAAAGATAAGACTTGGAGCGGGGAGAGAGCTAAAGCTATGAAGGTTTGGATTTTAATATTTAACTTAATTGGATTCTAATAGTTATGTATCTTCTTTAACTTATTAAATGTATTTGTATTTCGATACAAGAAGAATATGATGAGCTCGAGCTGGCACAGAGAAGTTCAAGTGCTAGTGATAATGCTGATGGATCTGAGTCCTCTGTTGGGAATGACCTGAATATTTGGTTGGAGGCAAGTGGAGGATCCAAGGGGGGAGGATATTGGGAATGGGTTCTCTAAGCAAAACTCATCAAGTTGTTGGCACATCTTCTTCCACCCCACCAGCAATGAAGGCACAGATAGAAAATCTAACTGAAGATGTCTCTAATTTAAAGGGCATAATTTTGTAAAGGGATAAAGAAATGAGAGAAATGCGTAGACAACAGGATTTTATTATATATTATCTTCAGTTAGGCTCCGCTCCGAGTCAGCTTCCTCCTGGTTCCGGTGATGACTGTGATGAGGTTGATTCTTCATAAGCTTAGTTGTGTATCAATTTGATTTTTCTCACAATTAGCATTGCTTTAATTTTTTTTTTTTGTAAATCTTTTATTTTTTTATTGATTAATATTATTATTTTATTTCAAATAGGGTTGGCGAAACCAAGGACGGCTGTGAGATAAGTATTTACATATTATAATTTATTTATATAAAATAATATTTTTTATTTGCTATTGTCGGAAAAGAAAAAGAAGCATGGATGGAGAAAACAGTGAAGAAGCAGAAAGTATTGTCCGAGGTCAATGCCGTGGACGATGATACTTTTTGCTTCTTGTGGTTTTGAGACTTTGTTAGTTGTTTGGATACTTTATTGGATGTTCTGAGACTATGTTGGATATTTTGAGATATTTATTTATTCTCCTATATTGGATGTTTTGATGTTTTAAATGTTTAGATACATTTGCATTCAGGATGAATATTTTGAGACTTTGTGTGAATGTTTGATTTATATTTCATTGAAATATGTTTGCTTGTTTGAATGTGTTTGTTTATTAAGATGTGTTTGTGTGTTATGATGTGATTGATTGTTGTGAATTATGTGATGAATTAGTAGTTTTGAAATGAAGTGAATTTGTATATGTAAACAGGCTTGTGTTTGTAAAAATGATTCATATTTTGATAGAATGGAATGAATCTATGAGAAATTTTAAAGGTCTGCGATGAATTTTGCTATCAAAACAGTTTCATCGTAAAATTATCATAATTTTACTATGCTATTGAAACTTTGGAGATGAAAATATGCTTTCATCGTCAATTTAGCAGATATTCGTCGTCAATTTGGCAACGAACTTTCCTTTCATCGTCAATTTTGACGACGAAAATTATTTTCGTCGTCAAATTGACGATTCTCCTATAGCCTCTCTATTGTGTTGTGGTCCCTCCACATGGGCCACATTTGGGCTTTTACCCTAAGCCCACTTTGGCGGTATTCTATTTAAACTGAGGAGGGCAGTCGTCGCAAACTACGCAGCGAGAGAAACAAAAAGGAGAGAAAGAAGGTGTGCAGATTTTTCCAGCGCAGTCTCAGAAAAACTCAGTTTGTCGGAGTTTGAACCGTTGGATCATCGTCAAATTTTGACAGCGTGTTCGTAACATCTTGTGCATCATTCTGAACGGTGGAGATCGGATTTTGACATCTGTTTATTGAGGTCATTCTTTCCCAACAAGTGGTATTAGAGCTAGGTTGATTGGTTTGATATATTTTTGTGTTAATCAAATGGAGGATCAAGTAGCAACAACAATACTATGATTAAGCTCACGGCTACCAATTACTCAATTTGGAAGTCGCGAATGGAGGATTTATTATGCTGTCTTGATTATGAAGACTGTAAAATACGGTAAAAAAAATAAAAAAAATAAAATGGTTAATGGTTAACGGGTTTAAACCCCGTTAACCCATTAGGAATCCAATAACCCTCCCCCTAATCGCGACTTCTCCTCTTCCGCCCGACTCTTCTCCTTCCGCCCGACGCCTCTTCTTCTTCCCCCACCTGCCGCACCCTTTACTTCTTCCGACGGAAAACGTTATTGAGGTTAGTTATATTAATTGATTTATATAACTAATCAGTTGATGGGATAAGTGGTGTTATTTGAATTTAATTGGATTCAAGTGGTGAGCAAATCATGGTTGGATTAGTTTAACTCTTGGTTGGGTTAATTCGAATGGGGTTAAACAAATATTAAGAATTTGCTAAGGTTTTATTGGATAGGAATATTTATATCGTTGTAATTAGAAATCTTATTTATTCTAATTACATGACACTGAACCAGACTTTTGACGGAGGTTCTTTTTCTTATACGAATCGGACAATCTTTTGAAGGCGGGTACCTTGACTTATCTCTTTTGATATGTCAATTATGATATGTATGGTTTGGTATCTAGTAGTAAATTTTTATGCATGTATATATTTGCCCTAGCATGCTTCTATCTGATACAGACTGTTTGCCTTTATCTGATACTTGTTCTTAGATTAGGGATACATTGTTTCCTTTACTAGGCATTGATTTATTTCTGGTTATACCTTGCATGTATACCTAGACCTATGATACTCAAGGCATTTTGTCTTGCCCAATCTGGTGCATATTATATGGAGGCATAGTTTGGTACGATTGCATACATTAGTGTCATGCATCATCCTTGCATTATTGCATGCTAGCGATCATCGGCTCCTCCTTGATAGTCGTAGTCTGAGCCCGTCGCTAGTTACATGATCTGCACACACAACCACTCATGGATTAGTGGTATATCAGGAGGGTGTGTGCAGTTGCTCTGTCAGGGCTCCGCTCGGCCGCATCAAAGGTATATGGTGCCATAGTGCCGTAGCGTGGTAGCATTACAGGGATCCCTCCTTCGTATTATGAGACGAGGAGATGAGAGCTTTGCTCCCCCATATGATTTGGGGTAGGAGGATAGGTGTACTCCGCCAGCATCCTGTCCACTCGGTCACTGAGCAGTGATGGCAGAGTGCACAGTTGTCACAGCCCTACCCACTCGACCTCACCATTGTGGTGACGGTGGCTGACTGGCGTCAGGGGTGACCATGTCATTGCATCATGTGCATACTGCATGGTTTGCATTGCTTGCTGTATTTGTTTGCTGCATATGTTTGACATGCATACAGGAGGACTTATGCATTTGGTTAGGCGACCTTACATCTATTTGCATGGTTCATGCTATGATTCTGGTATGTACAGTTTTCCAGTTCCAGTGTGTATTTCTTTCTGTACAGGCATGATTATTTACCAGTAGATAGTTTATTATACATATCTATTGAATACCCGCTGAGTTCTTTGAACTCATCCCGTTGGTTGATTTCTCTTTTCAGGATGACGTCTGTCTAGAGAGCCGAGCTGCTAGTCCCATGTCGAGATCTCGACACTTTTGGTTTTGTTATTATTATCAGTACTTTTGTTTCAGAGTTTGCTTTATATCATGTATATTTTTGAATACATCTTGTGGTTTTGGTGTGCATGTGATATGTTACTAGTTGTGGATCTTATTTCAGTTTTAGTACTTGTGATGTGGTTTTGTTATGTTTATGGATTTTTAGCCGTGTAGGCTTATTTGTGGCCTTGTAGGCCTTTGTATATATGTATTCAGGATAATTGTCAGCGTTACAGGGGAGATGCTGTCGAAATGATCAGACAGCCGTCTCCCGGGGCGTGACGAAGACACACTTTTAGGTGATAAAGGCAAACCTCATGATATGTCAGATGCTCAATGGGTTAAATTGAATAGAAAGACTGTTGGTAAAATTCGACAGTGGGTTGATAATAGTGTGTATCAACATGTTGCAAATGAAACAAATGCAAGTGTATTGTGGAAAACTTTGCAGGAGCTATATGAGAAGAAGAATGCACAGCACAAGGCTTTTCTTTTCAGGAAATTGATGTATCTCAGGTACAGGGATGGCACCTCAGTTTCAGAGCACTTGAATGTTTTTCAAAGTATAGTAAATCAGTTGACTGGGATGACGATACAGTTAGATGATGAGATACTTGCTCTATGCTTAATTGGTTCTCTATCTGACAGTTGGGAAACACTTGTTGTTTCACTTAGTAATTCTGCTCCAGATGGTAAGCTCACTGTGAAGATGGTGAAAGAAAGTATGTTGAATAAAGAAAATAGAAGAAAAGAGCGAGGAATATTAACTATGCATAATCAAGCTTTAGTTACAGAAAAACGTGGAAGAAGCAAGAGCAAGACACCAAGAAATTATGATAGTCATGACAAGTCACGAGGTAAATCTCATAGTAGATACACATTTAAGTGTTATTATTGTGATAAGCCAGGGCATAAGAAGTCTCAGTGCAGGTTATGGAAAAGGGAACAAAGTGAGAAAGGTGAAGCGAAGAATGAAGATGTTAGTACAGCAATCGCTACAGATGGTGATGTGACTATTATTTGCGATATTAATAACATTAATCTCACATGTCAGGATTCTCATTGGGTAGTTGATTCTGGTGCATCATATCATGTCACTTCTCGTCGTGATGTGTTTTACAGCTATACAAATGGTGAATTCGGTAATGTGAAGATGGGGAACAATGCAGAATGCAAGATTATAGGCATTGGTGATGTCTACATGAATACAAATATTGGGTGCAAGTTGCATCTGAAGAATGTGAGACATGTTCCTGAAATTCGCTTGAATTTGATCTCCACTGGTATACTAGATGATATGGGGTACCATAGTTTCTTTGGTGAAGGTAAATGGAAGCTCACTAAAGGAACTTTAATAGTTGCCAAGGGAAACAAGTATAGTTCCTTATATGTGACAGAGGCTAAATCTTATGGGGGAGAAGTGAATGTAGCTGGTGATTTATCTGCTCAGCTATGGCATTTGCGACTTGGACACATGAGTGAGAAAGGTATGCAAATGCTCTCTAAGAAACAGAATATTCCTGGCTTGAAGAACATATATTTAAAGGTATGTACACATTGCATTACTGGTAAACAACATAGAGTTTCTTTTAAAACATTTTCTCCGTCTAGAAAGACAGATTTGTTGGATCTAGTGCATACTGATATCTGTTCTATGGATGCTTTGAGTCTTGGTGGTGCTCGTTATTATATTACCTTCATTGATGATCATTCTAGGAAGGTTTGAGCTTATGCTTTAAAAACTAAAGATGAGGCTCTTGAAAAATTTAAGTGTTTTCATGCATCAGTTGAGAGAGAAACTGGTAAGAAGCTGAAATGCATTCGTTCAGACAATGGTGGTGAATATCGTGGGCCATTTGAAGAATATTGCAGAATCCAAGGAATCAAGTTAAAGAAGACAGAACCAAAAACACCTCAGCATAATGGAGTTGCAGAGAGAATGAATCGCACAATTAATGATAGGGTTCGTTGTATGCTCTCTCATGCAAAATTGCCAAAGTCCTTTTGGGGAGAGGCCATGAGATTAGCAATTGATGTGATTAATCTTTCTCCATCAGTTCCACTAAACCATGATGTACCGTTGAGGGTTTGGTCAGGAAAAGATGTCTCATACAGTTATCTGAGAGTTTTTGGTTGTAGGGCATTTGTGCACATTCCTAGAGATGAGAGATCTAAACTTGACAGTAAGACAAGACAATGCATTTTCATCGGATATGGCCACGATGATTTTGGGTATAGATTTTGGGATCCAGTCAACAAAAAGGTTATTAGAAGCAGAGATGCTATTTTCTTTGAAGATCAGACCATAGCAGATTTTGAGAAGTCAGAAGAGTCAAAGTCTAGCTGTGAAGGAGTTGATACAGGTATGGTGCGTCCACCTATGGTTTCTATTGATAATAATAATCATGTACCTGTTGATGATCCGACTTTAGCTGATGGTGAGTCAGTTCAAGAGAACCCAAATGAAATGTCAGTTGATCATCAGATTATAAGAAGAAGCACAAGAGAGAGACAACCTTCTAAAAGATACTCCACCAACGATTATGTGATGCTGACTGATGGGGGAGAACCAGAGACTTATGAGGAGGTTTTGTCTCACGAAAAGAAAGGTGAGTGGTTAGCTGCTATGCAAGATGAGATAGATTCCTTGCATGAGAATCACACCTATGACTTAATGGAGTTGCCTGAGGGCAAGAGAGCATTGAAGAACAAATGGGTGTTCAGATTGAAGACTGAAGAGAATGTTTTGCAACCAAGGTACAAGGCAAGATTGGTTGTGAAGGGATTTGGTCAAATAAAGGGAATTGACTTTGATGAGATTTTCTCACCTGTTGTGAAGATGAGCTCTATCCGAGTTGTTTTGGGATTAGCAGCTAGTCTGGATTTGGAGATTGAGCAGCTTGATGTGAAGACTGCATTTCTCCATGGTGACTTGGAGGAGGAGATTTATATGGAGCAGCCTCAAGGTTTTAAAGTTAAAGGTAAGGAAAATCTTATTTGCAAGTTGAGAAAAAGTTTATACGGGCTTAAGCAAGCGCCAAGACAGTGGTACAAGAAATTTGATACTTTCATGAAAGCAAATAGGTACAGTAAGACTACTTGTGATCATTGTGTATTTGTGAAGAAATTTTCTGAAGGTGACTTTATAATTCTCCTATTATATGTTGATGACATGTTGATTATTGGTCACAATACTGTCAAGATTAAAAAGCTCAAAGGAGAACTCAGCAAATCCTTTGCCATGAAGGATTTAGGTGCTGCTAAGAAAATCCTCGGCATAAAAGTCATTCGTGACAGGAAGAAGAAAGAACTTTGGTTATCTCAAGAGGGATATATTGAGAAAGTTCTTGAGAGATTTAATATGAGCAATGCAAAACCTGTTGTTTCTCCACTTGCAGGTCATTTTAAGCTTTCTTCAAAGGAATGTCCTATAAGTGAGCAAGAAAAACAAGAAATGAAGAATGTCCCTTATGCATCAGCAGTAGGGAGCTTGATGTATGCCATGGTGTGTACAAGGCTAGATATTGCTCATGCCGTTGGTGTTGTTAGTCGGTTTCTTTCAAATCCAGGAAAAGAGCATTGGGCAGCATTAAAATGGATTATCAGGTATCTCAGAGGTACTTCTAAACTATGTATACACTTTGGGAATGATAAACCTGTGTTGAAGGGTTATACAGATGCAGATATGGCAGGTGATATTGATTCAAGAAAATCCTTGTCTGGTTATTTAATTACTTTTGCAGGGGGAGCAGTTTCATGGCAATCAAAATTGCAGAAGTGTGTTGCTTTGTCAACTACAGAGGCTGAGTATATAGCAGTTACAGAAGCTTGCAAGGAAGTATTGTGGATGCAGAAATTCCTACAAGAGTTAGGCCATGAGCAAGAAAAGTATGTTTTGTACTGTGACAGCCAAAGTGCAATTCATCTCAGCAAGAATTCCACATTCCACTCACGTTCGAAGCATATCGATGTGAGGTATCATTGGATTCGTGATGTGTTAGAATCAAAGATGCTACAGCTTGAGAAGATTCATACCAATGAAAATGGTTCTGATATGATGACTAAGGCATTGCCAAAAGAAAAGCTTGTAATGTGCCGAGATATTGCAGGTATGGGGGAACCTTCCTCCATGTGATCGGGAGGGGGAGATTTGTTGTGGTCCCTCCACATGGGCCACATTTGGGCTTTTACCCTAAGCCCACTTTGGCGGTATTCTATTTAAACTGAGGAGGGTAGCCGTCGCAAACTACGCAGCGAGAGAAACAAAAAGGAGAGAAAGAAGGTGTGCAGATTTTTCCAGCGCAGTCTTAGAAAAACTCAGTTTGCCAGAGTTTGAACCGTTGGATCATCGTCAAATTTTGACAGCGTGTTCGTAACATCTTGGGCATCATTCTAAACGGTGGAGATCGGATTTTGACATCTGTTTATTGAGGTCATTCTTTCCCAACATATTGCAACGAAATCAATTTTCATCGCGAAATTGACGATGAAAATAAATATTCGTCACAAAAATAATGACGAAAAGAAATTTTTGTCGCAAATTACAAATATTGATGTGACGAAAAATTTATTCGTTGCAAAATTGACAACGAATCAGTTGTTTTTTATCGCAGAATTTTACGACGAGTTATTACGAACGAAAAATATTTCGTCGTAAAATTCATCATCAAATTTTTTTACGATGAAAATATTTTTTATTTTCATCCTAAAATTCATAGCAAACGGTCCTTTTTTATAGTATTTCTTGTTTAAAGCCTGATAGATGCCCCCAGTACTGTTGCTTTCTACAACAGTACTATAATTCATGGAATTAATCCAGTAAGGTCGATCGCCATGCCAGTTAAGTAATTAAGTTGGTGACCAAGCTGACCAACCAGTATTTATCAGTGGTTCCATCTGAACCATCTCCCTCGTCACATCTGGACTCGTAATGAATTAGAAACCAAACAAGTTCATCTTTTAGGTTCACCTGCTTGACCCCAGCCAAAAATTATAATATCAACGACAGTAATGCATGCATGCAAATATTAATTTAAACACAAAGAGAGAAAACGATATGATCACAATCAATTCTACTTCGTCATTCTTGAGCACGTTACGCCATACACATGGCCGGCGTTAAATTTAACATTAGCTCTAACTAACTAACCTACAAATTTAAGAGAGGTTGAAGGCGACCACCTGCAGCACCCCCGCCGGTTGGTACGTCGTCTCACTCATACATTGTTTATGCTTATCGATAACTAATCGCACAAAAGCAATCATATCGGTCGCTCTGACACGTATATAAGGACGCTAGCTAGCTAACAGAATGGACATGCATGGAATTGAGGCCATGGGAAGACAATTACTCGTTGCAGTCGTCGTTTCTCTTCTCTGTGTTGCACTTGCAGCAGATGCAGCGGTGGTGGAGCGCATCTTCCATGTACCGATCGATCGATATATATATCATTCTTCTTCTTGTTTTGTTTTTGTTTGTTAATTTGTTTGTTGGAGTTGGGCAGGTGAAGAACTTGACGATTAGCCGGCTGTGCGAGAGAAGAGTCATCACTGCGGTGAACGGCAGCATTCCAGGTCCCACTCTCAAGGTTTTTGAAGGTGACACCGTAGTTGTTCATGTCATCAACGACTCGCCCTACAACATAACCATTCACTGGTACCTATCCTCATCTCCTATCTCCTATCTCCTATCAGTATATCTAGCCTTCAATTTAGATTGAATCTATCGAGTTGGTATGTCCCGTTAAACACTTTAGACGGATTGAGTTAAAATTTTATCAATCCATTTTAAGATAAATTCATATGAATTGACCCACAATGACGAAGCTAGCCTGGGTGATTTACCAGGGCTGATTCTGGACCATGGACTACGCCGATACAATACCCCAAGCCACCTTCTTTATTTTTTCAAATTTTTCATTCTTTTGCCCGTAAATCCAAGCTTTTTTCCTTTTCCGAAGTTGTCGGACCCTCGGGCTATAGCCTGGTAGCTCATAAGATGGCTATGCACGCCATTGTTGACCCGTTCCTGCGATCTGCGTGGATTGGCCCGCGACAGATTTGGGTTGGCCCGCAGATTGAGAATTTTTTTTTTTAAATTAAAGTAGAAAATTTAATGAATTAGTGGATTTGATCCGTCTAAATTAAAATTTCAACTTAATCAATTTAAATTGTAATCAAACTTAAAATTTTTAATATTTTTAATATTTTTTTTTATTTTTTGATAGGTCCGTGAGTGGTTCGCCTAATTTGTAATTCATAAATTAGAAATTTTTCAATTCGTCAAGTTAGTGAGTCGATCTATTCTTTTTTATTATATGATAAATTTTTAGTGGATTAGTTTGCTCTGTAGATTCATCCAATTTGACACCTCTTTATGTATATATTAAAAGTGATTTATGGCAATGCATATATATTAAAAATGATTTATGACAATGCAGGCATGGGATATTTCAAAAGCGAAGTGCGTGGGCGGACGGGCCGAACATGATAACGCAGTGTCCCATCCGGCCGGGAAACAAATACGTCTACAAATTCAACGTCACAGAGCAGGAAGGCACGCTCTGGTGGCACGCCCACGTCTCCTATCTCCGCGCCACCGTCTACGGTGCGCTCGTCATCCGACCACGCCACGCCCGCTCTTATCCCTTCCCCAAACCCTATCGAGAAGTCCCCATCTTGCTCGGTACGTACGTACGTACATCAATCATTCAACGCCCAATTCACTTTTGTAATTACTTTCTATTCCAGGCGAGTGGTGGAATGGCAACGTGGTGGACGTCGAAAAGCAGGCTTTCCTCTCCGGCGGTAGCCTGAGCAACATCTCCGATGCCTTCACCATCAACGGGAGCCCAGGTCATCTGTACAAGTGTTCTAAAAATCGTAAGAACAAGTCAAAATCATTTAATTTATTGTATTACATCGATCGATGAAGAAGGCTGAAGGCGTTTGATTAATTTGCAGACGCCTACGAGCTTGAAGTCGTCGCCGGCGAGACGTACCTACTTCGGATCATCAACGCTGCAGTCAATAATCAGCTTTTCTTCAAGATCGCAGGCCACAACTTCACCGTCGTCGCCGTCGATGCCAGTTACACCAACCCCTACCAGACCGACGTGGTGGTCATAGCGCCGGGCCAGACGGTGGACGCTTTGATCACCGCCGATGCTCCTCCCTCGAGCTACTACATGGCCGCCCGAGCATATGCCAGCGCCGGCCTATATGGCCCTCCTTTCGACAACACTACGACCACTGCTATTCTCCGTTATGCCAACTCCGGCGGCCGGTCGTTACCTGCTTCGATGCCGAGCATGCCGGCGTTCGATGATACACCGACGGCGCATCGGTTCTACACCAACTTGACTGGGCTTCTACGGCCGGAGACGCCCGCCGTACCTCTCCACGTCGATGAGCGCATGTTCGTCACCTTCGGTTTGGGGGTCGGCGCATGCGAGCCGAGCCAAGTGCTGTGCAACCGGAGTAGAGGTGCCGTCACAGCCAGCATGAACAACGTCTCCTTCCAATTCCCCACCTCGATATCGCTGCTGGAAGCGCATTACAAGGGCCTCGACGACGGAGTTTATACGTCTGATTTTCCCGACGATCCTCCGGTGATGTTCGACTTCACGAACGCGAAGCTCAACACCGACCCTGCCTTGACCGCGCTTCTGTCCGCGCAGAAGGGGACGAGGCTGAAGAAAGTGAAGTACGGCGCGACGGTGGAGATGGTGCTGCAGAACACGGCGATGATCGGCGCGGAGAACCACCCGCTGCACCTCCACGGGTTCAACTTCTTCGTGCTCGCGCAGGGCTTCGGAAACTATAATGCGACGGCGGCGACCGGCGGCTACAACTTGGTAGACCCGCAGGTGAGGAACACCATTGCAGTGCCTTTGAGGGGATGGGCCGTCATCAGGTTTGTGGCCAACAATCCAGGTAATTACATATGATACATAAGCTCATGCATCAAGCTAAACCAAACCCTAGCTAATTATGGTAATGAATTAAGCAGGAGTGTGGATTATGCACTGCCATCTGGAGCAGCATTTGCCGCTAGGGTTAGCGATGGCGTTTGAGGTAGAGGATGGAACGACGCCGGAATCGGTTCTTCCTCCGCCGCCTTCGGATTTCCCGACGTGCTAGGAAGGCCAAGGAAAGGCTGGCTGAGTAGTTTAACGGCCTAGCTATCTGTTGGTTGGGCCATCGCTATTATATATTTATTTATATATTTATTAAGCAATTTTTTGTATTCATTGTAATGGGTTTCCCTTTTCTTTTCGAAAAATTCATCAAAAATTAATAATTACACGCATATTATGCAGTAATTCAAGCAAATCAATGGAGACAACTTAGTTTTCTTAGCATGGTCTGTGTCTGTAGATCCGATAAAATTCATGTAGACTCATGTTCTCATAATTTTATTTTTGAATTTTTACCCAAAAAATCTTCCATTTTATAAACTACTAAAAACTCCTCCCTTACTGGTTCAAATTTTAACAGACTCGTCCCCTTAACGGTTCCAACAACCTCTCCCTTATTGGTCCGAGTCTCAACAGACTCGCCCTCTTAACGGTCCTAACTGATATCCATATAGATCTCCACAATGGTATGATATTGTCCATTTTGGATCCACGTCCTCATAGTTTTGTTTTTGGACTTTTATTCAAAAGACCTCATATCAATGAGTTATCTTCCATCTTATAATTTTAAATTTTTTCTATATATTTTTAATATGAAATTTTAATTATATCCTAATAGCTAGCGTCGTCAATGTGCATTTGGGTATGTCATGCAGGTACGGAAGTGTACAAGAGCCAAGTCGGGCTTAATTATATTGAAGCTTGTTCAATTTGTTTATTAAAATGTTAATCAAGCTTGAATCGAGATCAGCCTTTTTATCGAGCTAAACTAATAGTGTTAATTAATGTCGGTTAAACCATTATGTTAAAAAATGATGGAGAAAAAATCTCTTTCAATTCATATAGGATCACTACAATATCTCTCTTCAGACGAATCATATCCATAGAAAAAATTATTTCACAACATAACTTTCAAAAATATTTGCTTAGTCTAATCAAAAAAATCCGAATGGATTTAAATAAAGTTTTTTTATAGTGCTACTGGCAACAATTGCTACATCAAAATGTGATTTATCATGACATTTTAGACCAATTAATTTTGTTGATTTCATTTGAACACATCGTAATATGTTGAATGCATAGCCATTTGAAACTTTATTTTTTTTTAAGACATTGCAAAATATATCATTCTCTTTTTTTCCCCATTGAAAAAGATGCTGGAAGTAAATACTCTTTCTTTGGTCCTTTCTCAAGGAAGAAGTGATGATGTTATCCCCATTTCTTGCAAATCAAGTAGTGATTTGAGATTATCTTTCATTTTTTCCTTTCCTTTCATATTCAACAATGAATCCCACAAATAGAATCACAAACATTCTTTTCAATATCATAAGGTCAAGATTGTAATGTATCACATTATCTTTCCAATATGGTAAATAAAAAAAATACTAATTTTTTTCCAATTAAATGACAGTGCTGAATTATTATGAATTGTTTTCCGAAATGTAAATTTAAAAATTTTCAACTCATTTATCACCATGTCTCCTTTGTTGCAAAAAAGTGATAACACTCATCCCAAATGTCCCTCCACTGTCCACCTCATGGCCTTGTGAAAGGGAGGTAAATCACAGTATCGAGTGACCTCCTAGGTGGGAGAAACTAATTTCCCCAAGGGCATGCACCCGTGGGGATGCGAACCTTGCTTCACTGTTGCATATATACTACTTGAGTACCAACTCGACTATGCTCGTGAGGGTGTTTATCACCATGTCTCCTGATGCATGATCAAAAATATCGAGTGGTGGTCTTCCATACTCTTATGTGCCATCAAAAAATTGAGCATTTTCTAAAATGCATGATCATTATTTAAAAACTTACGGTGACCCAAATAACAGTATTTTTCATCATTTTAACCATTGTGAATGTGTAAATTTGTGACATATTGGGCAAGTTATCCTTTAGTACTCCATGCTGATAAGGTTGCATATCCAAGGAAATCACTTATTGTCCATACTAATGCGGTATGCAATTAAAAATTCTATTTAGTTGATACATCACATGCCTGAACTCATATCTCCCATAAATCTTTCAAATATGCAATAAGAGATTGCAAGTAGATATCGATGTTATTCCTAGAGCAGATGAGCCAGGTATCAATAGTGACAACATAAAGTATGATTGCTTCATACACATCCATGGTGGAAGATTATGTGACATTAAAATAACCAACCACATACTATGTGTCACATTCATATTTTTGAACGGATTAAATCCATTTGATGCTAAACCAAGCCTTATGTTCCTAGGATCCTTTGCAAATTGTGGATACTTATGGTCAAATGTTTGTCAAGCTGGGGAGTTAGCCGAATGTCGTATGTAACCATCCTTTGTGTGAGATTTAGAATGTCATCTCATATAAGATGTTATTTTGGATGACATGAATAAACGTTGTAATCTAGGCTTTATTGGTAAATACCATAAAATCTTATGTGCAATTTTTCTCCTCACCAGAAAAATCATTTTTAGATGTTTCCCATCTGGGTTCACTACATATTTTGCATTGAATTCTTTTTTAATTCAACCTCCAATACAAAGTGCAATCATTAGGGAAAGCATCAATCTTTTCATAATCAAGTCCTAATTGCTTCATCAACTTCTCTGCTTATCTATAAGGTCATAACTTCAATCAAGAACAAAGAGAGTAGTATAGACTAGGAAGTAAACTAAAGCTTACATATAATGAGAAAACATTAAAATAAGACTAAAATAAGAAATTCACATTGATCCCAAATTTGATTTCATACTTCCAAAATCTACAAGGAGAGAAACTGATCAGCATAGCTACGAACCAGGGTCAGGTATTTATCTAATTCTGTTTACTAAGTGTTTATACAAGTGATCCCATTACAGAATGCTTTTGATACAAATTTTAACTCAATGATTGTGTGTGGATGAGTTGATGGAGTAATTGATGGATTACAAACCATGGAGATTGCATCCAGATCAATTTTTTAGGATGATCAAAGGAATAATCAATAAAAAAGAAGTGAATGAACTTGTATTGCTTGATTAGGGATTGTGGGTGAATGATCAAATCATGGAAGTCTTCTAGATTTCCGCATCAAAACTTCCCAATTTAGCAATGGATTAGGGATCTGTTTAGAGGATCGACTCCTTCCAAGGTGAAGAAGAAGAAGAAGAGAGATCATGATACTGGTGGCGGTTGTAGCGGAGCTGCTCGAGGAGTACATGGCGCTATATAGTGTTTCGCGGGTGCTGGAGTAGCTGGTCCAAGGTGTTGGTGTAGGGAGCAATAGATAATCGATCCTGAATTTTGATAATAACAAAGGGTTATTTAAGTTAATATTTGAGAAGTGGAACTAATGAGCTGAATGGAGTGTGCAGATAGCACAGGAAAGTCCTAGTTGCGGCTAGGCAAAGAAAGTTATAATCTAGATGATTGGGCAAGGAAGACCTAGTTTGGAGGATTGGGCAAGGAAGTCCTGATTGGAGGACTGGGCAAGAAATAAAGTCTTGGTCAGGAGGACTGGGCAGGAAGTCTTGACAGATTAGAGCACCAGGCAGGAAAGTCTAGGCAGGTTTGGAGGACCGACGTTTAACAAGGATGCGTAGTGCAAAGTGACTCGACTTTAAAACTTCAATTATCAATTCTAGTCATTTCATCATCTCATTGTATTCTCAAAGTTTCCGGGGCAAGACACTTACCTATCTCACGCAAGGATTATCCTCTCTAATACTTTGCATTGTCTATGTAAGTTCTTAAAGGAGCACTCAATGCCAAAGGAAGCTAATATGTATTTTTTCAGTAACCTCATGATCTTAAAAGGGTATCTATTTAGTATTTCCTTAGTAATCACTATATCTCAAAGGGGTACAATATCGCTTCTACTCATTATCAAAATAAAATTTTCCCATTCAAATTTTGTTCTCGTGTCACATTCTTGAAATTAATTTTTTTATATGATCATTGACTCGAGTATTTTTTTTAGTAATTAAAATGTAGTGAGAATTATGTAGAAAATTAAGATATTAGTTTAATGTATGATTCATAATTATTTTTAGATATATATATCAATTCTCGAAATCAAGTATAAAGTGAAGTTGAGATACTAAACAAGTAGACTAACACTAAAATTATTCAACTCATCAATGCTCATGTCATGCTACCACAGATAGAAAGAAATAAATTACTAAAAATACGAGCATATTTTTTTTTATGAAAATATGAAGTTCATCATGCTAATATTGTGCTATAAGAAATAAACAAATAATGCATGATGACATCATAAAATTTTCACTATTTTTCTTCTTTTTAGTCTTAACCGAGATAGAACAAACCTCTTATATAATAGTTATTTTACAATTTTGATATAAGATAAAGATTTAAGTGCAAAGATTGTTAAAAATAAAAATAATACTTTACTGAGCTTTCAAGAATAGGATTTGGATTCTTTGATCTATGAAGCACAATTCCTTCATTTTGATCATAGACTAGAAGGAGAGCAAAGACTATCAATTGAGATCCTCCAGATAAGTTGATTTATCATTGAGAACAACAAACTTTTACAAAGAAATCATGCTATAGATGGCCAACAACCAATTTAAAATCATGCCCAAAAACCCATGCTTGTGGTAGCTCAACATCTTCTTTTATAAACTTTGTCATCAGTCAGTTGCTTATGTTTCATCAATCAACTGATCACTTTGATCTTATTATATCTAATTGATTTTTGTTATGTCAAAATCTTCACGATCAACTATAGGATCAAAGAGAGCGCTAGAGGGGGGTGAATAGCGCTATCTGTAGCGTTTTTTCGATTTTGTAAAGTCCATTCGCTTTCGTTCATAAGTCCGATCGATCAGAGTTAAACAGCGGAAAATATTGCAGCGAAAATTGTAAAATACAAACACAAAGAGACAATATTTTTTATTTGGTTCACAGCCACAGGTTGCTACTCTAAGGCTCATAATTGTTTGATCGTTTATGTTGGACAATCCACTATGAAACTCCTTTATTACGAACAGGAGTTTTGTCGATTACAGAAAAATAGGAACGGTAAAAAAATATTACCGTTCTTTTGAAAATAAGTACAGAATAGTAATCGAGTTACTGAAGTTGTAGAGTCGTAGTCTTTCTGTGCAGAACTTCAGCATTACGACGACTTCCAGGATGTTTCTTCGCGTGCAGATAGTCGTCGGGTTGCTCTGACTTGTTCATCTGAGGGGTCTCCCTCAAAGCTCTTATAAAGGACTATCCGAGCGCTTGAAAGCCTTTCTAGGCGCCTACACGTTGTCCGCTGATCCACCATCGGCGCTGCTGACCTGATACTTCCAAGTGTCTGTATTCCCTTTCTGGGCACTTGTATGTTGACGTAGAGGTTCTGGATGAACGTTTATGTGTTCCGAATGAATTTTGACTGTCGTGGCATTTATCCGAATTCGGGTGCCTAGAACCAATCCGGGCGCCTGAAAGCTGAGGTGTCCCGACCACTGGAACAATGCCACCTCACTACTTCACTGGCCTGCTTCCGTTGACGTCCGATCGCCTAGATCAAATCCGGGTGCCTGGACTTCGACTATACTGTTGATGAGTTGATTGACCAACCTTCTATTTGATTCTAGAATCCTTCAAGTCTACTTATGTAGTCAATTGTTCAACTTTCTCTTCTCTCCCAGAATTTATCAATTGATCAGACTATACAACCTTAAAATTCATTTATCGACTTACCACTTGATTGTACAATCTTTTGTTCCCTTTCATAATTCATAAGTCGATTATTTAATATTCCATTCTCTTTCTTATAAAACTATGAATATTCTCTTTCTTATAAAACTATGAATTCAAACACATATGATTTCAATCAGCTGACTGTACATGTATAATAGTTGATGTTGATTAGTCAACTCCAACAATTCATACACTCCATTGATCTCATACCATAAATTTTGGACTTGTTCAAATTCAAGGTATGCATACTCCTTTGTGTAACAGTCAATTGTTACCTCAGTAGTATCAGTGACTGATACACCGTGACTCAATCATCTATAAGTTGAGTTTGTCTAACTTTGAAAATACACTTCTCTCATGGTTACAATAACTCAAAGCTTTTAGGTTAGATTGTGTCAAGTTGAAATTTTTAAATTTGAATAAGTTTGACTCAAAGCTCTTACAACCGAGTCAAGTTAAAATTTTTAAATTTGGATTGCGATTTAGATGAGTCAAATCCATGAATCTATTAAGTTTTTTATTTTAATTTTAATTTTTTAAAAAAAAACATATTTTCTCAACATGAGCCAATCTAAGTCCGCTACGAACAGACCCATATGGGATCTAAGCTGGTTGATCTATCTGAATTTATTTGATAAAATTAAAATTCAAAAAGATTATAATTTAAAGTATAAAAAAATAGCCGCTCTAAGTAACAACCATTTGGGCGGAGAGATATTTTTAAAAATAAATATGTGAGTTGGTATAAAAATCACACAAATTTAAAAATTCTTAAAATATGCATACGCAATCAGATAAAATGCCTTAAATTCAAGTAAAAAGAGCATAATAAAACCAGTATGGCAAGTAATGAAAGGATAAGGGTAAGGCCTTGGAGTTTGTTTCTTTACATTTTCTATTTTTAGTCAAGTGGGGAAAAATGGAAAATGGACAGTGCAGTGAGCGTGAGTGAGCGAGCGAGCGAGTGAGATAGAGAGCTGGCTGGTGGACGAGTACCGTGAAGGTGCGCCATTGCTGCACTGCTGCTGCTACTCGTACTATCACTACTGTTGAGCCAGTGAGCCACTAGTGAAGCGTCGTGGAAAACGACTCGTTTTGCTACAGACAGCCTCTTCGGAGAGCAATCTGGCGAATCTCGAAGGATGCTAGATTTTGGGGCTTCAGATTTGTCCTTTTCCTAAGGTAAGATCCAAAGATGCCTCCTTTTCCAATCAATAGTTGCCTCCTCACTCATCCCTTGAAAGTGTTGCTAATGCTGGTTTTAGGGTTTTTAGTTTCTCGATCTCCGTTTCAGTTAGCCTCCCTTAAAGGTGTTTCTGATAAAGGCGGGTGCTGGTGTTTTCAGGTGGCGGCCTTCGACCATCAGGCGTAAGGCGTAATGGATTTCTTTTTCCTACTGGAGACCGTGAAGCAGGGATCTTGGTGAACGTAAATCTCCCTTTAGTCTAAATCTCCCTCGCCACGGTCCGTGAGGGTTTTCTTTTGGTCATGCATGGTGCCTTTTCTACATTGATGATTTTGTTGTCGTTGAGTGCTAAAGAAGACTATAGTTTAGTAGGAGTGCGTTCCGTTTCTTTCCTGGGATCATCCCGAGTGAATTTCAATCGAGAAGTACTTTTAATTATTTTCTTATCTGTGTAGTAGCCAATGATAGTTCTTGTTTTTAGCACATGAAGCGTTCAAATTCCCCCTTAGGTCTTATATCTGTTGCATTGCTTCTCAGTTCAGATATTGAAGATAGGATTTTCGAGGTTGCTACATTTCTTTTATCTGTGATTGTTTCTATAGTGTAAAGTGCATGAGACAATGCCCCTTCTTGCATTCAAATAGTTTCCAGTAACAACTCATGAGACTGATTTCGACATTATACTCTTTTGTTTTACCACTAGAATATTTTACATTTTATCAGTTCTAATCACCTGTGCTATGAGAATAGAATCATTTGATATGAACAGTCTTGCTTAGTTAACATAAACTTTCAAATTGTGACTTCTTTTGCATTTGGAATATTTCCGTATGTATTTTATTTATAGTTCATTGTTGAATCCTAGTGTATGCTTTTTAAACATCTCTCAGGTAAGGCTAATCTGTACTATCATCTCCAGAAATGATAATGAAATATATAGTTAGGGAATGGAGATAGATCAATCAGAATAGCACTGGTTGGAATCGGACATGAGTATGTTGTGGGGACATGCTACAGCCAAGGGAAGCTGACTTAACTGCTCTTTTAACTTTTCTGGTTGTGATTCCTCTTTTTATATACATTCTACTTGGGAGATGGAGCGATGCTTCAAAGAAAAAGGCTAGGATAAGTGTACTTGCACAGCTTGCTGCTGAAGAGGCTTTCCAAGTAGAGGCAATGAGTGCTGTTGATGTTCTTCCTGTTTTGCCTTCTTCAAAAACTGCCTTCCATGAATGTGCTAGATGCTTTGCCCCTGCTACAACACGCTGCTCCAGATGCAAGTTGGTTAGATATTGGTAACATAACTAAGCTCATGATTGTCTACTGTTTCCATCATTAATAATTATGAAAAGTACCAATCTTTTCTTCTTTTTTTGCTGTTTAATAATGTTTCTTGGCTGTATGATTTTCTATCTTGTTAATCTCAACAGCATGAGAATGATAATTGAACCTTGCTGCAGAAATAATGATAAAGAGGGTTAAGTGATGGGACACAAGTAGATTTATGGATGATTTACTTTTTTAATGTTTTTTTGTCCATGAGTGTTAGATGCCTTTTTTTTTCAAAGGATGTATGTGGCTACTGTTAAAATGTGTAATATTTTTCTGTGATTGAGAGATTGGAGTTCTATAAGCGCATTTGGTAATGGAATCAAACAAACTAATGCTCCTACTGCCTTTTATATTTCTTCATGCAATGGTCCATTCCTTAGGATTTTCAGATACTATGGAAGCTTAGCAATAAAATACCCCCTCTCACCTTCTCTTATGTGTTGAAGAAGATGAAACATATATGGCTCAGACTCTTTAAGGATGCAAATAAATGGTTATGCTGTAGGGATAAGAATCATGCGTGGATAGTGTGCTCATATTTTGTTAAAAAGTGTTTAAATGTGGTAGACATGGATTGAAATAAAATTACATATTTTCAGCAAACTATTTTGCCTCTTGATCAATAAAATAAAAATTAAATATTCTCATTCAGTAAATGCCACTTTTTATATAATGCTGCTTATGTAAAAACTTGCCAGTTTCTTCTACTATTTAATTCTATGCTTAAAACCAGATTTAATTGTTCCTATAAATAGCATCCTGATAATATTGGTTATATTTTCAGTTCTGGAAAGTGTCAAATAGTTCACTGGAGGCAAGGGCACAAACATGAATGTCTACAATGGCTTGATAACTCCTTGAATGTTTCTGCTGGTTTACTTCTTAAAGATGCACTTCAGCAAGGGCCTTTCTTAAATAACCTTAAATCTTCTTATCTTTGCAATGGTGTTCAAGGAGCAGAGTCCCTACGTTACAGTTTCCATAATGACATCTATGATCCTTTCCTGATGGCTACTGATGCATCTCAAGACTCAGATACTGGAAGGAAGATATCGGATAAGTTCAAAATGATTCAGTCAAATGGTGTTGATGATGATTCTCATGCATTTGACCGAGACCAAAGCCATGATGCTTGTGGGAAAGCCTTGTTGTCTAATCATTTCACTGAGATTTCTTCAGAGGATCTTCCTGCAGGCCAGAAGGTCCTTTTCACACCCTCTCTAAAGGCACAGTTAATTCCTACATTTCACTGCACTGTTTTATTATGCTCTTATTTTCTCCTGGTTTCAGTTTGCTGGGGGAACTGCTTCATCCACTCAAGTTCATGTGAACCAAGAGATCAATGGTTTATCAAATTCAAGAAATATGTCAATCCAGCACATTAAATTGGCAGGTGAAACAAGAAAGGAACTAAAACATAATGCCTCCCCAGTTATATCATCTCAGTCGCATGCTGATAAACGTTTGATAAATGGATTACAAAATGGGGAAAGTATCCCTGAACAGAAGCCTGGTGTTTCATATAATGAAACAGTGAATGCTAGTCATACTACTGGACATTATTTTGCCAAAGAAAGCATAATGTACAGGAAACCCCCCTACACTTTGGGGCACACAACTTCCTCTTTGCAGAAGATGTCAGAGAACAATTCCAAACACTATCACCATGAAGGAGCAGAAAAAGCCGGTGGCAAGGAAACTGGATTTAGTAGGGCTTTCTCATGGATATGCTATTGCCCATTGCAGTTTCATGATTATTACTTATTACTTATTCATGTATTTGAAACTTGTGCAGGAATCATGGAAAAGAATGATTCCTCAAATATCTGCTTTGAAGGCCAAGATGGCAACCCAAGTATTCAAGGGTTGATGGGAGGCTCAAAGAAAAGTGCAAAAGTTCTCAAACGAAATCTTGTTGGATTGATAAACGATAATAAGAAAAATAAGGTGTGAGTTTGCTGATGATATTTATTTAGACACCCACAACCATGGATTTATAATACAACTTCTGCTTTTCATGTTCTGGAAATTCAGCTTGGTCAACTTCTGTTTCCTTATGAGGATCTTGTCATGCTTTTCCAATGTGAAGAAAGTCACATTTCTCCCAAGGGCCTTCTTAATTGTGGCAATAGGTATGAGTTAAAAAATGTTTAAACTATCAATTGTAATTTAAAACACAACCTATGCTGATTAGTATTACCCTGACATTTTTGTGGCAAATGTTTCTAAAGCATGCTGGGAGGCAAGGTTATTCCTGTGATGTTGTAATCTGATTGATTTATTGATTTTTTAGCTTCATTTGCTGTTCTGGATAGAGATTTTTTGTTTTACTTGAAGCAAATTGAACTGGTATGCTCACCACCATAAGAGGAGATAGTATTAAGTATACAAGTATTTAGATTGGTCACTTTTCTGACATGCTGAGCTTTTGGTATAAAGTGATTAGCCAATCAACTTTAACAGGAATCAATTTCTCACTAACTTGACTTCCATTGTGATATCTAAATATCAATTTGGAGTAGATTCTTTCTGGATCACTTTGCTGACACTTTGAGCTTTTGGTATGAAGTCATCAGCCAATCGACTTTAACGAAAATCAGTTTCTCACTGACTTGACCTCCATTGTGATATCTGGACATCAATTTTGGAGTATTTTTTTTTATGCATAAATATGACTAACTTTAACAGGGGTTCTATATTTCGATAAATCATTTTTCTATTTAGCTGATAACTTCACTTGAATGACCATTCACAATTGGGATTTGCTAATATGGATTTCTAGCATGCACCTATAATATTTATTCTGTGGAGTTCTTTTTCTGTTTTAAATGCAAGAATGACACAAACTTGGAAAATGTCACTATTATGACTGATTAATGTCCTATAATAGGGGGTTTAACGTGAGTTGATAATATGAGATAATAAACTATTTATGGCATATATTAACAGCCTGAAAAAGTAATAGGTTCTGTCCCATTAAGATTGCTTGTTTGTGTATTTAGTTTCTAAACACAGACGCCATGGAAAGAATACTGATTTTTAACCTGAAGCATATTGTAATGGCCTAATCTATTCCAGATGTACTTCACCTTAATGAATTACTGATTTTTTCATCATCTTTTATCTAACTTCTTTTGGCTCGCTTTTGCAGTTGCTATGCCAATGCTGTTTTGCAATGTCTAACTTCCACAAAACCTCTTATGGTCTACCTACTTCGAAGAGGGCATTCTCGAACCTGTACATTTGAATGTTTTACTTGTTCTTGTGAATGAGAATTGCATAATTTCATAATATCTTCAGTTTTGCTCATTCATTAATTTCTTAGGTTGTGTGAAAGAATGGTGCCTCATGTGTGAACTCGAGCAACATGCTTTGCTGTTGAGTGAAGAAGGTGGTCCTTTGTCTCCCATCAAGATCCTTTCAAACATGACAAATATTGGGTGCCGCATGGGTAGTGGAAACCAAGAAGATGCACATGAATTCCTGAGGTGTAGCATTAGGATATATGTATATATATATTTTCCCATTTGTTTCCGACTTGAGCTCCTTACATAAAAAATAGAAACAACTTTTTATGGTGGTACAATCTAGGTATGATGGATCTTTTATTCTTTTAGGATACTAAGCTCAGTTCTATATACACAAGACTTGAGGATGATTGATCTTTTCTTGGCATGCTATATGGGTTAATATTCAATCAAGCTTATCACTGATAAATTGACTGTTTTCATTACTTGACCTGAAAATGAACCCTTTTGATGGGATCCAACATGAGACTGAAATCGTAGGCAGAACCCAGCTTCTTGGGTTGAATGAATCGTTCTAATCATCATCAACACCATTGTGATGTTATGCTTTTGGTTGTCTGTTTGGATTCAATAGGATTGGCATATCAGCCTGAGACCCATTTTTATCTTCAAGATTGAATGACAGATTCTAGAACCATGTTTTCCAATGTGATGGCATTTAGTTTCTGTTGTTTTTATTTACAGTCTTCACAACTTCAATTTTCTGAAGTAGTCCTCTTATTGATTCATTCTAATACAAAACCTCAGGCTTCTTGTAATGTCTATGCAATCTGTTTGCCTCGAAGGCTTGGGAGGTGAAAAGGAAGTTGATCCATGGTTGCAAGAGACAACACTAATACAACAGATATTTGGTGGTCGCCTCAAATCTAAGGTGATTAACTGTGACTTATGCAAAGTTGATGTTGTTATCTTCATACAATCTTTATACCTGAATGGTAATGATGTTCTCTAGTACTAACTTGTGAATATAAACCAATCAAGGTTAAATGCCTGAGATGCCACCTTGAGTCCGAAAGATATGAGAGCATTATGGATCTAACACTGGAGATACATGGTTGGGTTGAGTCATTGGAAGATGCTCTCACTCAATTCACTGCTCCTGAGGATTTAGATGGGGAGAACATGTACAGATGTGGAAGGTTGAATCAATATCCAAATTTTCATATCTAACCCTATTAGTTTATGTATCACAGCCAATTTGATTTCCATGTTTGAAATCTAGGTGCTTGGCATATGTCAAAGCCAGGAAGCAGTTAAGTTTGCATGAAGTGCCAAACATACTAACTATAGTCTTGAAGAGATTCCAGGTAATGAGATGTTGAACAGATGGTTTTATTAATTGATGTTGAATTCAGTGATTTCTTTGAATTATCCCTCCAATTTCTCGAGTCAAGTGAAACTTAATTATATTATTCAGTCTATTGGGCACTAGTTTGTATGGAACTGTTTTTTGGTTATGGATTCTAGTGGATGATCTTTGATATTTGGCATCTTCATCATCCTGTTTGGCCCCTTGTCAGACACTGACACTTGGACTTCAACACATTGAGTGGACAAGTACCTTTTCCTATTCATCACGTGCAAACAATTTTAGAAACAATTGTGTTGGACTTGGATCCACATCCATATCAGTTACTTGTACCTAAGTGTAACATAGCTAAGCCCCACCACTTTGAGCATAGGGGTAGATGGAGAACATTGTGCATGCTGTCATTATTGGGGAAAATAGGCATTTTGTGCATTTTCTTGTGACTAATACTAACATTACATGTGAAATTATGCTGAACTTTTCTTTCTATGCAATTCATGTGAATTAACCTGACCTAATAATGTAATCTTTATTTTGCCTATTAGACAGGGAAATATGGAAAAATCAATAAATGTGTTACCTTTCCTGACATGCTGGACATGATTCCTTTTGTGACTGGGACTGCTGACAAGCCACCACTTTACCTTTTATATGCGGTTGTTGTGCACTTGGACAACTCAAATGCATCATTTGCAGGGCACTATATATCCTACATCAAAGATCTAGAAGGAACATGGTTCAGAATTGATGATTCTCAGGTAACTACTGTCTGTTGTTTATCATTTTCCCATCATAAACTTTAACATTAATAAGGAAATATTGAACAAAGCCAATCTCTCATATTATTAGTAGTATGGTTATTCATAAAATTCTGGTAGTGCTTGTTTGAGTTTATTAGAGATACAATGAGACCAGTGCAAGAATTGAAGAAAATTCTGTGTTGGAGTTTCGCTCTCCAGTCAGCAATTTGTTAGAGATACAATGCGACTAGTGTAAGATTTGAAGTATCATATTGTGTTGGAATTTCTATCTCTAGTTAAAATCATATTGTTTCGACAATACGTTGTGACACCCAACATGCTTTGGTGTGATTTAAAGCATGCCAAATCAACTCAATGAGGTTTGCTCTTATAAGCCTTTCATATAAATTGTCATTACAACTAAATGAAAACTTTTAGAAATTAGCAACTCAGTTGAATTAAAATTTTGAAGCAATAAGTTAAAAAACATAATTAGCATTTCAAGTAATGATTATACACATACGAGGAGGTCAACCAATCTCCTATACCAAAAATAAATAATGCCCCATCACATTTAATATTATAACTTATGTTCCACATTATAAATATAGTTGTTGGTGCTCTAGTTGGCGCTTCCAATTTTTGTCTCCTCTCAATTAGTGGGAGATATTCTCTTCTCAGTTGGTATTGCTGCAATTATGTCAGCGTGAGCACTGAAATGACATTCACCCAAGGTTTAAATTAAAGTTTAAAATATCGAGCTGTGCCGGAGTTTCAGTCTTAGACCGAAACGATACAGTTTCGGTACCATATCGTACCGTGCCGGTATAATTTCGATATTTTAAAAATATATAATATATTAACTAAAATAAAAAATTTAATCTAAATAATTAAAAATAAAAAATAAAATATTTTTTAAAAATAATAAACTAATTTTATGGATTTTATTAAAGTCTATTTAAATTATCCCGAACTATAGCTAGGAGTTGATTATTAAAACTTAATTAATACCTAAGTTAAAAAATAAAAAAATAAAAAATCTATCGCGATCGCGTGTTGCCCGCGTGCGGGCCGCGCGCCCAGACGGCGCCTCCGGTGGCATCGCTGGGCTCGGGCGACGCCTCCGGAGGCGTCGCCGTGACCGCGCGACGCCTCCGGCGGCGTTTACATGCCGGAACCGTGGTGCCGATGCTGTGCCGGTGCTGATACTGCGGCAGAACGAAAAATTTCGTCCGTATCGCGCGATACAGTTCAGTATTTTAATCCTTGCATTCACCCATGCAAACATAGTATCAATTGGTACTTGGAGATTTACACTGATATTTGATGACACTTGAAACCATGGATTAATGATAATCTTCAATAGGCCTTATAAATAGTGTTTGATATTCACAACAAAGCTTTTAGGGAAATCGTTAGTTTGTCAAGTAAATTACTGAAGAAGTGGCTATGATTTAGGCCATAATTATGTGTGGGGTTATCCTGTGTATATCACATGTTATACGTATACATATCACGTATTGAAATACTGCTATGATGTGGATACTGATCTTTTGTTGGCTCAGTACAACATCAATGAGCTAACATGCTAACAAGCAAAATTCTTTGACTGCGAGCACGTGTTGTACCCCAATTACATTGCAAATTGTCCCTATTCATTGATATATGTTTCAGGTTCATAGATTTGAATAAAACACCTATCTTGTATTGCGGCTATATTAATATTTTGAAATTTGTTCATTTTGAATTAGCTGTGCCTCTATGGTTCCTCCCCGGTTTCAGGGCCCAATTAATTAGCTTTGTCACAGCCTTGAAATTATCAATAGGTTCACCATTATTCAAAAAAATTATAGTACACATGTCCTTGACTGAGCTTTGAAATTCCAAATTCATGTAATGTAAAAATTCTTGATTAAACTAATGTATAATAAACAAATGTGAGATTTTAATATCATTGCAATGAGATTCATAGATATGAGAGAAATTACAAAGTTCAGGTGGGGGTGGGGAACTTAAGGGGAGACATGTTGAGACGAAGGGCTGAAAGAACTAAAAACTACTATTGGTCATCTTTGGCACAGTATCAAAACTGCCCCCCATGATTTGAATTTCTTACATCGAAGAGTGGTGCTAGGGGGGGGGGGGGGGAGTTGAATAGCACGTAGTTTTAGAACTTATTTTTTATTCTTCAGAAACGAAATTAGATCACATTGAAAAACTTAAGGAAGAATAAAAAATGCAAAGAAAATACACAATCAAAACTTAATATGGTTCGACTTTCCTCCAGGGTTCCTACTCCACGGCGTAATAATCCGTTAGGTGTATCAATCTCCGAAAAGTCCACTAAATCTTCTCCTTTTCGAAATAGATTCAGGGTGGAAAAATCTTTTACAATCAAAGAGACTATAATAAACAATTATTGTATCTCAACCAATGAAATGCAAATAATGAAAATATTACTAACATAGCTTGCAAAACATCGGAGCTTAACAAAGTGGCTCTAAGGCGAATTCGAGCATAGAAGAATAAGAGAATGATTGAGGAATGATAGCTTGATTGATGTAGTGTTGGTGTCGAGCTACTTTTATAGGGTTTTTTTCAGTTGATCGATAAAGCCTTTCCGATCGATTGGTACATTGCTTATCTCGTCGATCTGCTAATCAAATCAGATTTGTGGTTGTCCGTTCAATAGAAATGGTTGACTGATCTTGTTCACGCCAACTTTCCCATCCAGATTCGTTTATTGATCGGATCTAATCATGCTCCTGATTGGCTTCAGTTGCTTGATAGCTTGTCACATTAGCATCTCACGCTTTATCTTTTGCCACGTCAGCTGCGTGAAGTTTATCCTTTATCACGTTAGTTGCCACGCTAGTATACTAGTGTTTATCCGACACCAAGCCACCACATCAACACCTTATCTGCCAACTCACTGATCACAATTATCTGGTTGACTGAAAGCTCTTTTTCAACTGCTCAAAAAATCCGATCGACTGTATTTCTCTTTCGGCTGCTCGAATATCTAGTTTCTACAAAATAAAGTTAGTACGACAAGCAAGCAAAATTGATATGTTTATGCATGATTTATTTTTTTGATAGTTAAAATTGTGTGACTTCGACTTCGAAACTATATTGTTTTCTTAGTTGAGTCGTTACCTAGCTGTAGGTTACCCTCGTCCCAAGGTGAAGATGCTCCTCAACCTTCTTTCAGAAGGATCTCTCTTGAACTAACTTTGCCTTCGTAGATGACCAAACATTTGGTCCTGCTGACCCGTTTGGACTTGCCTGTTTAGTGCCCGATCGCCTATCCCACAATGCCTTTCTCTATTGTCTTGTGTCTTGTCCTCTTGACTCACTAGAGCTTTTAAGTGATTTGCACACAACACCCAAGTCAGATCCACAATACTTAACTTTACACCCTTTGCCGTACATCAAAATACAACTTTGATCATTTGGTGTTGCATACACTAATAATCTCTCCCTTTTTGATATTTGACGACCCGATTTAAAGTTAAGAGATAATGCACAACTTTAAAACCTCTTAAATTTTAAAACTTTAAACCCTGCTTGAAATTTAAAATTTTAAAACTTAAACCTCATATTCTCCTCCTTTGACATACATCAACAAGTAAAGTCAATACAAACTATAAAAATAGATAATCATAAGCAAGGTTTAAAATATCGAGCCGTGCCTAGGTTTCGGTCCCGGATCGGAATGATACAGTTTCGATACCATATCGTACTGTGCCGGTATAGTTTTGATATTTTTAAAATATAAAATATATTAACTAAAATAAAAAATTTAATTTAAATATTTAAAAATAAAAAATAAAATATTTTTTAAAATTAATAAGATAATTTTATATATTTTAATAAAGCCTATTTAAATTATTCCAATTATAGCTAGTACTTGATTATTAAAATCTTAATTAAACCTAAAGTTAAAAAATCGTGATGTCGCGCGCGGGCCGCGCGCGTGGAGGTGTTGTCAGGCCCGCGCGGCGCTTCTGGTGGTGTCGCTGGGCCCGCGCGGTGCCTCCGGTGGCGTTGTCGGGCTGGGCGGCGCCTTCGGTGGCGTTGCAGGGCCTAGGCGGCTGAGGCATCACGCGATGCCTTCGGAGGCGTCATCGCGCCCGGGTGATGCCTCTAGAGGCGTTTCCTGGCCGGAACTGATGTGCCAGTGCTATGCCGATCGGTCCGTCGGCGGAATGAAAAGTTTCGCCTGTATCACGCGATACAACTTGAAATTCATTCCCTGATCATAAGCCTAATCAAAAGAGGGAGTAGGTAATTTCGCCTGTATCACGCGATATAGCTTGAAATTCATTCCCTTATCATAAGCCTAATCAAAAGAGGGAGTAGGTTATTGGCTGATATGCCAGGTCTTAGGAAAATCCATCATCTCATGTTGCTACTCTCGGAGTATTTGGATGCCCCTCCTAATCTGCCTAAAGCCATCTTGCAACATCTCCTCTAAATGAGTAAATCAGTCACCTGAATCATGAGGATCCGTTGGGGCTGGCAACTCCAAAATTGAAATATTGGGCATGTCATCATTAGAGTGTAATCCCTCCTCGAGTTGTGCAACACTCTATCGTTTGACTTTCCACATTAAGGTCTGGTCTCCTTTCCCTATATCAGCTAAGGATATCTGTCTATATCTATCTTATCAAAAGAGTCGGATAACATTTTAAATTTTTTTGATGTAATCTCTATGCCAAAAGATGCAATAAGTCAGTAATGATGTGATAATAGACATGATGGGGGCTGGTTAGTGCTTGGTCTTTAGTAGCTAATGGTAAAATGCAACTTATGATTACTTTATATAATGCATTATCAGGTGCCCTAAGATGTACTACTTGAATAAGATTATGACGAGGACCTTCAAAGAACTTAGAATGCATTTATCCAAGGTGATATGAGAATATGGTTCAAGTAGTGTTTGAGGGTGGTTTGGGAAACAGTAAAAAGGGTTAGGTAGGTCTGAATAATATCAGCATTAAACATGTCTTGCCCCTACCTTAGTTTTATAGTTAAAAGTCATCAATAGGGTATACGCTGTGATAAAATTCTGCACACAAACCTTGGTGAACATGATGTGTGCAGTAGAGTAGGTTGCTTAGGGCATAATAATTGATTATCTCAACTATATCAGAACAATATTTAGTAAAGAAATCCCTATCTAAATACGTAGTTCCTAAAACTAAATGAGTTCTAGATGCAAAACATTGCCTAAGTTCGTCAGTAGGGAACCTAGGATCTTATCTAGGGTTTGAGGGACCGGCCTGATGACTAACTCTATGCTTTTGTCTATAAAGAAAGAATATGATAAATATTTAACTTAAAAGAAAGATGAAATAAAGAGAGCTAAGATAGTTATCGAGGCATTTTTGAGGATCTTGAATGACGGTTGAGCCAATTCAGAGCGTCCAAGCTCAGTTGTAGGATCAAAAATGAAATCTGAGCTCAACGGAAAACTTAAGTAAGAATAAAAAAACACAGAAAATTCACAATTGATTTAACGTAGTTCGGTTTCTCTCTTGGGTTCCTACTTGCCGTAATGATCTATAAGGTGGATTGATCCCCGAAAAACCCACTAAATCTTCTTCTTTCCGAAATAGATTCGGAGGTGGAGAAACTTCTTACAATCAAAGAGATTACAGTAATCAATTAGTGTATCTCAACTAATGAAATGCAAATAATGAAAATATTACCAATATAGCTTGCAAGATTTCGGAGCTTGGCAGAGTGATTTTGAGGCGAATTCGAGCACAAAAGAATAAAAGAATGATCGAGGAATGATGGCTTGATTGATGCCGAGTGCTAGATTTGAGCCACTTTTATAGGTTTTTTCGATCGACCAATAAAGCCTTTCTAATCGACTGGTACACAACTTATCCCGCTCAATCCGCTGATTAAATCGGTTTTGTGGTAACGGTCGATCGATCTTGCCCATGCTAGCTTTCTCATCTAGATTCATTTGCTAATCAAGCTCCCGATTGGCTTCCGATCACCTAATAGCCTACCACGTCTCACACCTTATCTCCTACCACATCAACTGCCCAAAGTATATCCTTTGCCACGTCAACATACTCGTGCTTATCCGACACAAGGCTAGCCACATCAACACCTCATCTGTCTACTCACTTATCACAATTATCCGGTCAACTGAAAGCTCTTTTTGGTAGTTCGGAAAATCCGATTGATTGTATTTCTCTTTCGATCACTTGAATACCTATTTTCTGCAAAACAAAGTTAGCACGATAAGCAAGCAAAATAGGTATATATTATTATGCATGATTTATTTTCTAATAGTTAAAACTGTCTGACTTCAACTTCAGAACTCATGTTAGTTTCTTAGTCAGGTCATCCCTTAGCTGTAGGATTACCTCTGTCCCAATGTGAAATCGCTTATCACAACCTTCCTTCAGAAGGACTTTTTTGGAACTTACCTTACATTCTTACTTGATTAAATGTTAGGTCTTGTTGATCAGTTTGGACTTTCTTTACACTATCTATTGTCTAGTCCTTGTGACCCATTAGGGCTTTTAAGTGATCTACACAGTCAACACCCAAATTAGATCCACAATGTCTAACTTTAAACTCTTTGTCATACATCAAAACACAGATTCGATCATTTAGTACTACCTGCACCAACATGAACACCATCTACACTGTCCCATTATCAACATTAACAACATTAGAATACTTTGTTTATGCGGTATTGTGGTAAAGTTGGTATATCGCTATTGGATTGATAAGTACACACAGCAATTCCCTATGGTGTGATTTTCAAACAATGTGTCGAACATTCCTAGGGTGTGCCAGTAACCTTGGTTTTCATACATTTGTTTTATGTTTTGACTAAATTCCATCAGAGCCAACCTCTACCAACTGCATCTCAAAAATTTTCAGGCAGAGTTTAATATTGAATAGAACATGTTTGAAATTTCTTGTCTTTACCTTTTTAACTGAGTCCACAGAAAATCTGTTGCATATTCTAGTTAATGGATAGATGCAGATGCTTTTGGATTAATTGCAACTGAGTGATGGGATACTTGCTTTTTTGGATCAGTCAGTGCCAATAAAACTCCTCTGATTGTTCTCTTGTTTAAAATAGGTGCAAGCTGTATCACTGGGTCAAGTAATGTCTGAAGGCGCATACATGCTTTTCTACTCAAGGTACACATATTTTATCTGTGCATTTTATGATCAATTCTCTAACATGTTGAATCATCTATTTCTCAGATCTTTTCCACGTCCGCCTCATGCTTATGCCGAGAAAAAGCTATCGTGCCCCTTGATTAGTACGAGGAATATGGCTAAGAGTCAGAAAACTTCAAACTATGCTCCACCAAGAGTGAATGTGAACTTACATTCTTCAGCAAATTCAGTACACCAACACTCAACAAATGATTCAGGAAGCAATTACGGCGGCGACGATACCACTGATCAAGTTGCTGAACACCTCTCAAGGCCCTTTAGCAGAGACTTGGTGCCAGATGGAGCATATCCAGATGCAATGAGTATTGAACTTTCTGATGTGACATCTAGTGATTGGTCGCTCTTCACAAGCTCGGATGATTCATCGTTTACCACCGAAAGTACCAGAGATTCATTTAGCACCGTGGATCATGGAGACAATACTACCCTTGATACCATCTCATCTATATTTAGTCCTTTCTATGTTCCAGAGTATGCCAACAGCAACACCATCTCCTGCACAAAGTTCTCAGGGAGTCGGTCACAAACAAGATTCTTCTCGGAGAGCAGTGGTGGTGATAACCATCCATTGCCATTGCCGTCGCGACCAATTAGCAGTGTAAATAAAGGAAGGACGATGGAACATGCCCGTGCTTCAACGGAACCTGTAATTTCACGTGGCCATCAACGCAGCATGTATGGTGAGTGGGAGTAATCCCGAAGATGGCATGGCCTTGTTCTTGTGAGTTTTGCGATATGTAGTCTAGATTCTGTTAGGCCTACTTATTAAGCTTACTCTCGAGCCGAATTGAGCTGCGTCTCATGGCTTGTTTTTTTGATCGAATGAGGCGTGCTTAGTTAGAAGCAAGGCATCTATGAGGCCGGAGAACAGGTGCTTATGTATAACTCGAGCAATCTATGGAAGATTCTTGATTTCTTGCTGAATGCATTGGTTAAAATAGCTTAAGCTATGTGATTGTCTAGGCACCCTAATGTATTGAAGTTCTTTCCAAGGCCAATGTGTTTTGGAGACACTCGTATTGGAGTTTGAAAGAGTTTTGGAGATCAATAGATGATTTAGATAATTAATAACGGTGATAAATAAATGAGGCATACAATGAGAAGAGTCGTCAATTTAAGTTGGATCCGTCGGATTGATTTGTTCTGTTACACAATTGAGGTGGATTGGATTAAAATTTTATCAATCCATTTTAAGATGAGTTAAGGTGGATTGATTTGTCTAGGTCCGTGGTCTGCATGGGTTGGTCTGTGATGAATTTGGATTGATTCGCGGATTGAAAAAATTTATTTATTTATTTTAAAATTTAAAATTAAAGTAAAAAACTTAATAGATTAATGATCTTGATCTATTTAAATTGTAATTTAAATTTAAAATTTTTAATTTGATCTGTTTAAATTGTAATTCAAATTTAAAATTTTTAATATTTTTTTATTTTTTTGAAAGATCCACGGGTTGGTCCGTCTAACTCACAATCCGCATTGGGTTGGATTGAGTTGGGTTAGAGATTTTTCAATCTATCAAGTTAGTGGGTCGGTCCGTCTCGTCCTATTATATGATGAGTTTTTGATGGATTAGTACGTCTCACCATGGATTTGATCTGTTTGACATCTCTAACAATGAGTTCTATGAGTTTCTTGGACCTATGAGAGTGTAAATGACTTTATTTTTCAATTTAGAGCCGTTTAAATTATATAAAATTTTTCAATGCAATTGCTACATGACCTTAAATTGCTCTAAATTAGCCTTAAATATAGACTCCGCGTCCAAAGGATCTAGGGAGCTCATAAGAGTATTTATTTATGAATTTAAACTAGTTTAGAGCTATAACAGTTTTGACCCTAACTCATCTAAATTCAAAAATAAATACTTTTATGAGTTCCCTTAACCATCTAAAGGCAATATATGCTTTTATTTTTCAATTTAGACTAGTTTAAGGCCATGTAGACATTTTGTTTGAAACTACTGCATAATTCTAAACTAATCTAAATTTAAAAACAAACATTTCTATGAGTTGTCTGGCCCCTATGGCGTCGAGTTCTATATTTCTTTTCAATTTTAGACTAATTTAGAGCTATGTAGCACTTTTGAACTCAACTATTACACAACCCTCTAAATCTAGAAATACACAAGCTTACAAGTACAATTTGTTAGTGCAATCATGACGTAGGTTGTCATGTATGACTAAGACATTTTGATGCGTTTGGCAAAGGGCTTAAGTTAGGTTTGTTAGTGTTACTGATGCGTGCATGGAGTTTGTGTTAGTGCATGTGTGCCCTAAATGATTATGTTTCATCAAGTGTTTTGATGTCTCGAACAAAGGGTTTAAGTTAGATTTGCTTGTGTTTTTGATGTGTGAGCTAGTTAAGTTGTGCAAGGACTTGGCAAAACACATATGAAGCTTGTGGAACTTGTGACACAATGAAGTTGAGTTGTGGTTGATGACTTGGCATGACCAAGTTGGTATGGTTCAATGGCTTAAGTTTTCTTGGAGATTAGGGAAAGATATGAGACATCTTAGGGATTGTAGGATGAGGATCATTGAGGTGTCAACTTTGATAAGAGCCCCAAGAGATGGACTATGTAGATGAACAAGTGAAGGATGACATAAGAGTTGAGCTGAAGACTTGGTGCATCCAAGGGACTGAGGATCTGACTAGAGATGACCACTTAAGAAAAGTGAAGCTACAACAACTCTTGAAGTAGTCAAAAGAAGGTGAATTATGTAGGTGAATGAATGAAAGATGACATGTTGAACAAGCCAAGGGCTTAGTGCATTTTAGGGACTTACAACTTGATGGGAGGCAACCTTGTGGGTGAAGGTGAAATTGCAAAGGTAAACTCTTAAATGAATTATGAGAGTTGAGTGACCTTTATTTTAGGTTTAGGTAGGTTTTTTTTGGTGCAATTGCACCTCAAGTGGTTTAGTGTGACTTTGGATTTTGATGTTTGGGAAAACAATTTGAGTTAGGCCTTGCTTATATATTTGATGTGTGTGTGAGTGTACATAGATTTGTAGGAATACCTATGGAGCTTGTAGAACTCATTGGTTTGGTGTGGCCAAGGTGGCACACTGAGTGACTTGAAGATTTGCTGAGATTAGAGAATGATAATATGAAACATTTGGGAGACCATAGGTCGAGGAACCCTAAGGTGGTGCTAGAGCAACTCCTAAGTGATGATTTGGTGCGAAAAGGTTGGCAGATCGATGGCTATAGGAAGCAGACATGAGGTAGACTAAGAGACCCTAGGATGAGGAACATCGAGGCAACGAGGACAACAACTATGAAGGCAAACTTCGCAGATGAAGGGGTGAAGGATGACATGTAGAGAAGCTAAGGGCTCATGGGCATCAGAGGGACTAAATAACTTGATTGGAGATGGCTGAAGGGTAAAGTCAAGATGTGGTTATAAAACTTCGATGAACTAACCGTTGAGTGACTTGTATATGTAGGAAGGAGGGTAGAACTCAATATAGGTAGATCTGATCTTAGAAGTGGTCAGAACGTCAATAATTGACTATTGATGGATGATAGTCGACTAGTGGCTAAGAACCTAATGCCCCAAATGGATTTGAGGTATAAGGGTTGACCAATTGATTGGTATGAAATCCTATTGACTGATGGTTGGAGTCAGTTGATAAAATAGACCGTCATATGATAAGCCAAAATCTCAAATTTTTAGTAAACCACATGTAGTTAATTGATGTTGATTCAAGTCGACTGGAGGAATAGTTGATTAGGATAGTGGTTTTATTTGTGGCTGAATTGACTAGGCAATTGACTAATGACATTAGTCATCCAATGATAAGTGATCAGTTGACTATATGCTGATATGAAAAGTAGAAAGGAGCTATTACCAATCAACCAATGACGACAAACCAATTAACTGTTGGGTGAGAGATATACTTGTAATAAGATTTCAAAGGCAATAAAGGAGCAATGGAGGCTTCTATGAATATTTGAGCGTGTAAAAGGTTCCTCCACCTCTAGTTGTTGGCAGAGAATGAGAAAGTTAGTGGAGTTTTCGAGAAATGATCAACTAATGGATCATAAGCCATGGAATAGGAGCTTGAGGTTGTTGAACTATGTTAAACAGATATGTTAGTGATTATGGTAGGTTTTATTTTTATGATGTGCTTTCTATTGCTAATATTTTTCTTGTTACCTTACTAACCAGAGCAAAAGCATTTTAGATTCACGCTTACAGGTGTACGATTGCTATTGACCCTCCTAGCTCGGCCATTCAATCCTAAAAAGTGGTATTAGAGTTAAGTGTTCTTCATTTGACTAGCTGCTGAATAAAAATTGAAAACGACCAAAGAAGCAAGGAAGCTTTCATTAACCACCAAAGATTATGAGATCCCACCATACAATGAAGATTTTGATTTTTGGAAGGAGTTGATGGAGCATTGGTTTTCAATCAACTACAAAAAAAAGTTTGGCCATGCTTTAGGGTATACACAAACTAGAGATGAAGAGGGAATTAAAACTCGAAGAAAGGTTGGACATAGTACCAATTGAAGTTATATGAAGGGAATAAGAGAATTTGGAATTTTCTAATGTAGGTAATGGCCAAGAGGGTCTTGGATGTGATAGATGAAGAATGCTCGAGACTTTTGGAGTCAAATTGTGCACGTTCATGAGAATCCCAAGAAAGGGGAAAAGTCCAAGATGTAGAATCATATATATAGCCATCTCTTTAGTAAGAAACTAATGGTGGATAAATCTTCTTACATTTGTTATCTTACAAAATGAAGAAGTGAAGCACAAAAGCACCTTACAATTTCACAGAAAAAGAAATTGGGAGCTTTGAGCACTTAGGGAGACAAGAATTGGTGAGTTGCCTTGACCCCTTTTTATAGCCAAACCATCAACTTTCTTCTCTCTCCTCAAAAGTAGCTTATCAAGTGACTACTGACATGATTTGATGATTGCATAATTCTTTTTAACAATAAACTAGATTGTTATCATTAGGCTCATTAGTCGACTGATGCTTAACAATCAACCGCACTAGATAACTACCTCTAACTTCAAGTGAAGAGAAATATTTTTAATCGACTAATCCACTTTGCCTTTAATCGATTGATTCTTCCTATCAGTTGATTGACACAATCTTTTCAATCGCTTGTAGCTTGAGTTGGTGCTTGCCTTTGTTCCCTAATGTGCTAGTACTTCCTTGTTAAGTTGACCTACCAAGAGGTTTTCTAGGCCTTCAGGACTTCCTTTATGCCAAGAAGCTCTCATCGCTTTAGGGACTTCTTTCTTGTGCTTGGTGTTAGGTCCTTGTCAACTTTACTTGGATTAATTGAACTTGCCTAGCATCCTTTGTTGTGCCTAGGTCCTTGTCGACCTACTAGGACTTCCTTTGTTGCCTCTGATAGGCTCCCGCAAGAGTACGGTTGTCGTCAAGTAATAAAAAATTATCGAATCCACAGGGATCGTGAAATTAATCACTATACTAGCACAAAAAGAGTTGCGAATGAAATGATTTTGTTGTTGGGCTGAGAAAGAAGAACAAGAAGGACCTAATCCTCGAACAAAAGAGAATCAACTATATAGTATGTATGGGAAACATCCTAGGATTTTGGAGTCCTTGAGAGTTATGGCTGAAAGTATCATGGATGTTTTGCTATTCCTCAATGCTTATATCAATGTAGAGATTCTAACCAAGCTATCCAATTAGACCTTTTCAGACTTCATCAGGATTATATCATGAATCTCTAATGTTATGATTACTAGTTCGAGATGACACCTAAATAGTCCGGTTCTATAGCTCTCCCACTGTCACCGGACACTCCAGCAATACTACTGGTGTCTTACTCTCTGTCACCGAATACCCAATTAAGGACCTCTCCCTAGTAAACAATAACCGTTAGTTATCCCTCATGGGAATTCGTTACGATTTAAGAATCTCCTCAAAAAGTTTGGTTAAAAAGGTTCACTTCCTATTACAAGGCACCCCGGTCATACGATCTTAAGATTTCCTGTAAATCGTAATTCACTCCCATCCATATGAAATCAAGTCTTTAAAATAAAATCAAATACGCACGAGACATAATTCCAAATAACAAAGCATAAACATGTCATAGAAGATAGCAAGTACGAATCCATCGAGTACAATCATCCGTTACATCTCAATTTCTCCTACGTTCTAGAATCAAAGATATCTACTCCATGACGGAGGAAATACAACTCAAGAAGGAAGAAGAGGAATTCATCCTAGTCCCAAAATCTAAAAAGAAAAGGAAAAAAAGGACTTATAAATATGTGCAGCCTTCCTTGGATTATGCTCTCCTCGTCGGCGGTGGGTGGAAGCGGCGGAGTAGTCTTTGGAGGATGGATGTGGCGTCGAATTCCCTCTCGGAACGTGGTTACGGCTGCTCTTTGTTGTTCTCTGATGGCTCCCCCAAAAGGGTTTCAAAAAGATGT
The DNA here is from genome assembly GCF_044706935.1 of Curcuma longa. Classification (NCBI taxonomy): domain Eukaryota; kingdom Viridiplantae; phylum Streptophyta; class Magnoliopsida; order Zingiberales; family Zingiberaceae; genus Curcuma; species Curcuma longa. The sequence continues at coordinate 25,844,017 of NC_133861.1, read as the reverse complement.
TTAAATAGGCATCCAAGGGAGACATGGTTGTGCCTCTTGGCACGATCGAGAAGTTCGGAGCGACCTGGCTGTGTCTCACGGCGCGGCCGAGAAGATCGAAATGAAATTTCTGTTGACACGGTCGTGTTTCATGGAATGACATGACTGTGTTTTTCGGAACGACCAAAAAACTCGGGCTGACTCCCCGCTGGCACGACCGTGCCTGGTAGGCACAACCAGAGAAGGAGGTGCTTTGGAAAGGAGTGCCAGCCGTGCCTTGTAGGCATGGCCACACCAAGCAGGGCCTCTGATTCTAGGGCACGGCCTGAGGCTGGTGGTCTTCTATTTCTGAGGCACGGCCGTGCTTGGTGGCACAGCTTGTAGAAGGAAAGGCGCTGGTGGAGGGCACGGTCGTGCTTGGTAGGCACGACCCCTACTTTGCTTGTGTTGTTTTTCCTTCATTCCGCTTTATTTCGTACCGATTTCCATCCTGTAAATGCTAAAGTACGAGAGCAGACCTCCGAATTAGGAAATAGAGAAAATATACCTAATGCATGAATAAAGGATGCGATAAATATAGAGTATCAACATGAAAATGCATAAAGATGTCTAATAAAAGCAGTAAAAATATATGCATACCCTACACACATCAGCCTCCCATTTGGTTGACCTCAATCTTGCTAAGGCTTCCTTTGTGCCAAGTGTTCATTTGGACTTTTTCTTACCTAGAACCTGTTGGGTTGCAAAGGTAAACACATGGGAAAGATCGTGGGTTTAAAAGGATGGAAAGTATCTCCATTGGTGTGAGACCTTTTGGGGAGAGCCCAAGAACAAAACCATGAGGGCTTAGGCCCAAAGTGGACAATATCATGCTATTGTGGAGATACAGACATCCTTGGGGACCCTACAATTGGTATCAGAGCGAGGCCGCTCTTCACCGGACTAACCGCCGGATGAGCCATGATCCGGATCTAACCATGTGGGTTGAACCTTTAAAACAAAGGAAGTAGGGGCTCCCGTGTTTGAATCAAGAGGATCAGACACCGGGCAGGAAGTCCTAGTAGGTCGGCTAGACCGAGGGGCATGAAGTCCTGGTTGCGGCTGGGCAGGAATTCCTAGTAGGTCGGGTAGACCGAGGGGTATGAAGTCCTGGTTGCGGCTGGGCAGGAAGTCCTAGTAGGTCGGGTAGACCGAGGGGCATGAAGTCCTGGTTGTGGCTGGGCAGGAAGTCCTGGTTGCGGCTGGGCAGGAAGTCCTAGTAGGTCAGGGTGGACCGAGGGGCAGGATGTCCTGGTGGGTCGAAGATTCAGACATCAAACGGAGGCTTTCCGTTTGAGGGGGGGTCTGTGGTCCTTTGTTTGAGGGGGGGGGGGATTGTTGGGTTGCAAAAGTGCAAACATAGTCCCACATCTAAAACACATGGGAAAGATCGTGGGTTTAAAAGGATGGAAAGTATCTCCATTGGTGTGAGACCTTTTGGGGAGAGCCCAAGAACAAAACCATGAGTACTTAGGCCCAAAGTGGACAATATCATGCTATTGTGAAGATACATACATCCTTGGGGACCCTACAGAACCTTCTTGGACTTTCATTGATATGTTTGCAACTTATGTCAAGCTCTCCTGCAACTGCTTACTTGTCATATATATGACATAGCCATATTGCCTAACTTAAATATTATCGAAATGTCAAAACCTCAAGCACACATGATAGAGCATGATTGCACCAACAATATTTCTTTTTTGATGTTTGATGATAGATTTAAGTAAGTTCTTCATCAAAACATTCATGAAGCAATATGATCATAACAAGTTAAATAGAAGAAACCACAATGACCTTAAATAAGGGTAATAGCACTTAAAATGATTTTCTATTAATCTATAATGTTTTCCATTTACATGTGATTGTTTCTAAAACCTTTACATCTCTCCCTTTGACATACATCTAAAAAAGATGCATCTTTTAATAAGAACTCCCCTACAAGAGTCTAAAAACTTCACCTTGAGTTTTTCTTAAGGTGAATACTTCACCTCTCATCCATTGAGATATTTAACCTTTCATCGAAACAAGATAAGTACCTCTTCCTTGATCCAACATTCTTTCTCAAGTTTTCTTATTCTAGGCAAGATCATAGTTTGCAGAATCATGTTCCCACATAGAATCGATTTGAGATCAGGATCGGATTGGTCGGGATTGGATCGTAGAATTGTCGAATGCTACTAAAAATCCTTAAAATTTTATGATACATGATTAATAATTAAAAAATATCTAAAAATATCATTTGCATATAAATAGATTAATACTTACACATATATATGCAATCGTTAACACTCGACTTCTCAGATGATATTATTATCTATAAAAATTTAAATTAACTAGTAATTTAACTACCATTCTAGTATATGACTCAATAATATTTATATTTTCATATCGTAAAATGAAAGAGTATAAAATTTTTATTAACATAATAATAATAATAATATCATTTAACCTTAAGAATGTCCTCTTGATTTTCAAGATGATCCAATTTAAAGGCTAACAAAGTAGCTAACATAGAGGAAGCTATTGAATCATTTGATTCAAACACAAATCCCAAAAATATTCTTCTAAAGACTCGTTGATTCTGTAAAATACCAGACAATATACATTTAAAAATTCATTATTTTGGGGAAAAGAAACAATATAATATTATTATCAAAAACTAACTCAAAAATAACTAAATAGATATTTAAATAATCTCAAAACCTTAACCCTAACTCTATCAAAAGATTTTAAAAAATAAAAAAAGATAAAATCTTTCGGGTTTCCAAAAAGGCTTTAAATAATATTTTTATTTTTTGGGTTTGAAAGTAGGCAGTTAAGGGTAATCCTTGTACCTAACTATAAATCTCTGAACAAGCTTTGATTTGATATATTATAGGTCCTGTAGTTCAATCCGAGTCAAAAGTTATGATCTCTCAAAGCTTCCACCAACCCTGCTCCGATCCTATTCCGATCCTATCTTGTTCCGATCCTATCGATCTTGTTCCGATCCTACCGGTCCTGCTCTGATTCTATTGTAAAATTCGATTATGCATGATTCATGATCGATTTCTGCTTTTGGATCATAGGATCGTACGATCCTAGGATCCAAGATAGTGATTTTACAAACTATGGCAAGACTATCTCCTAAGAATGTATATCTACCCAACCTTGGGTTACTTAACAAGTCGACTGATGAATTCTAGAAGGGAACAAGTTGGTGGACAATCGACTAGTAGAGTTAATTGATGAAATTCAGAAGGGAACAGAAGGTTGAACAGTCAACTAATGGATTCCTCAATGGAGCATAAGGTTAAATAGTCGACTAGTTAAGTGGACTAATGAATTTAGAAATTGAACAAAAGGTTAAACAATCAGCTTGGGAAGTTTACTCATTAGAGAATATAGTCGACTGTGGAAAACAATTAACTGAAGATAAAATCAAAAGGTGATCTAGTCGATCTCAAAGACTTCGATATACCATAAAGGCCAGAATTTTGGTTTATTTTAAAATTTTAAATTTAATTTTAAATTTTTAGAATTATTTATTATTTCATAATTAAATGACACACAATTATAATTAATTTTATAATTTAAATTTGGATTTTTAGTATATAAATTTGACTTGGTATTTTTAAATTTTAAAAATTTATTGTAAGAATTTTTAAGATTTAATTTTAAATTTCTAATGGTTAAATTATTAATTTTAAAATTTATCTTGTTGGATTTTGAATTTATCTTATTATTGTTAAGATTATTTTGATTATTTAATTTTAAATTATTAATTAAATTTGAATTATTAGATTTATCTTGATAATTATTAATTTTATCTTGATTGGTTGAATTATTAATTATTTTTTGGATTATTTAAATTAATTACGTTTGAATTTTTTTAATTTTGAATTATCTTGATTTAATGAGTTAATGATTTATTCTAATTTTTTTATTTGAATTATATTTAGATTAAGTTTATTAGAATTAATTATATTAATATTTTTAATGATTGAATTTTTTAAATTTAAATTAGTTAAATTATTTTTTAATTCAAATTTATTAATTAAAGTATTCAAGTTAGGTGAATTTTCATTGTTGTTACGATTTAAGTTTGAATATTTTATATTAATTTATTTATTTGTTAATTAAATTTCCAAAATTAATTGACTTTTTTTAATTAATATTATTAATTTAATTTAATTTTAAATTTTCTAATCTATTTAAATTTGAATTGGTTAAATTAATTAATTTTAAAATTTTAAAATTTTCTAAATTTGTCAAATTAATAAATTTTGAATTTGAATGGGTCAAATTAATATTTTTATTAATTAAATTAATTTTTAATTGTGAATTTTTAAAATTATATAAATTTTCAACAAAATTAAATCTATTTTACAAAATCTTGGAGACGTTTTCGTAAATTAACGAACTTACTGGAATCGTAACTTCTAATTCTGATTTTGACTGTTTCTTTTATCTTCTTCTCTAGATACCGATTTTTATAGTGTTCGTGTTTCTAACATTTGAAGCACATAATGGACTTTTTATTCCTCTAGGCTGCTAGCATCGGTTGCTCCTTTGCCGCCAGTGGTGTCATCCGAGTCTTATGAGCAGGACACTAATTTTTATAGTATTCTCTCTCCCAACTCTTAAAAATAATAATATGCAATTTTAAATGAACTTTAAAAATATTATCTCGCTTCTCCTCCATCTTTACCTTCTTACTCCCGTGGTAGTTAGTCCGATCGAGAGCCAATCTACTTTGATATCAATTATAGGATTGGTGTGTGTGCGAGAGGGGGGGGGGTGAATCTCACTCGTCGTTCGTACATTCTATCAAAAATATTAGCAGCGAATATTAGATAACAAACATAGGACTCATAGATTTTACTTGGTTCCTAACCCCTAGGGTTTGTACGTCCAAGGTCTATATACGGGAGGTGCCCATCTACTAATGGCCTTCTTTTCGGAACTCTTTCCAAAAGCAGAGAAACTCATCTTACAATCTAAATTATATAAAATGTGAAATGCAAAAGTAAGATAGAATGAAAAAGTAAACACTTGTGTAGCTCGACCAAGAAGTCCTGAGTGCAGTGCACTCTTCTTAAAACTTCTTCAGTTGCACGAATAAGGCTTTGGTCATGTTCGACAACACCGTAGGATGATAGAGTAGTAGAATTTTAGTTTGTCCCTGATGTTGGACTTAGAGGCCATATAAAGATGCTTCTGGACACCCGAAGGATGATAGAGTAGTAGAATTTTAGTTGTTCCTTGATGTTGGACGTAGAGGCCATATAAAGACGCTTTCGGGCACTTAGATCCCTTTCTAGGCACCCCAGATCGATCCAATCTTGACCGTTTTCATCGATCTTTATTGGGATCGATTCTTCTCGATCCGAGCGCTTGGACCATCCAGGGGCACCTAGACCGTCCGAGCGCTCGGAGTATGATCCGAGTACTCGAAACCAGTTCAACTAGGTTTAACCTGGGTTGACTTCGGATTTGGTTCGACTGCTTCTGTTTGCTTCTCTCATGCTTCCTCAATCTTGCTTCCAGCTCCTAGTTCCTGCAAGATTAGCATATAAACAAGCAAGCAACCTAAGTCTAACTGTAGTCTGTCTGACCTACTAGGCTTACCTTAGCCTTACCCTGTAAGTCTAACCTACTAAGCTTACCCTTGACCTAACCTCAGGTTAGAACTAGTCACTTAGTAGACTTCCCACCTGCCAAACATTCGGTCACCTTGACCTGCTTAGATTTTTCCTTGCCAAATCTTTAATTAGGATTAGTCACTCGATAGACTTCTCACTTGCTAAACATCCGATCACCTTGATCTGGTTGGACTTTCCCTTGCCTAACCTCTAGGTAGGACTTCTTCATTCACCAAGACTTCCTGCCTCACTAACTAGGACTTCCTTCAGCTTCACTTCTCCTGCCTAACTAGGATTTCCTGCACAACCCATTAATCGTGAGATCATATCTCAATGGTCCGAATAGATATATTATTAAACATGTCTAATTCTAAACATCGGGTTGTTAACTCATTAACATATATACATCATATGAGCTTAGGGAGAGTCTCACTATTTCAACTCATACTTAAAATTAAACTCTGATTTTAAGTTGAGCTACTTAAAATTAAACTTTGACTATATTAATGGAAGGTGTAAGCTTTAAATTTTAAACTAGGGATTTCTTATTTGGTCTCATCATTTACATGCAATATAAAGAAACTATCTACATGCATCTACATGACATAATAATGACGTTTTTATATAACATGCATTAATTATGTTAATCATGCATATTTTATGATATACATTATGACACAAGTTATATCGTTGTTGTCATAAATTAATTAACACATATATGTTAAAGAATTTTATTTCATAAATTACAATTCTTTTGTTAGATTAGGAAATATTTTTTAAATCCAATTACATATATATTATTAGGAAATATTTTTAAATCTAAAAATTTCAAATTTAATTAGAAAATAATTTTAAAAATTAATTTTTTTCTAATCATATTAAGAAATAATTTGCAAACTTGAATTTTCTAACAAATTCATAATCTTTTTCAAACATTGAAAATTTCTATATTGGATTAGGAAACTATTTTCTTATTCAAAATAGCTTAACATATCCAAAATTTAATTTTTAAACAACCCACAACAAGCAAAATAAAGATCTATGATTTATGTTGAAACATTGTGGCCCCGACATTACTGTTGGATTTTCGATAAGCTTATTTTAAATTTTATATTTTTATAAACATGTAGTGAAAGTGTAATAAATATTTTATTACATACACATAACAACTACACAAGGATACATACGCATGTAAACATAATCAAAGATAAGAACATAAATAATTTATACCTTTTGAATGATGGGTAGCGGAAATGACATCAATTGACAACCTTGAGAAATGTTATCTCTACTCGTATCCACACCGAGATCTCCTCAAGATGACTTCCCTAAGTCACGTGTCGTGTCTCCATTTTGATATGAGTCAAAGGAGAGAGACAAATAATCCGAGAGAGGACCTACAATCCGATTTCATATCCAACGCCTTGAAGCAACCCATCGATATGAATCAGATTGAATAGAGGTGATCACACCATTGTTCAAAGGTTGAACAGTTCATTGTCAAGAAGGGGTACCTAACCTAATGGCATGGTATGTTCCAGTAACAACAATTGCCCTGGAACAATAGTTAAAATGAAAGGAAGAAGCGATACCTTTCGGTGGAGAAGCAATCATTGCTTTAACTCTTTCCTTGCTTCCACTGCCGATTGTAGCTTCCTTTGACTCACGGATGGTCGGTCCTTGAGAGGTACTAATCCTAAGGAAGATCAATGATCGGTGGTGAGCTTGGAAGGCCTCCTTTGGCCAGCAGCAACAAGAACCACGAAGAGGTGGGTGGTGGCAATATAAATGAGGAAGGCCTTGTGTTGGGCAGCAACTCAAGGAGACGAGGAGGCCGACGTTAAACCTAACAATTAGATTTTTAATCATCTAAATAATTCTTCATAAGAGATGTATTTATAGATCTCTAATGGATTTGATTCGCTAATTAAAAACCCACATCCATTAACCCAAAGTCTAAACTGTTAACTTTAAATTTGGTTCACAATCAAACTGAATTGGTTCAAAATCAAACCATATTTTTAATTAAAACTAAACTAATTTGGTTTATAATTAAATCAAAGATGACCCACTTTGTCTTCAAAAGACGTGAGCCATCCGTGCTTCCATTTCGATAAAATATCTTCTATATTTATGTTGGATTTCTACATACGTAATTTAAAATTTTATGTTCCATAAAATATAGTAGCGAAAGCGTAATAAATAATTTTATCACTAACTATGCAAAAATCCACCCAAGGTAACACACGCATATAAACATAATCATAAATAAGACATAAACAACTTTATACTATATGATCGAGTTTGAGCGCTAGGGGAGTGAATAGTACTTCATCGCTTTTTCACTTGTACGAAAAATTTACTTAAATCAGAGTACGAAAAGTAGCAGGAATAAGAGAAATGAACACTTTTATTTACTTAGTTCATAATCACAGACTTGCTATTTCAAGACCCACGATCCTTGATCATTTTCGATAAACAATCCACTATTAAACTTCCTTCTTATGAGAAGGAGTTTTTGCTTTACAAAATAAGTTAAGAATGGTAAACCTTTACTGTCCTAAGAGTTTAAGTACAAACTAAAATAACAAGATTATCGACTAGTAAATTAGAAGTGTAGCATATAAGTAATGCATAAGCATATATTAAAAAGCAAACCAAATAAGTTGATGATCGGGTCCCGAAGCCCTGAGTGTCTCACACTCTTCCTGGTGCTTCCCCTATCACACGAACCACACTTCAAGATCTTTCATGAGCACATAAGAATATGATTGATTGAGAATTCTTGTCCTGAGCCTTCTGCCTTCATCTCCCTTTTATAGAGTTGGATCCGCCCTTTTTTGGTTGATTGAAAAAAATCATTCGATCGACCAAAAACTTGGTCAAACTCTATCCGAAGATCAAGCCTCATGATCTCGTTGTTATTTGAGTTTTTAGGTCAATCAAAACTTTTTTAGTCGACTGAAAATCTTTTAGGTCAACCAAAAACTTCCAGTTGCCCATATCCATGTCCGGTCTCAGTCTTGCTTTAGTTGTCCAACTACAACTTCCTGTAAGACAAATATGAAAGCATATATAAGCAAACAAGTCTTAGTCTACCTTACCTACTTGTTTACTTACGTCTTGCTTGGAGTTTATTCTTTCATGACTTTCCTTTGCCCAGAGTTCACTCCTATGAGTCTCCTCATTACTTAGGGTTCACTATCCTAGGATTTTTTTCTTTATCAAGCATCTGATCACCTTAACCTGCTTGGACTTATCACTTGTCAAACATCCAAACATTTTTTATTTACCTAGACATCCAGTTACCCTTGACTTACTTGGACCTACCTTTTGGTAGTCATCCGATTAATCTTTAACCTGACTAGACTTTACCTTTATTAGTCATCCAATTAATCTTTGATCTAACTAGACTTTATCCTTTGCTAGTCATTCGGTCAACCTTTGACCTGACTAGATTTCTCACTTAACTCACTTCGAAATATATGGTTCTGTTTGGATCAACTCTTGGTCAAACTTGATCAGATACAAGTATATTATCAAACATTGAAATCCTAAAGGCTAATTGCACCAATATATCTCTTGTAAGTAATCCCAATATATCTGCGTCAAATTCTTCAACCTCAGAATATCATCTAGATACTGAAGCAACTGATCATGTTACACTTGATTATGATATTCTCATAGAAGCTTTATCCTATCATGGCCCTGACATGGTACAAGTAGGCAACAACTCAGGTTTGCAAATTGCTCACCTTGGAAATATATTTTTTTCACTTATCAATCAACTCTTTTACATGCACAATACACTTCATGTTCCCTCAATCATTAAAAATTTACTTTCAATTCGTCAATTTAGCCTTAACAATAATATGTTCTTTGAATTTCACCTTGCAACCAGAACCACTCTACTTAGAGGAATTAGAGACGGTCTTTATTACCTTCACCTCCACCAAAGTTCTCATTGGAGAACGCACAAATAAATCCTCCTGGCATGCACGACTTGGTTATCCATTTCTACGTCTTGTTAAAAAAATTACACTCTTTCATCGAGTCTCATATCCTCACACTCCCGAACAAAATGACTTCGCGGAGAGGAAACATCATCGTATAATTTAAATTGCCTTAACTCTTCTCAATCATGCATCGGTTCTTCTTAAATATATAGGATGACGTTGTCCAAATAGAAACATGGTCCCCGATGCATTCATCATCGATCCTCTATCCAGAAAAGTTGGAGAAGTTCAAATGGTTGGTCTTGTTGTTGTACGTTGTTGTGCCATTTTCTAACATAGGCTCTTAAAATGGAGCTACGCAATTGCCTCCATCCTCGACATGCCTTTCTCCTCAACTTTCTCTGCTAATATAAATTCTACAACATTCCTCATCTTGGCAACAAACAACCCCATCATCTCACCCAAGAGCATTATTTCTCGCAAGCAATCCCAATATATATGCATCAAATTCTTCAACCTCAAGATGTCATTCATATTCTAAAGCAATTCATCTTGTTACACTTGATTATGATATTCTTACAAAAGCTTCATCCTATCATGGCCTTGACATAGTACATGTAAGTGATGACTCGGGTTTGCAAATTACTCACCTTAGAAACATATGTTTTCACTCATCTGATCAACTCTTTCACATGCAATACACTTCATATTCCCTCAATCACTAAAAATTTACTTTTAGTTCATTAATTTGCTCTTGACAATAATGTGTTCTTTGAATTTCACCGCACAACCAGAACCACTCTACTTAGAGGAAGTCTTTATACCTTCAACCTACCTCCACCAAAGCCCTCATTGGAGAGCATTGCGGATTGATAAAGACCATTTTGTGTCACGCTAAAGTATCAAATAATTACCAAAACTCCTCTCTACACTAGTGCAGTATGGGTTACTCGGATCGTCTCTCACAAGGATATAGCCGATGAATTCCAATCTCCAAAACAAATTATTCAGAACTGGGATTTGGGTTTTTAAATGTAATTGTAAACAAGAAACAATAAATGGAAGAACAAAGCGAATAATAGAGAAGTAAGCAAATTAAGCTATGATCACAAAGCAATTCATGAAAATATAAAGCAAGAAAACTAAAGAACATTCAATTGATAGTAGATCAAAACAAACCAATACTAAGAATGCAAATCAACCCATGAAATAAAAAGCAAGTAATCTGAACTAACCTAATCTAATGTTGAATAGGAATCAAACAGGAACAGTAATATTAGAGAACACCAAGATGCAAATTAACAATACTAACACTCAAACATGTTCAAATTCAAATGCATTAGGGATCAAACCAAATTTCCTATCAACAACTCAATTGCATGAAAAGAAGACTGCACATTGCAAGAAAAGGGATCTCAGAACGATGTTCACAAACCAAGCTAGGGCATCCCCTAAGCTCGTATCAGTGGCCTTTGTTATGAAGAAGAATGCTACTTCTCGGTTGATGGCTGATCAGGAATTGTCATCAAGTTGCAGATGAGGTGGATTTAGGGTTCTGGTGGCAGTGTCTGATGGAATTAAGGAGAAAGGCTATCCCCCTTTATCTTCGGTGGATGGAAGAAATGGAGGTATCATCAGCGTCTGACGATGGTAAATGAATAATAAATTAATGAGGAAGATTATCCTCTTAACCTCCTCAGGGAACTAATGCTTGCTACTTTTCGATGATGAGAATCCCCTAACTCTGGTTGAAGATGAACTCCTGGTGGTGGACAGGATCGCGACCGACGATGGGAGATGAAGCCTCAGATGATGGTGTCACAGGATGGAATGGAAGGTGGATCACTGGAGGAGGATGGGATGGATAGGAAAGGAAAATCCTCTTGATCCCGATGGTGAATGACTCTTCGATGACCAGCGATGGGTGAAGGAAGAAGAAGCTCTGTTCTGGCACACTGATCCTCTGCCCTTAAATTGCAATCTCTTTCTCTCATTGAAGCATTCTCTTTTGAATCTCAACCCTTTGATCCAATCTGCATCAATGACTGTGAATTCTCTAGCTCTGATCCAATGGTGGAAGTCAACCTAGATTTGATCCAAGGGCTCAGATCTAGATCTACGGTGATGATCTATCTTCTCTTTGACTTGGATAGCTCGAATTTTCATGGATGGTTTAGATCACTCATGATCTTGGATGAACGGTCCAAATTGCTCTAGATTGGATCTCCTCATTTAAACCTAGCTTTGTTGGTTCGATTTAACTCGAGTCTATGACCTTTGATCACTTACAAAGACCACATTCAAATAATCAACTATAATTCCACAAATATGAGATAATTTGCATCAAAGCCCAAGGATGAATCCAACTCATGTAATATGATATAAATTTGAATTTAAATCAACGAGAGAATTAAAATCATGAATTTAAGAGCCTAAATAGTATGATAAAATGATGGTTATCAAGAACGCACAAATAAATCCTTTTGGCATATATGCACGATTTGGTCATCCATTTCTATGTCTTGTTCAAAAAATTATACTCCTTCATCGAGTCTCATATTCTCACACTCTTGAATAAAATGGTTTGCAAATAGAAAATATCGTCGTATAATCGAAATTGCCTTAGCTCTTCTCAATCATGCATCGATTCCACTTAAATTTTAGGATGATGTTGTCCAAATAGAAACATGGTCCCTATTGCATTCATCATCGATCCTCTATCCGAAAAAGTTGGAGAAGTTCAAATGGTTGGTCTTGATTTTGTACATTGTCATGCCATTTCCTAGCATAGGCTGGAGTTGCGTACTTGCCTCCATGACATGCCTTTCTCCTCAACTTTCTCTACTAATATAAATTCTACAATATTTCTTCACTTTGTGTGAATTAACAAATTAATCCTTTGTTACTATTATGTGTGAATCAATAATTAATTCTTTATTTCTAAACATGCACTTCTCCTCCCATATGTATGTATTACTATCCAATTCAATCTCATCAGGAAATTAACGTAACTAAACTGTGAAGATTCAATCTCTTTAGATCGAGTTGCATTAAGAACAAATAGTAATTCAATCTCATCACTGCACAATTGTATCACCAATCTTGTACAGTATTAGAAATAGATGATTACAGAAATTAAAGCGATGAGTTAGGAGGTGGGAGTCAGGCAATTAACTTGAGGCTCACATTCTTTGCCGATGGATCCCAAGGCGTTGCTACAAGAGGAGGAGGTGGCACTGCCATCGTCTCTCATGATCACCACCTCCTTCATAACAATGTCGGAGCAAGGAGCAAAAGGGTTGCATGTCAGCGTCACAGCCATCAGGTTTGACGATGTGCCTCGCATCCGTTGGTACGTCACTCCTTCCACTTTCACTGTGCTCGACTGCAGTAGCAACGTCGACATTAGATCAATCAAATATCAGAGATATATATATATATAGAGGAATGCTATGCTGCGTGATGAGGAATTTGCGATCCGTGCGACATCCACGATCCACCATTGTTGCCGTGCGCCGTCGTCGCCGCACCGTCCGGCCACCGCTGGCCGCCGCCTCGGGCGCGATCAACGCGCCACTCGCCGGTGCTCCGTCTGGTATCGGATCACGTTGATCCTTCCTCGGCCGGTCTCCGATCGCGATTTGATCGGAATTCGACCGCGATTTGGTCGGAAACGGCGCACGCCATTGTCGACCGCGATCGGGTCGGATTCCGAGCAAATCGCGATCAGAGACCGGCCGAGGAAGGACCGGCGTCCGATCGCCGTCGACAGTGACGCACAATGGGGGCGGCATTTTCCAAACAAATTACATCGGATTCTAGCCACTATCCGATCGGAATTCGGTGTCGGTCGAAATGCCAACGAATGGTGCGTCGATCGCGGCCGAGATGGCGACCGATGGTGGTCAAACGGCGTGGTGAGGACGGCGGCAGAGGCGATGGATCACGGATCGCGCACGAATTTATCACGTAGTATAGCAAACCCATATATATATATATATATAAATCATACCTGATCGCTCTTGCAGTTAGTATAAGGTCTATCACAGTAAGTTTGATCGATGATGATAGGATTTCGAGTAGAAACGAAGTTGATGTCTTCGAATGTGATTCTCCTGGCAAAACCCACTCCGCCCTGCCATGTCTTGATCCGCGCGCCGTTCATGGCTCTCGTGAAATTGCACTGCTTCACGATCACATCCGCCACTTCCTCGGACGTGCTCTTATCCTTTCCCAGGCTCCCTATGCTATAGATAGAATTTGGGATTTAGGGTTTGATCGAGATTTGGGGGTTTAGGGTTTATATATAAACCTTATGCCGTGGCCGGGCCCGCAAGCGATCCCGGTGATGTTGATTTGGAAGGCGCCCCGTTTGATGGCGATGCAATCGTCGCCTGTGGCGATGGTGGACCATTCGATCCGGACTCGACGCGAGTTGGCGACATCAATGCCGTCGGTGTTGGGGCTCTCCCCCGGCGCGGTGATGGTGAGTTGAGAAAGCATAACGTCGTTGCAGTTGTCGATGGCCAAATGAGATCGTTGGCTGTTCATCAGCTTCAAACCCTTCACCACCAAATTATTACATCCGTTCATCAAAACTTGCTGCATGCACCGACAAATTAAATAATTAAGACAAATTAATAGTATCTATATACCCGAGATTGTTATCCTGCGCGACAAACCCGTGCGTGACCCCTGCACGATGCCCTGACCCACCGCCGATGCCGCCGCTCCCGTCGCCCTGTTCGGCTATCGTCGACCGCCGCCTCGATCGCGATCGACACGCCACTCGTCAGCGCTCCTTCCGACGGCGGATTCTGGCCAGATAGTGGTTGGAATCCGACGAATTTACATCGGAAACGTGACCCGTGCCCGCTCACCGCCACTGCCGGCCAAATCGCGGTCGGAGACCGGCCGAGGAAGGATCGACGTGCGACGTCGATCCTTCCTCGGCCGATCTCTGACCGCGATTTGGCCGGAATCCGATCGTGATTTGGCCTAGCAGTGTCGGGCGTCGGATTCCGACCAAATCACGGCCGGACCGACCGAGGAAGGACCGGCGTGCGACGTCGCACGCACGCCGGTCCTTCCTCGGTCCATAACATTTCTCTTATATACCAGTTGAAATTAAATTCTTACGGCCGGGCCAGGTATGCAACTCTGAAAATTAAAGAAGTAAGAAATTATTAGAACAAAAGATGGATACAAAGGAATAAACTTTATTGATCATGTTGCATCCCTAAACGATGCAATATATAGAGGTTTACATAAACCAGGTCAATTGACCAATTCTAAATTAACGGACAAAATCTAAAAACAATATTTAATTAATAATATTAAAATTACTTAGCTTCTATTACCCCCCGACAAACTTAACGGGAGATCTTTGACGTTGAGTTTGCATCTTAGCTTGCCGAAACGTTGTCCGGATAATGGCTTAGTAAAAATATCGGCAATTTGATCTTCTGCTGAGATGTATGAAACAGATAATTGTTGGCTAGCCACACGCTCTCGAACAAAGTGAAAGTCAATCTCAACGTGTTTCGTACGAGCATGAAAAACCGGATTTGCTGTAAGATATGTTGCTCCAATATTATCACACCAAATTTTCGGTGTAGTCTTTGAGGCAAGATGAAGTTCTGAAAGAAGTGATTGAATCCAAATAAGTTCTGAAGTTGCATTAGCTATAGCTTTATATTCAGCTTCAGTGCTTGAACGGGATACAGTGGGTTGCTTTTTCGAATTCCAAGAGATAAGATTCCGGCCAAGAAATATTGCATAGCCACTGGTAGAGCGTCTATCTTCGGGAGAACTTGCCCAATCTGCATCACTATAGGCATGTAAATCTCGGGATGAGTGGCGATATAAAAGAAAACCATGTAGAATAGTGCCTTTAAGATAGCGAAGTATTCTTTTCACACTTTCCCAATTTTGATCGGTGGGAGCATGCATAAACTGACAGGCACGATTGACTGCAAATGTGATATCAGGACGTGTAATAGTCACATACTGTAAAGCACCAACGATACTTCGATAGATCTGGGGATCAGACATCGCTGAGGTTGAAGATGATGTGACACCTGTATTTGTAGCCATCGGCGTAGAGACCGGTCGTGCTCCATCCATTTTAGCCTTTTGAAGAAGCCCAGTGATATATTTGGTCTGAGAGAGAACATAACCATCTTCATGCGGAATAAGTTCAATGCCAAGAAAATAATGAGCATTTCCTAAATCTCGAATAGGAAATTCTTGGTTAAGAAGACTTAATAGATTGTTGATGCCCTTCTGATCATTGCCAGTTAATAAGATGTCATCCACATAAATAAGAAAGAATATCATGGATTCATCATTGTGTCTATAGAAAAGAGAGGAGTCAGTTTTTGAACCAGAAAATCCTTGACTCTGCAACCATTTGGATAATCGATGAAACCATGCACGAGGAGCTTGTCGAAGACCATATATGGATTTCTTGAGGTGACATACATGAGACGGAAATTGTGGATGAATAAACCCAGGTGGTTGTTCCATAAACACCGTCTCCTCAAGATTACCATGAAGAAATGCATTAGAAACATCCAATTGTCGGATAGACCAATTAGAACTAATGGCAATTGATAATAATAATCTGACAGATGTAATTTTGACTACTGGGCTAAAAGTGTCATTGAAGTCAATACCTTGTTGTTGACTAAAACCCTTTGCAACAAGCCGAGCCTTATATCTTTCAAGAGAACCATCAGCGCGATGTTTAAGACGGAAGATCCATTTAGAGCCCACAATATTCATAGAGGGAGTGCGTGGAACTAAGCTCCATGTTCCATTGCGAAGAAGTGCATCAAATTCCGTTGCCATTGCATTACGCCAATTCGGATCTTTGTTTGCTTGTGTAAAACAAGTTGGTTCAATGGTTTTCGAGGAAACCACTAGAGCTTGAGGAAGTGGATGCCGAGTAGCCATTGAGCATCGTGCATATATGTCACTCAAGGAACGCATGCGACAAGGAGTATCACCACTTGTTGATGTTGAAGGTGAGTTTGATGAAGGGGTTGTGTTATTTGATGATTCTGAATGAGGAACCATGTTTCCTGTAGGGGGAGATGCCTCCAAAATTGGACATGGAATAGGTTCTAAGGCCTTGTCACCCCTGAAATTATTAGTCCGTCCAGCTCGTACTGGAGAAGACACATGAGGCGATTCAGATGACCCAGATGAATTTTCAACAGAAGCTGGAGCAGGCCCTAGAATGCCATCACCACCTGTATTTGTAGCAGGACTGGTCGGAGCAGCAGTCTGTGAGAACTCAGAAGAAATATTAGGTGGTGGTATTAAGAAAGTTCCATTATTCCCTGAAGATGGAGGTGCAGTTGAGGCTGTAAAAGGAAATAGAGACTCATCAAAAATAACATGTCGAGATATATATATACGCCCTGTCGGAATATGCAGACAACGGTAGCCATGGTGCAAATTACTATAACCAAGAAAAACACATTGTTGAGAACGTGGATTCAGTTTATGTTTAGAATAGGGTCGGAGCCATGGATAACATGCGCAACCAAAGATACGTAAGAAGGTGTAGTTAGGAGTTTGATAATGGAGAGAAAGGATCTTACGATTAA